>NC_053026.1:581902118-582100679 GCF_003073215.2 Triticum urartu
ATTATTGGGCTTTATTATTCACTTTTATATTATTTTTGGTACTAACCTATTAACCGGAGGCCCAGCCCAGAATTGCTGTTTTTTTTGCCAATTTTAGGGTTTCGAAGAAAAGGAATATCAAACGAAGTCCAAACGGAATGAAACATTCAGGAACATGATTTTTGGAACGAACAAGATCCAGGAGACTTGGACCCTACGTCAAGCAACCAACAGGGAGGCCACGAGGTAGGGGGCGCGCCTACCCCCCCCCCCCCCCGGGGGGCCCCCCCCCCCCGTGGGCCCCCTATTGCTCCACTGACGTACTTCTTCCTCCTATATATACCTATGTACCCCCAAACGATCAGATACGGATCCAAAACCCTAATTCCACCGCCGTAACTTTCTGTATCCACGAGATCCCATCTTGGGGTCTGTTCCGGAGCTCCGCCGGAGGGGGCATGGATCACGGAGGGCTTCTATATCAACACCATAGCCTCTCCGATGAAGTGTGAGTAGTTTACCTCAGACCTTCGGGTCCATAGTTATTAGCTAGATGTCTTCTTCTCTCTTTTTGGATCTCAATACAAAGTTCTCCCCCTCTCTTGTGGAGATCTATTTGATGTAATCTTCTTTTGCGGTGTGTTTGTTGAGACAGATGAATTGTGGGTTTATGAGCAAGTTTATCTATGAACAATATTTGAATCTTCTCTGAATTCTTTTATGTATGATTGGTTATCTTTGCAAATATCTTCAAATTATTAGTTTGGTTTGGCCTACTAGATTGATCTTTCTTGCAATGGGAGAAGTGCTTAGCTTTGGGTTCAATCTTGTGGTGTCCTTTCCCAGTGACAGTAGGGGCAGCAAGGCACGTATTGTATTGTTGCCATCGAGGATAACAAGATGGGGTTTTCATCATATTGCATGAGTTTATCCCTCTACATCATCTCATCTTGCTTAAATCGTTACTCTATTCTTATGAACTTAATACTCTAGATGGATGCTGGATAGCGGTCGATGAGTGGAGTAATAATAGTAGATGCAGGCAGGAGTTGGTCTACTTGTCTCAGACGTGATGCCTATATACATGATCATATCTAGATATTCTCATAACTATGCACAATTCTGTCAATTGCTCAACAGTAATTTGTTCACCCACCGTAAAATACTTATGCTCTTGAGAGAAGCCACTAGTGAAACCTATGGCCCTCGGGTCTATCTTCATCATATTAATCTTCCATTACTTAGTTATTTTCATTGCCTTTTATTTTACTATTCATCCTTAGCATAAAAAATACCAAAAATATTATCTTATCATATCTATCAGATCTCACTCTCGTAAGTGACCGTGTAGGGATTGACAACCCCTTATCGCGTTGGTTGCGAGGATTTATTTCTTTTGTGTAGGTGCGAGGGACTCGCGCGTAGCCTCCTATTGGATTGATACCTTGTGTCGGTGTCAAAACCGGTGGATCTCGGGTAGGGGGTCTCGAACTGTGCGTCTAGGCCGGATGGTAACAGGAGGCAAGGAACACGATGTTTTACCCAGGTTCAGGCCCTCTTGATGGAGGTAAAACCCTACGTCCTGCTTGATTAATATTGATGATATGGGTAGTACAAGAGTAGATCTACCACGAGATCAGAGAGGCTAAACCCTAGAAGCTAGCCTATGGTATGATTGTATGTTATGGTTGTTGTCCTACGGACTAAAACCCTTCGGTTTATATAGACACTGAAGAGGGTTAGGGTTACACAAGGTCGGTTACAAAGGAGGAGATATCCATATCCGTATTGCCTAGCTTGCCTTCCACGCCAAGTAGAGTCCCACCCGGACATGAGACGAAGTCTTCAATATTGTATCTTCATAGTCTAACAGTCTAGCCAATGGAGATAGTCCGGCTGTCCGGAGACCCCCTAATCCAGGACTCCCTCAGTAGCCCCTGAACCAGGCTTCAATGACGATGAGTCCGGCACGCAGTATTGTCTTCGGCATTGCAAGGCGGGTTCCTTCTCCGAATACATCATAGAAGAATTTGAATACGAGGATAGTGTCCGACCCTGCAAAATAAGTTCCAGATTCCACCGTAGAGAGAATAATATTTTCGTAGATCTAATTTGCTGGCTTGTTTTGGTAGCATGACGTTACGTGACGGCCCGGTGATTATTCGAACCGTTTCTCTTAACCTGCCCTGCACATAACGCGAGGCAGTTTTTCGACACGTCTTGTCGAAGCAGAGATCGTGCCCCCTTATTACGGGATTCTCATCAGTACGGGCGTGGGTAACCCAACCGTGTCTAGGACTCCTAGATTATAGGCATGTCCTAAACGGCTACGGAGAGGACGCTTGATATTCACCCACTTTATAAAGGGACGAGCTTTTCGCTTTTTCCCTCTCGTGCTCAATCGAACCCTTCCCTCGCCTCGAGTTCTAACACCCAAAGCCCAGGTTAGGTGCTCCGGATCTTCAATCATGTCCGGA
Organism: Triticum urartu; assembly: GCF_003073215.2. Taxonomy (NCBI): domain Eukaryota; kingdom Viridiplantae; phylum Streptophyta; class Magnoliopsida; order Poales; family Poaceae; genus Triticum; species Triticum urartu. The sequence continues at coordinate 581,904,575 of NC_053026.1, forward strand.
TCCAGCCTTCAAGGCCAATGGATGCCCTCCTCCGTTACGGAAGAGGACATTAAGAAGTTGAGGGAGGCCAGATACCTGACCGCCGAGGTTTCGCATCGGCTGCCTGCTCGAGGGCAGATCGTCCCTACTCCCGAACCCAACGAGAACGTCGTGTTCGTCTCCCACTTCCTCCGAGGTCTAGGCCTCACTCTGGATCCCTTCGTCCGGGGTTTGATGTTCTATTACGGGCTAGATTTCCATGATCTAGCTTCGGACTCCTTTCTCCACATCTTGACATTTATCGTCGTGTGTGAGGCCTTCTTCCGCATTACCCCTCACTTCGGCTTGTGGCTCAAGACCTTTGAAGTGAAGCCGAAGGTGATCGAGGGGCAACATGCAGCGTGCGGAGGTGCATCAATAGGCAAGATGGCAGGAGCTCCATGTCCAAATGGTTCCTTTCCAGAGGTGTCCGAATTATGGCAGCGGGAGTGGATTTACATCACAGCTCCCAGAAGTGCCAAGTTGGCGGCTGCCCCCGCTTTCCGCTCGGGCCCCCCACCAGAACTGATGTCATGGATTAGCAGAGGTCTGAGCTGGGGTCCAGCCAAGGACGTGCCTACACTACAAAGCCGCATCCGAGATCTCTTCGAGGGAGATTTTAATTTGGTTGCGGTAATACAAGTTATGCTGGTTCGCCAAGTCCAGCCTTGCAAACGCCGGCCCCTTCGCTTGTGGGAGTTCAACCCAGAAGGACCGCGTGCCATTCAAAGTTTCCTCGGCCTGACGCACGAGGATATGTACAAGTTATTCTTCGGACCTCGAATGGAGTGTCCGGATACTACCGAGGACGTGGGCCTGAGCAGTAACCGCGCCGCCGAACAAGTAAGAAATCCTCTAGCCGAACACACTGTCTTTTATTCATCACGAAGTTATTCTTGACAGTTTGTCCTTTGACCAGGACTGGCTAACAAAGGCGAAGATGATTCGGTGTTTGTCCCCCCTCCCTGAAGATTTGGAAAATCCGGTGTTGGAAAAGATGCTCGAGCTCGCACCTTGCCCGGAACCTTCGAAGGAAGAGACAGGGGGGCTAATACGGGCGGACGCGGGCCCCCATTGCTGTCAGTTCCAACCGAGGGAATGAGCGCCTCCATGAAGGAGGGTGACCGGGGGAGGAAAAGGACTGCTTCCGAAGATCTGGAAGCCGAGGCCTCCAAACGGGAGAAGAAGTCTCCCATAGAGGGTCCTGCCTCGGGCGGTGCTTTTGCCGCACAAAGTACGCGGGGGGATCAGCCCTCCAACGAGTCGTAAGTGATCCAAAATACTTTAATAGTATAGGTATGCTATCTTTTTTCTGAGAAAATAACCACCGCATATATCTTGCAGTTCGGGCCTTAGCCCCTCTCAGCTGAGCTCGTCTTTGGGGCATCTTCTTCCAGAGATGATGGAGAGCGAAACGCCTCCCCCGGACTCCTCCGCTCAAGAAGCGGGCGACCCCAAAGTGTCGTCACGGAGGGACTCTCCGGATCCGGTGAGGCCAGAAGATAATCCCATAGACCCCCGAAGTCCCCAGCGTCCGGCTCCCGAAGAGAGCAGACAAAAGAGTCCGGCACCGTCTGGTAAGCAGTCGGACGTTCTGAGGGAGTTGGTGGGGCAAGCGGCCATCTCAGAAGAACACCGTACGCTGATGGGTACGGTGATGGAGAGAATTTCGTCCGCCGGACGCGGATTACATGAAGCCTTTATGAGTCTACTGATAGGCTTTGAGGTACGTGGTAGTACTGCACATGTTAGGTGTGCCCTGTGTAGATAATAGCCCCTGAGACTCTGGTTGTCAACGAGAACGGCGGCGAACAGAGGATCATAGTCCCAGGCAATAACCAAACTGCCTTTATGTGCAGGCGGTGGGAACTCCGGTGGCTAGCCGGACTAGTGAATTTGCCGAACTAAAATGGCAACTGGATGCAGCGGACGCCAACATCGAGCTTGTTAACAAGAGGCTTAACGAGGCACAGGGTAAGTGTTATTATCTGGTGAACGCCACATAGTAAGAGCAGCATGATGCCAGTATCTTTAATATGTTGTGACTGCAGATGGAGCTGCCACTGTGGAAACCTTGCGGGTAGAACTTGCCCGAGCCAAGGAACAAGCAAGGATTAGTAATGCGGCTATTTTGAAGGCGGCCGAAGAGTTGAAAGCCGAGAAGGCCGCACATTGCGAGAGCCAAGAGAAGATGGCCAAGATGGCCGTAGAATTAAAAGACACTGTCGACCGTTGCCAGGTCCTTGAAGAAGAAAACCGGGCGAAGGCAACGGACCTTGAGAAGGCAACGATGGAAGACAAAGACACCCGCTCTACTATGAGAACGAAGAAGGAGGAGCTGCGGGAAGCCGGGGATATTGCGGCTAGGAAGCCCTTCATGCTACGGAGGAAGTTCAGAGATCCACAGTATGCCCCTCTGGATCGGCTGTGGAGTTCGGCAGATGCATATATGGACTTGGCGGCGAGCGCTGCCGATGCGGCCAAATACTTCCAAGGTCAAGCAGATCGTGGGGTGGACAAGCTGTTCTGGTCGTAATTCAACGTTCCAGAGCGTCCGCTTCCTTTGACTGATCAGCTAGCCGAATGGGCCAAACTAAACAGGTTGTCCGGACTCGCCATGAGGTCCGTCGTGGATCAGCTATGGCCGGAAAAGCCAAAGCCGAATAGCTATTTTAGCTTAGTGCAGCAGATCCTTGGTGCGGTGCCACGCATTGACGCGATGAAGAGGTCGGCGTGCATAGAAGGCTCGCGAATGGCCCTTGCCCGTTTTAAATCATACTGGGTGGAGATGGACGCTACCACTGTTGCGGCACAGGGTTCGGCCATAGGCCGAGTGGCTGCCGAGCACTATTTCGAGGAGGTTCTCGAGGGTGCTCGTTTGATAGAGGCCCAGTGCTCGAAGAATATTATGTTTGAGTGACATGTATTCCCATTGTAAACACAATGTTTTTATGAAATTTTATAAGGATGTGTTTATACTTTTGCCTGAAAGTAATATGATGCCTCCTGTGTGGCCGTTTATGTATGCATGTGTATAACCTGAAAGATTGCAGTCGTCGGCTTCAGCCCCCACACATATAATGCAGAGGTGCTCGCAAAAAACGATGTTCACACTTTACCCAACGTCTTGGTCCTATTAAGGAGGTGATAGCGCAGCGAACGAGGCAACCGGACTATAATGCTTTAACACTTTCACTTAGCCATAGGAGTTTCATAGTGGGGCTACTAGATAGCCCCTGGTGGCTCCGCACTCTCCCAATCTCGGGGTGCGTACATGCTTGGCTGGGAAACGGCCCTTCGTTAAGGCGGAGGAATTCTAACATCCCTATAGGTCATCGAGTGGTTGACCAGTCTCACACTATATCATGACAGTCAGTTTTCGGCTTTCTCTACTGAGGTGCTCGTCCGGATGAACCAGGGCACAATCGCAGTAGTTCTCCTGGTGCTGCCTTAGCCAGTAAAGCGTACGTAAGGCACCAAAATGCAGGAGCCGGGCAAACCCAACATTTGACCAAAGACAATGATTCGGAGCTGATGCATATAAGGCCAAACTCGCGACGCCGAACACTCCCTAAGGTATTCGGTCTTATGGTATAAACCGGGCCTAAATAGTGCCCTTTGTAAGAAGCCCCTTGTGTCCAGGTACGTGCATTATTCTAACGTAGCTACATGCCAAGACGTCAACATCCTTCTCAACTGTGCTGAGAATTTGGTGGATGTGTATCAACAAGAGACAGTAAAAAAGGTTTACGCAGGGTCTTGATCTAAAAAGAATCCTTGTAGCGGGTCCCTACTGCACGTCTGCGCCTGTGTCTCCATTGTGCCGTATCCTGGACGGGTGTAGCACGATGATCATTTGTCTGCGCGCGTTGAGCCCCTTGTATGTGTAATAGGGGTGTGACCATTGATCTGGTATGCATTACATATAGCTGTGCCGGACTCGTCTAACCGTGTCCGAGGTCTTGACGACCTGATAAATGCTTTAGTTGGTCGGGCCGTTTTTATTGTGTGGCTGCCAAGGCAGCCGCACTCTCTTCGGCACGCAAAGATCGCTTAATACTTCTGTTCACTATAATGATGCCACATGGGCCGGGCATCTTGAGTGTGAGGGAAGCGTAGTGCGGTATTGCATTAAAGCGAACGAAAGCTTCGCGTCCGAGTAGTGCTTGATAGCCACTTTGGAATGGAGCGATGTGGAAGGTTAAATGTTTGCTACGGAAGTTATCAGGGAAGCCGAATCTAACCTTTAGTAGCAGGGAGCCCGTGCAATGAGCCCATGGGCCTGGCGTTACTCCTTTAAAGGTAGTATTGTTTTGGCAAATTTTTGTTGGATCTATCCCCATTTCACAGATTGTGTTCTGGTATATCAGGTTTAGACTGCTGCCACCGTCCATCAGGACTCGTGTGAAGTGGTACCCGTCAGTTATTGGGTCTAATACCAGGGCAGCCCATCCTGCACGTCGGATACTTGCTGAGTAATCATGATGGTCGAAAGTGATCGGTTGAGACGACAAGTGGCAGGACTCTGCAATGATAGGCCCTTGGGCATAATTTTCTGGGAGTGCCATTTTGTTTCTCCCCTTGATCACGTGTAACACGTTTACTGTTTTGACTTCTGGTGGAAATTTATTTTGTTCCCAGTGTCTTGCTTGAGAGGCTCATCCTCGTCTTCGCTTGGTGTATCTTCCCCCTTGTGTATGGCGTTGAGCTTGCCAGACTGCTTGAAGACCCAACATTCTCTGTGGGTATGATTAGCGGGTTTACCGAGGGTGCTATGGATCTGACATATTTTGTCCAGAATTTTGTTTAAGCTAGACAGTTCGTCTCTGGCGCCTTTAGAGGGCGGCTTTTGCTGACCTGGCCGAGAGCTTTTGAATCCGGCGTTTACTCCCGTGCTCTTCGTGCTGTCTTCTTTGTTCCGGCGTTTGTTATTGCTGTTGCGCCGTGATTTCCCATTTCCATCTCTAACTTCAGATGTACTGGGGTTGCTGGTGCTGCATCTGGCTAGCCAGCTGTCCTCACCCGCGCAAAAGCGGGTCATGAGGCTTGTTAATGCCGCCATTGTTCTCGGATTTTCTTGGCCGAGGTGTCTGGCAAGCCATTCGTCACGAACGCTATGCTTAAAAGCTGCCAAGGCTTCGGCATCCGGACAGTCAACAATTTGGTTCTTTTTAGTAAGAAACCTGTTCCAAAGTTTTCGGGCTGACTCTCCGGGCTATTGAGTTATATGACTCAAATCGTCCGCGTCCAGAGGTCAGACATATGTCCCTTGAAAATTTGCCCGAAAAGCGTCTTTGAGCTCTTCCCAGCTTCCAATGGAGTTTTCGGGGAGGCTTTTAAGCCAGTGCCGAGCTGGTCCTTTGAGTTTGAGGGGTAAATACTTTATGGCATGGAGATCATCTCCCCGAGCCATATGGATATGGAGGATATAGTCCTCAATCCAGACCCCAGGGTCTGTTGTTCCATCGTATGCCTCTATGTTTACAGGTTTGAATCCCTCTGGAAATTCATGGTCTAGCACCTCATCGGTGAAACATAGGGGGTGTGCGGCACCCCTGTATTTGGGTGTACCGCGTTGTTCGGATGTTTGTTGTGTTGTATCGTATGCTGGAGCACGCTTGCGTGGTCCATAGATGGATCTGGTTTCGCCGTCCTTTTGATGCGAGCCCTCACGTAGACCGCGTATTGGCTTATGTGCGGCGTTGCTTGCCGCTTTATGTTGGCCGTGAGGTCGTCTATCCGGCCAGATGGCTGTTTTAATCTTTGGTTGTGGGGGGTCTACGGCCTCCTCATCGAATTCAGGTAGCAACTTCCACTTTGGGTAGCTCTTGGTGGGGCGATTGCCGCCGTACTTCACTGCTGTGTTGAGTACTTTACTCCGTCTGATTTGGAGTGTGTCCTGCGCAGCCTTGAGCCTTTGCTTCTGCTTTTTCAAACTCCTCGTGGTGGCAACAAGCCTTTGACGGGCATTCTGCTGCTCCGGGTGTCTGCCCGGTGTTATGTCATCCGGACTATTATCTTTGACAGAATTGGTTTGTTCGGTTTGTGCCGGGGTTTCTAATCCACGGGCACCTATGGGACTGGCGGACCAGGTCCCTTTTGGTTCGGCGGGGGGCGGAGGTTGCGCAAAGAGCAGATCGAGGCGAAGCAAGCGGGCGGTTGGTCGTGCGAGGAGTAAACCGAGGCGAAGCACGCGAGCGATTTACCCAGGTTCGGGCCGCACGGATGCGTAAAACCCTACTCCTGCTTTGGGGATTGGTATTGATCTCTAGCTCGGGAGCGAGCGTGTGTGTGTGTTGCTGAACCTCGCGAGGGCTCTCGAGGTGGCTGACCCCCTCTCCGTTGCACACGGGCCTCCTTTTATACTCAAGGGGTTACCGACATAGAGCAACGGGGGCCAAGGGTAAAAATGGAAAGGGTGCCGTGGGTAGGCACAGCTAGGTGCTGCAGTAGGCACAGCTAGCCGCTACAATGTTATCATACCTAACCCTGACGGCAGGGGACAAGGGCATTAAATGCCCGTCTGTGTCGCCTAGACAGCTCCGAAAGGGACCGCTAGGGACGCCACCGCCTTGCCACGATGGTTGTCTTGTCAGTGCCTGCGTGCCACCGCACGCCCCTAGCTGCACAGCCTCCTGCCACGTGCGCTCGGGAGGGGCCCCGGAGTGACACGTGGGTGGATGTGCTGGAGCGCGGGCGTGGAGTGGGGGCTTGCCGCGGCAAGCGCCTTGCCGCGGCCGTCGACTTGTCGCTTCCGGGAGCTTGTCGCTCACCGGGCCTTGTCGGGGAGCGTAGCACGCCGCGGCAAGTTCCTTGAAATGCCTAGGACGGCCTTCCCGGCAAGCGCCTCTTGCCGGGGCCTTGGGACGCTTCTGATGGCCTTCCCAGCAAGCTCCTCTTGCCGGGGTCTTGCCTTCTTCCCGGCAAGCTCCTCTTGCCGGGGTCTTGTCTTGAATACTTTGTTCTTGAATGGTCTTCAGAGGGACCACGGAGAATCTTGGCGGTGACCTGGCAGGCCTTGCCGCGGGACGCTGCGACTGCCCGTGCACAAGTTCGGGGTACAAGGGTACCCCTACTCAGTACACCGACAGGCGCCCCCGGTCCTGGGCCAGACACGGTGCCGAGTGCTGTTGGGCCAGGCCCAAAACAGTGCACGGGCACGCGCGGCCTAGTTTATGCTGCACGCCCCTCCGCTTTCATCGCGCACGCCCGTAACGGCACGCGTCAAACGCGGCGTTGTGGGTGACGCGGGCGGCGCGGGCGCGCGGGGCTGAGCCCCGCGAGCGCGCGTCAAGCCATGATGAAGGGGAACGGCCCACGCCCTCTCCTCCAAATGGAGGTAGGCGCAAGGGCGTGGCGCATTTACTGGACGGGGCCGGTGCGCGGTTTTCGAAGCGCACATTCCCCGAGATTGTGGGGTAGGGCGAGGCAGCCCCATCCGTCGCCTCAGTTCTGCATCCCCGGCACGCGGCTCCCATGCACTTGGAATCGCGGACGGTGGAAGCAGGAATCCGGGCCGTTGCGAGCGGAGGTGACGGGTCGGCCCGCCTCCCTGCTCTTCCTGTGCCTTGATTCGTTGAGCGGGGCGGCTGGGCTCCCACTTCGCTCCTTTATAAGGAGCAGGAAGGGAACACCGAAGCCTGCACGAGCTCATCTCCTCCTTTCTTCAGCTTCTGCTCCCCTTTCTCTCATTCGCCATGGAGAAAGGGAATCCTGGGCCTTCATCGGTGGCGGCGAGGGTCGCCGCCAGGCAGCGCACCCTCCCCTCTTCCTCGCTCGTGGTGGCAGAGCCAGCCATAAGGGGAAGGGGGAGGGGGCGAGGTCGTGGACGAGGTCGAGGACGAGGTCGAGGCGCTCGGGGAAGAGGCGGACGGGGTGACGCGCCAGCTTCGCCCCCGCCGATGGCTCCTCCCCCCGCGGCGGCCCATATAGGGGACAACCCCTGCGAGTTCTTCGTCAAGCTGCACCGGGCGCCTCGTCGTCGCCTCCGGCTTCCTGCTCCGTTCGCGAGCGCGATGGAGTCGGACCCGCCCGAAACTATGAGATTACACATGAGGGGCTGTGGGATCAGCGGCACGCGAGTCCGCGTGGTGTTCCCAGCCCCTAGTGTGATGTATCTCGATCGAGGGTGGAAGACGTTCGCCCGCATCCACAGCTTGACGGGGGGACTCACCCTCCATTTTAAGCTGGTGGAGGGCGATCTCCTCTCCGTTAAGGTCTTCGGGTGCTTCGGCACCCGGGCGAAGTGCTGCGTGGATAGCTCCTCCGATAGCGAAGGCTCCTCCTCGAGCGAGAGTGACGAGGAGGAGAGCGGCAGTGATGGTGAGGGTGGCGGGCGGCAGGATGGCGGCTCCGACTAGGTGTCGGGCGCCGTCTTGTGCGGCACCGGCGACCCCACCATCCGCGCCGCCGGCTTCTTGAACTCCCCGGGGGCGTCTCCTTGGGCGGCTGGCGTAGGGAGGCCGCGGAAGGGGAAGAGGGCTGGCGACAAGGCCGTCAGGTCGGAGTACGAGGGCGTGGTGCCCTCGACAGCGCGCTGACGTCCTGCCGCCCCTCCTTCGCACCCTTCTCCCGGCGTTGCCATCACCGTCCGGCCCCCGGGATGTTCTCTTGGTGTCTTCTGGCACTTGTAGCTCGCCTTGGCGCCCCTTTCCCTCTTTCGCCTCCTTGATCCACCTCCTGAAGAGAGGGACAGGAAAGGGATTACGGGCACCTTATCTTTTTAATTGTAAGCCCTCGGGCCTTAGTTGTATCTAGAACTTGTAATCCTCTCCTCATGTTTTTCATCCTCTATGGACCGTACCTGTATGGGATGTTTTTTAATGAAAAGGGGATGTTTGCCGGGTTATTTGCCTCGCGAGTTGAACCTACGCCAAGGAACAAATCCTTGGTATCTCTCGGACAGGCATTCCATTCCCGACAACAAGCCCTGCCGCCTTCCCACGCCGCTCGACCTTCCTCACGCCTTTGACGGAGGCGGGAACGAGGTGGGTGCGGCCTCCTTGTCTCATCCCTTAGCTGTCGTGGCTACGACCAAACTTGGCCCCGGGAACGCGCTCCAGGGCCTAGAGTTTGGGGAGCACGGCAGTTTCCGGGAAGGAACGCGGTTTCACATTCCCCAGTCCATAGGAGGATGCATGAAGAGGGATAAAAGACTTATCTGATATCGCAGCCCCCGGCAATTATGGCTTGCCGGGGGTGACACCTTGGCAATCGCAGCCCCCGGCGTTCTTGCCGGGGCCCAGGTGCCGGCGCGCCCTTCTTCTCCTTTTCATCTCCAGGTGGCCTGGCCAGGACATGCAAGCCCTGCGAACGAAGGAAAAGCAAAGGGACGGACACTCGACCTCTAAGTTAGGGGTTAGCCACTGTTAGGGACTATCGACCCTAACCAAGGACGAGACTCAGACTCAATCTAGCATGCATGCTATAGCCCCCGGGGTATGCAGCGCTTCATTTCCTGGTGCTCAGGGTCTGCGCCTGGCTCTGTACAGAGGATTACATGCAACAGCGGCAAGACTCGTACAGAAAGGTGGTTGCCGGACGGGGTCCAACAACCGCGCCTTACGGGTAAAGCTTAAGAAGATGCTCAATGTTCCAGGAGTTGCTCACTGGAATGCCATCTTCGGTCTCAAGGCGGACAGCGCCAGGCCTTGTGACTCGTTTCACCCGGTAAGGGCCTTCCCACTTCAGCGTCAACTTGTTGGAATTCTTGGCCGACTGAACGCGCCGAAGAACAAGGTCGCCTTCCTCGAGACTCCTGGCACTGACTCTGCGGCTATGGTAGCGGCGCAGAGCTTGCTGGTAGCGAGCAGCTCGCACAGCAGCCTGGAGACGATCTTCCTCAAGGAGCAGCGCGTCATCTTGCCGCATCCGCTCTTGCTCAAGCTCATCGTAAGCGAGCACTCGAGGTGACCCGTATACGAGTTCCGTGGGGGTAACTGCCTCTGCTCCATAGACTAGAGCAAAGGGTGTCTGTCCAGTGGCTCGATTTGGCGTCGTTCTGATCGACCAAAGAACCACCGGTAGCTCCTCGATCAAGTTTCTTCCGCACTTGTGCAGCCTGTCGAAAGTTCTGGTCTTGAGCCCGCGCAGCACCTCGGCGTTCGCCCTCTCCACTTGACCGTTGCTCCTTGGGTGAGAAACAGAAGCGAAGCAGACCTTGGTGCCGAGATCTTGGATGTATTGCATGAAGGCGTGGCTCGTGAACTGTGTGCCGTTGTCGGTGATTATCCGGTTAGGGATCCCGAAGCGGCAAACAATCGATCTGAAGAACTTGACGGCTGACTATGCGGTCACCTTCCTCACTGGTTCCACTTCCGGCCACTTTGTGAACTTGTCGATTGCGACGTACAAGTACTCAAAGCCCCCGACAGCTCGGGGGAAGGGGCCGAGGATGTCGAGCCCCCAGACCGAAAATGGCCAGGATAAAGGGATCGTCTGGAGAGCTTGAGCTGGCTGGTGTATCTGCTTGGAATGGAACTGGCATGCTTCACACTTGGTTACTTGTGCAGTTGCATCCTGGAGGGCTGTTGGCCAGAAGAATCCTTGCCGGAATGCTTTGCTGACAAGTGCTCTCGCGCCAATGTGGTGACCTCATATGCCCCCGTGTATCTCTACCAACAGCTTCTGTCCGTCTTCCCGAGGAATGCACCTCAATTTCACACCATTGAGTCTTCTTCTGTACAGCGTCTTGTCGATGAACTGGTACATACTTGACTGCCGGGCTACTCTTTCGGCTTCTTGCTCTTCGGGAAGTTCTCCTGTCTGAAGGAAACGGACTATCTGCTGCGCCCATGTTGGAGCCTGTGGCTCGACAACAAGGACTAAAGGCAACTCTGCTGCTGCGGGAACGTCCGCTTCTACGGCAAGAAGCTGTGTCTCTGCCGGAGCTTGACGTTCCGCGACAAGCTTGCCGGGAGCTTCAGCTTCAACGGTACAAACCCTAGGGCTTGCCGGAGCATCTGGCTCACCGGCGCTCTTGGCGTTGATCTTGGAGGTTGTTGCGGGAATATCTGCTTCTACGGCGAGAAGCTGTGTCTCTGCCGGAGCGTGACATCCCGCGACAAACTTGCCGGGAGCTTCTGCTTCAACGGAACAAACCCTGGGGTTTGCCGGATCATCTCGCTCCTCAGCGCCTTCGGTGTTGATCTTGGGGACCTTCTTGGTGGCGGCTTCGGGAAGCTCTGCCGGCAGGTAGTCACCAGGAATCAACTTCCTCTTCTTGCTTTGTCCAGTTGATGGTGTTACGAACGGTTGAGTCAGCTTGAGCACAAAGGTCCCTGGTTCCACAGGTAACATAAGTGCGGCGCACTTTGACAGGCCATCAGCAATGGCGTTCTGAGTTCTCGGAACGTGCTCCATTTGCAGGCCGTCAAAGCGCTCCTCTAGCTTTCTCACTTCGTCGACGTAAGCTTCCATCAACGGACTCTGATAATTCTTGTTTACTTGGCAGACGACAAGCTGTGAGTCACCCCTGACAATGAGCTTCTTAATCCCAAGGTCTGCCGCGATCCTGAGACCGTCAAGCAATCCCTCATACTCTGCAGTATTGTTTGTTGCTTGCTCCTTGGGAAAGTGCATCTGGACTATGTACTTGAGGTGCTCTCCGGTGGGCGCGATAAGCAGCACACCAGCGCCGGCGCCTTGCAGCGAGAAAGCACCATCAAAGTACATCAGCCACTCTTTGCTCGCTTCTTTGTCGGGGATGCTCGTCTCCGGGATTTCTTCATCCGGAGTTGGCGTCCATTCCGCTATGAATTCTGCCAATGCTCTGCTCTGGATAGTTGAAGTGCTTTCAAACTTGAGACCAAAGCTTGACAGTTCCAGTGCCCACTCAACAATCCTGCCGGTTGCTTCTGGATTCTGCAGTATCCTCTTCAGCGGAAAGCGAGTGACCACCGTGATCTCATGTGCTTGGAAGTAATGGCGCAGCTTTCTCGAGGCCATGAGAAGGCCGAAAAGAAGTTTCTGCACACCAGAGTACCTTGACCGAGCCCCCTGCAAGAGGGAACTGACAAACTAAACTGGGCGCTGCACCGTTTTCTTCCGTATCTCCTCGTGTATCAGCGCGGGTTCATCTTTGTCGGGACCAGAGCTTGTCGGGGAAGCCCCCTGCTTGTCGCTGGATGCGCTCGCCGCGGTTGCTGGCTCATCATCCGCCTCCCTCTCTGCCACTAACGCAGCACTAACCACTTGATTGGTTGCCGCTATGTACAACAGCAACTTCTCTTGTGGCTTAGGCGCGACAAGTATTGGGGGGGAGGACAGGTATCTCTTCAGGTCTTGCAGCGCAGCCTCCGCTTCCGGAGTCCATTTCATCGGACCTGCCTTTTTCAATAATTTGAAAAATGGCAAGGCACGCTCGGCAGACGGAGAGATGAACCTGCTGAGAGCAGCCACGCAACCGGCAAGTTTCTGTACATCCTTGACGCGCTTCGGTGCTTCAATCTGCTCAATGGCCGTGATCTTGTCTGGATTGGCTTCAACCCCCCGCTGAGACACGAAGAACCCGAGAAGCTTGCCGGAGGGAACTCCAAACACACACTTCTCTGGGTTGAGCTTGAGGCTGACCTTGCGCAGATTTGCAAAAGTCTCGTCCAAGTCTTGGATCAGGGTTGCTCTGTCTTTGCTCTTGACCACTATATCATCCATGTAGGCTTCCACATTTCGGTGTATTTGTGGCTCAAGAGCAATATGGACTACTCTTGCAAATGTTGAACCAGCATTTTTTAATCCGAAAGGCATCCGTACAAAGCAGTACGTGCCACCTGGAGTAATAAATGCGGTCTTCTCTTCATCCTCCTCTGCCATGAAGATCTGATGATACCCGGAGTATGCATCAAGAAACGAAAGCAAATCAGACCCAGCTGTGGAGTCAACAATCTGGTCAATGCGTGGCAAAGGAAATGGGTCTTTGGGGCAAGCTTTGTTAACATCGGTGAAATCGATGCAAAGCCTCCATTTCCCGTTTGCCTTGCGCACGACTACAGGATTGGCCAACCACGTGGGATGGAGCACTCCTCTGACGAGGCCTGCTGCTTCCAGTTTCTTGATTTCCTCCGCAATGAATTCTTGGCGCTCCACCGCCTTCTTCCAGACTTTCTGCTTGACGGGCCGCGCATGAGGACAAACGGCAAGGTGGTGCTCAATCACTTTCCTGGGAACGCCGGGGATGTCAGACGGTTGCCATGCAAACACGTCGACATTTGCCCGCAGGAAAGCAACGAGCACGCCTTCCTATTTAGGATCAAGCGCGGCGCTGATGGTGAAGGTACCACCAGTGCCATCCTCCTTGGCGGACACCTTCTTCGTCTCTGGCGGAGCTGCCATCGTCTTCTTGTGCTTGCCGGTGAAGCCCGATGGTGCGTCCTCGACGGTAGCGCAGCACTCCGAAGAGGCGCGCTTGCCGGAGTGGGCATCAGAGCTTCTGTCGGACTGGGTCTTCTTGCCGGTGGAGCTCGATGGTGCGTCCTCGACGGCGGCGCAGCACTCCGAAGAGGTGCGCTTGCCGGAGTGGGCACCAGAGCTCTTGCCGGACTTGGTGCCGGACTGGGTCTTCTTGCCAGTGGAGCTCGATGGTGCGTCCTCGACGGCGGCGCAGCACTCCGAAGAGGTGCACTTGCCAGAGTGGGCACCAGAGCTCTTGCCGGACTTGGTCTTCTTGGTCCCGGGAGCTTCAGCGGCAAGTGGATCGCGGTCTGCCGTGGCTGCTGCTTCCCGGTAGATCTTGTCGGCACAGATAAGAGCGTCCTTCTTGTTGCCAGGGACAGAAATGACGCTTATCGGTCCTGGCATCTTCAGCACGTTATACGCGCAGTGAGAGGCCGCCATGAACTTGGCGAGTGCTGGACGGCCAAGTATCCCGTTGTAAGGCAACGGGATATCGGCAACGTCGAACGTGACCCTCTCAGTCCTGAAGTTTAACTCGCTGCCGAATGTTACCGGCAGCGTGACCTTCCCCTTCGGCTTGCTCCTTCCCGGATTGATTCCTTGGAATGTGCCGGTCTCTTCGAGCTCGCCGTCAGGGATCTGGAGTTTTCGGAGCACAGCGGAGGAGATCAGATTTAAGCCGGCCCCGCCGTCAACTAGCATCTTGGTGACCTTGAGGTTGCGGATAGTTGGTGAAACCAACATCGGCAGACACCCGACCGCGGTTGTGCGATCAGGGTGGTCCTCAATGTCAAAGATGATAGGTGTGCTGGACCACTTCAGAAGCTTGCGCGATTCGATGGGTGGTTCCGCTGCATTGACTTCCCGCACCCACTGTTTGAGTTGGCGGTGCGAGGTATGCAGGGAAGCACCCCCGTCAACGCACAAGACCTCTGTGGCTTTCTGAAACTCCTGCTCGCTGGTCTCGACGTCATCCATGTATTCATCCTCCCCGTCGTCTTCGTCGTTGTCGCGACCGCGGGGAGGTCTGTCTCCTTGCCGCTGCTTGGCCTTGTCGCGGCGTCCTTCCTGGCCGGTGCGCTTCCGGCCAGGCTTCTCGGCACCCCCTTGGGCTCTCTCCCTGTCGCGCCGCTCGTACTCAGCCCTCTGTTGCTGGACGAGCTGCTCGACCTTCTTGCAGCTCTGGAGGTCATGGCCCTTGGTGCGGTGAATCTTACAGTATTGCTTGCCGGAGCCGTCCCGCTTGTCGGCGGCCGCCATAGCCTGACAGTTGGTGCATGCGGCAACTTCCTTGCCGGAGCTACCAACTGCAGCCTTCGTGGCGTCACCTTCATTGCCGGACTGCTCAACGACCAGCACCTCGTTGTTCTGCTTCTTCCTGTTGTTGCGCCGCCGGCTTTTCTTTGCCGGGGCGGCATCCTCACTATCAGATCCTCCTGCTCCAGTGCTTTCCCCGGGGAATTTCCTCCCCTCCTCAGCGCGTGCACATCTGTCGGCCAGGGCATAAAGCTCGCTGACGTCCCGAATCTTGCACATCGCCAACTCCTCCCGCATCCTGCGGTTACGCACGTTCTGATGGAACGCGCTGATTACCGCGGCGGGGGTGGATATTTGGGATGTTGTGGTGTACACGGCTGAACCTCTGGATGTACTGGCGCAGGGGCTCTCCTTCCTTCTGGACGAGCAGATGAAGATCGCTCTCTTGGCCATGAGGTTTGTGGCCGCCGGTGAAGGCGCCAACAAACTGATGGCACAGCTCAGCCCAAGAGGATATGGAGTTGTCCGGCAAGTGCATGAGCCAGGACCTGACGTTGGGCTTGAGTACCAACGGGAAGTAGTTGGCAAGGATCTTGTCGTCCCGCCCCCCAGCAGCCTGCACCGCGATGGTGTAGATGCCGAGGAACTCCGACGGATGCAACTTGCCGTCGTACTTCTCTGGTACGTCGGGCTTGAAGTTCTTCGTACTGGGCCACTGGACTTGCCGCAGCTCACGAGTGAACGCAGGGCAACCTACCGGGTACGGCAAGTCGCCTGGTTCCCCCGGCGCATGCATGTCGACAGAGGGCCCAGCGCGCTGGTCTGACTGACGTCGCGCTTCTCTCCGGCGCTCGATGCGTGTACGAGCGTCTTCCCGCTGCCGTTCTTGAAGAATTTGTCGTTGGTCGCGACGAGCTCGCGGATCTGACGACGCGGTGGAGTCGCTGTCGTGGCGGATCCGGTGGGTCGGCGATCTTGGCCTTCGGGGTGGGGAGTGCACAGTAGTTGCACCCCCACCAGTCTTGTCTCCACCGGTTTGCGCCTGGCTGACTCGCTGCGGCTGCAACGTGCTCGGCTGCCGAGGAGTGTCGCCGTTAGCGAAGCCGATGAGACTCTGGATAGTGGCCCTCCAGTCGTCGATCTTGTCCGCCGCTGGAGGGTAGTCTAGGAGCAGCTGAGCTCGTGCCAAAGCTTCCGCTGCGGTGGCGGGCGGCGGTAGCGAACGGTGCGAGGAGCGGGATACGCTCGGACTCCTAACCACGTTAGAAGGAGCAGTATCCCGTCCAGGTGACCGCGTCTCGCTTGCGCCGGCTTGTTGACGCGCATGGTGGTCCTGGGTGCTCCGGGATCCACCAGCTCGATCTTGATCCAGCGAGTGCATGGTACCGTGAGTACCATGACGCTGCCGGTCCCGCGCCTCCTGAGATGGGCGCGGTGCATGCACGGACGCCGAGGTCTTGGAGTGCGCCCGGTCGTTGTGGGAGCCGGCTACGCCGCCGGCGGGCAGCGCAGCCTTGCCCTGGGACCTGGCAGCACCGCGAGTTCCCTCGTCGACGCGTATTCCTCCACCGGCGCCTGCCCCACCATCCGTTTGCTCCGGCGGTGGGTGGCTCGGCGCGGACGGAGCAGCTGCCTCCGAAACTTTCTTCTTCGGTGGCATGTTGATGAAGATGATGAAGATCGATGAAGAAGATGAAGATCTAGCCCGCAAGAACGCCGGATCTGATTCACACAACTTCGACGCCCCCTACCTAGCGCGCCAGAGATGCCGGGGTTTCTGATCCACGGGCACCTATGGGACCGGCGGACCGGGTCCCTTTTGGTTCGGCGGGGGGCGGAGGTTGCGCAAAGAGCAGATCGAGGCGAAGCAAGCGGGCGGTTGGTCGTGCGAGGAGTAAACCGAGGCGAAGCACGCGAGCGATTTACCCAGGTTCGGGCCGCACGGATGCGTAAAATCCTACTCCTGCTTTGTGGATTGGTATTGATCTCTAGCTCGGGAGCGAGCGTGTGTGTGTGTTGCTGAACCTCGCGAGGGCTCTCGAGGTGGCCGACCCCCTCTCTGTTGCACTCGGGCCTCCTTTTATACTCAAGGGGTTACCGACATAGAGCAACGGGAGCCAAGGGCAAAAATGGAAAGGCTGCCGTGGGTAGGCACAGCTAGGTGCTGCAGTAGGCACAGCTAGCCGCTACAATGTTATCATACCTAACCCTGACGGCAGGGGACAAGGGCATTAAATGCCCGTCTGTGTCGCCTAGACAGCTCCGAAAGGGACCGCTAGGGACGCCACCGCCTTGCCACAATGGTTGTCTTGTCAGTGCCTGCGTGCCACCGCACGCCCCTAGCTGCACAGCCTCCTGCCACGTGCGCTCGGGAGGGGCCCCGGAGTGACACGTGGGTGGATGTGCTGGAGCGCGGGCGTGGAGTGGGGGCTTGCCGCGGCAAGCGCCTTGCCGCGGCCGTCGACTTGTCGCTTCCGGGAGCTTGTCGCTCACCGGGCCTTGTCGGGGCGCGTAGCGCGCCGCGGCAAGTTCCTTGAAATGCCTAGGACGGCCTTCCCGGCAAGCGCCTCTTGCCGGGGCCTTGGGACGCTTCTGATGGCCTTCCCGGCAAGCTCCTCTTGCCGGGGTCTTGCCTTCTTCCCGGCAAGCTCCTCTTGCCGGGGTCTTGTCTTGAATACTTTGTTCTTGAATAGTCTTCAGAGGGACCACGGAGAATCTTGGCGGTGACCTGGCAGGCCTTGCCGCGGGACGCTGCGACTGCCCGTGCACAAGTTCAGGGTACAAGGGTACCCCTACTCTAGTACACCGACAGTTTGATTCTCCGTGTTGTCGTGGTCTGGCAATGCCTCGCCCTGCTCTAGCGCTGGGTCTGTATGATTGTGGTTTCTACCGAGGCAGGATTTGGGGCGGCGCTTACGCCGCCGCTTTGACTGCTTCTCGAGGGGACAAGCCTTCGGTGCATCCTTCCGTTCCTCGTCGTCATCTTTTGGAGTGTCCACCATGTATACGTCATATGACGGGGTGACTTTCCAGTGCCCTATAGGCTCTGGTTCATGTTCGTCTCCTGCATCGTCGTCCATACCGTCGATGTTTTCAGAGTCGAAGTCGAGCATGTCGGTTAAATCATCGATAGTGGCTACCAAGTGGGTGGTCGGTGGGCATCGAATTTCTTCGTCGTCCGTATCCCAATCCTGCTAGCCATAATCCGGTCAGGGCTCTCCTGACAAAGAAAGAGACCTTAGTGAATTCAGAATGTCACCAAGGGGCGAGTGCTGAAAGATATCCGCGGCGGTGAATTCCATGATCGGCGCCCAATCGGATTCGATTGGCAACGGCGCGGATGGTTCGGAGTCCGGAAAAGAGTCCGGCTCCTTGGAGTTACGGGTTGTGCAGAGGTTTAGGCTGGTGTTCGGCTCGATCGCCGTTGAGACTGCAGCCCCTGAGGCGGTGTCCAACCACCCGTCCTCGACCGGCACAGTTGGCTCCGAGCTAAGAGTTAGAGCTGATTCGGGCATAGCCTCTGGGGTACTGTTCGGTGGCAGAGCTAGGTCATACCCATCGAGACAGTGCGGCGCGCCCGGCTACGGCTCGAAGCCATCGAAGATCAAGTCTCCGCGGATGTCGGCCGTGTAGTTCAAACTTCCAAATCTGACCTGACGGCCAGGGGCGTAGCTTTCAATCTACTCCAGATGGCCAAGTGAATTAGCCTACAGTGCAAAGCCGCCGAATACAAAGATTTGTCCGGGGAGAAAAGTCTCACCCTGGACCGCATCGCTATCGATGATAGTAGGAGCCATCAAGCCTAACGGCGACGACATAGAGGATCTCTCAATGAAAGCACCAATGTCGGTGTCAAAACCGGCGGATCTCGGGTAGGGGGTCCCAAACTGTGCGCCTAGGCCGGATGGTAACAGGAGGCAAGGAACATGATGTTTTACCCAGGTTCGGGCCCTCTTGATGGAGGTAAAACCCTACGTCCTGCTTGATTAATATTGATGATATGGGTAGTACAAGAGTAGATCTACCACGAGATCAGAGAGGCTAAACCCTAGAAGCTAACCTATGGTATGATTGTATATTATGGTTGTTGTCCTACGGACTAAAACCCTTCGGTTTATATAGACACCGAAGAGGGTTAGGGTTACACAAGGTCGGTTACAAAGGAGGAGATATCCATATCCGTATTGCCTAGCCTGCCTTCCATGCCAAGTAGAGTCCCACCCGGACACGAGACGAAGCCTTCAATCTTGTATCTTCATAGTCTAACAGTCCGGGCAATGGAGATAGTCCGGCTATCAGGAGACCCCCTAATCCAGGACTCCCTCACCTTGGTTCTCAAAAACTGAGGGAAATACTTACGCTACTTTGCTGCACCACACTTTCCTCTTCAAGGGAAAACCAACGCAAGTGCTCAAGAGGTAGCAAGCTCCAATGTCGGACTATATTCGAGGTGTCACAGATCACCTTGGTTGAAAAAAGCTAAAGGAATTTAGCCAAGCTTAATGCCAGAAATTCCATCTGTGGAGCCAGCCACTTGCATCTGAGCTATATCCCGAAATGCTTTCGAGGTGGTTCAGCACCTCGGTCATGGGCTGATTGTATGCTGATTTTATTTTTGATGCGTGTAAATTTATTTGTTGTCAATATGTACAACTAGTAGCCCTCAAGGTGTGTGTCGATCTAAAACCGAAGATGCACTGATGACCCACAAGTATAGGGGATCTATCGTAGTCCTTTCGATAAGTAAGAGTGTCGAACCCAACGAGGAGCAGAAGGAAATGATAAGCGGTTTTTAGCAAGGTATTCTCTGCAAGCACTGAAATTATAGGTAATAGATAGTTTTGTGAGAAGGTAATTTGTAAGGAGCAACAAGTAACAAAAGTAAATAAAGTGCAGAGAGGTGGACCAATCCTTTTTGTAGCAAAGGACAAGCCTGGACAAATTCTTATATAGAGAAAAGCGCTCCAAGGACACATGGGAATTATCGTCAAGCTAGGTTTCATCACGATCATATGATTCGCGTTCGGTACTTTGATAATTTGGTATGTGTGTGGATCGGTGCTTGGGTGCTGTCGTTACTTGGACAAGCATCCCACTTATGATTAACCTCTATTGCAAGCATCTGCAACTACAACAAAAGTATTAAGGTAAACCTAACCATAGCATGAAACATATGGAACCAAATCAGCCCCTTATGAAGCAACACATAAACTAGGGTTTAAGCTTCTGTCACTCTAGAAACCCATCATCTACTTATTACTTCCCAATGCCTTCCTCTAGGCCCAAATAATGGTGAAGTGTCATGTAAGTCGATGTTCACATAACACCACTAGAGGAGAGACAACATACATCTCATCAAAATATCGAACGAATACCAAATTCACATGACTACTAGTAGCAAGACTTCTCCCGTGTCCTCAGGAACAGACGTAACTACTCACAAAGCATATTCATGTTCATAATCAGAGGGGTATTAATATGCATATAGGATCTGAACATATGATCTTCCACCAAATAAACCAACTAGCATCAACTACAAGGAGTAATCAACACTACTAGCAACCCACAGGTACCAATCCCAGACTTGGAGACAAGAATTGGATACAAGAGATGAACTAGGGTTTGAGAGGAGATGGTGCTGGTGAAGATGTTGATGGAGATTGACCCCCTCCCGATGAGAGGATCGTTGGTCATGACGATGGCGATAATTTCCCCCTCCCAGAGGGAAGTGTCCCCGGCAGAACAGCTCCGCCGGAGCCCTAGATTGGTTCCGCCAAGGTTCCGCCTCGTGGTTGCGGAGTCTCGTCCCGAAAGCTTGCTTTTTATTTTTTTTCTCATCGAAAGACTCCATATAGCAGAAGATGGGCCTCGGAGGGCCCCCATGGGGGCCACGAGGCAGGGGGCCCGCCCCCACCCTCGTGGGTAGCGTGTGGCCCCCCTTTGGAACTTCTTGCGCTCAATATTTTTTATATATATTCTGAAAATGACTTCCGTGAAGTTTCAGGACTTTTGGAGCTGTGCAGAATAGGTCTCTAATATTTGCTCCTTTTCCAGCCCAGAATCCCTGTTGTTGGCATTCTCCCTCTTTATGTAAACCTTGTAAAATAAGAGATAATAGGCATAAGTATTGTGACATAATGTGTAATAACAGCCCATAATGCAATAAATATTTATATAAAAGCATGATGCAAAATGGACGTATCAACTCCCTCAAGCTTAGACATCGCTTGTCCTCAAGCGAAAGCCGAAATCAAAAAATATGTCCACATGTTTAGAGATAGAGGTGTCGATAAAAATAAAATACGGACATGAGGGCATCATGATCATTCTTAGAACATCAACTTAGATGATTCTTATCATATGATCTCTTATGCTAGAGTAACAATTCAATCACAATTTCAAGTATGAATCATAAACTTCATTGAAAACTAACAACCTATAATCTCAGTCATTGGAGCAATTGCAATTTATCATAACATAGGAAAGAGTCAATATAAGAACTCAGTTTCAATATAAGTACATCCAATTAGCCATATATACCAGGATCTTTCCAACATGTTGTGCTTGCCAAAAGATAAAATGTAAAAAGGAAGGGTGAAGATCACCATGACTCTTATGTAAGGTAGAGATAAAAGTAAAATATAGGCTTCACAAAGGGAAGCAGAGGCTGTCATGCGCTTTTATGGTTGGATGCACAAAATCTTAATGCGAAAGAATGTCACTTTATATTGCCACTTGTGATATGGACCTTTATTATGCAGTCTGTCACTTTTATTTCTTCCATATCACACGATCGTATAAAGCTTATTTTCTCCCGCACTAATAAGTCATACATATTTCGAGGGCAATTTTTATTTCTTGCACTGATGACAACTTACTTGAGGGATCTTACTCAATCCATAGGAAGGTATGGTGGACTCTCATGGCAAAACTGGTTTAAGGGTGTTTGGAAGCACAAGTAGTATCTCTACTTGGTGCAAAGAATTTGGCTAGCATGAGGGGGAAAGGCAAGCTCAATCATGTTGGATGATCCATGACAATATAATTTATCTCAGATGTAAGAAAACATAACCCATTACGTTGTCTTCCTTGTCCAACGTCAACTCTTTAGCATGTCATATTTTAATGAGTGCTCACAATCATAAAAGATGTCCAAGATAGTGTATTTATATGTGAAGACCTCTCTTTCTTTATTACTTCTTATTAATTGCAACGATGACCAAAACTATGTTTGTCAACTCTCAACAACTTTTATTCATCATACTCTTTCTATGTGAGTTCATTACTCTCCATAAGATCCGTATGATCTTTTTGTTTCCTTTTATTTCTTTCTCTTTTCTTTTATTCACTCAATATTATGGAAAAATAATCAAGCCCTTGACTCAACACTAATCTTTATTATATATAGCTCACGGACTCGATTACATATAAGGATCATAAAGCAAAACTCACAACTAGATCATACTAAAACTTTATGCTACTAGATCAAGATATTACCAAAAGTATCGAACTAAGAAAAACGGTAAAGATATAAGTGATGGTGATACGATACCGGGCACTCCCCCAAGCTTGGCAGTTGCCAAGGGGAGTGCCCATACCCATGTGATTATATCTCTTTTGCCGGTGAAGGAGTTGGAATTGTTGATGATGCAGGCTAGTCGTCCCTCTTCCAAGGCATAGGCTCACCGTCATAGAAGGATGACCGAGTCTCCTGAGTCCTCAAATCTGCAGCCAAACTCATCCTTTTGAATCTATATTCATACTCACAGTTTTGATTTTACATGTCATAGATCTGGGCTTCGAGGTGCTCGATTTTCTCATGAAGCTTGAAGATGGCATCCCCAATGTCCTTGACGTCCAGCTTGTGGTTGTTGGTGAACTCCGTGATCATAATGTGATTGGAGTCGAGTCCACGCTCCACCATCTCCTGACACTTGAAAACTTCTTGCTCCAATGCCTCGAGCCTTGCCCCCGTGCTTCCGGTCTTCCTTGGTCCCTCAACACCGTGGATGTGCAACAACCCCTCTCGCATCTCAATGGTTTGAGGGTGTTGCAGCACCTCCGCGAGGTAGGGGTTGATGACCTTCTTGAAGAACTTGTCCTTGGGGGCACTTGAAGACGACATGACGACCTAGATCTGTCAGAAAAACAGCTCAAAACAAAGACGAGAGATATTTGCGTGATACGGGAGTCAAAACCTCCGGGAGATTATATAATGAATTTTTACCGACCAAAATATGTATCATGCAAGAAAACGGAGTCCGGAGAGCGCACGAGGTGCCCACGAGGTAGGGGGCGCGCCCAGGGGGGTAGGTTGTGCCCTCCACCCTCGTGGAGCCCTCATGTCCTTCCCGGACCGCTTTTTATTTTTCTATTTTTCTAAATATTCCAAAACGGAGAAAATTTGCCATTAGAACTGTTTTGGAGTCGGTTTACTTACCGTACCACATACCTATTCCTTTTCGGAGTCTGAAACGTTCCGGCAAGTGTCCCTTATGTATTCCTCCGGGGTTACGGTTTCAATAACATTGGTTTCAACATTTATAGGATTACCTGAGATATAATGTTTGATTCTTTGACCGTTCACCACCTTCGGATTTGTGCCTTCGAAGTTGTTGATTTATATGGCACCGGAACGATAGACCTCTTCGATAACGTAAGGACCTTCCCATTTAGGGAGAAGCTTTCCTGCAAAAAATCTTAAACGAGAGTTGTATAGCAATACATAATCACCTACATTAAACTCATGTTTTTGTATCCTTTTGTCATGCCATCTTTTCACCTTTTCTTTAAACAATTTGGCATTCTCATAGGCTTGGGTTCTCCATTCATCAAGTGAGCTAATTTCAAATAACCTTTTCTCACCGGCAAGTTTGAAATCATAATTGAGCTCTTTAATAGCCCAATAAGCCTTATGTTCTAGTTCGAGAGGTAAGTGACATGCTTTTCCATAAACCATTTTATACGGAGACATACACATAGGATTTTTATATGCAGTTCTATAGGCCCATAATGCATCACAAGTTTCTTGGACCAATTCTTTCTAGATCTATTAACAGTCTTTTGCAAAATTAATTTGAGTTCTCTATTACTCAATTCTACCTGACCACTAGACTGTGGGTGATAAGGAGATGCAATTCTATGATTAACATCATACTTAGCAAGCATTTTACGGAAAGCACCATGAATAAAATGTGAACCACATCAGTCATTAAATATCTAGGGACTCCAAACCTCGGAAAAATAACTTCTTTAAGCATCTTAATAGAAGTGTTATGATCAGCACTACTAGTTGGAATAGCTTCTACCCACTTAGTAACATAATCAACAGCAACTAAAATATGTGTATACCCATTAGAGGAAGGAAAAGGTCCCATATAATCAAAGCCCCAAACATCAAATGGTTCAATAACGAGTGAATAATTCATAGGCATTTCTTGATGTCTACTAATATTACCAATTATTTGACATTCATCACAAGACAAGACAAACTTACGGGCATCCTTGAAGAGAGTAGGCCAATAAAAACCGGATTGCAATACCTTGTGTGCAGTTCTATCTCCAGCATGGTGTCCTCCATAAGCCTCGGAGTGGCACTTGCGTAGGATCTGTTCCTGTTCATGCTCAGGTACACGACGTCTAATAACACCATCACTCCTTTATAAAGATGTGGGTCATCCCAAAAGTAATGTCTCAAATCATAGAAGAACTTTTTCTTTTGTTGGTATGTGAAACTAGGTGGTATAAATTTAGCAACAATATAATTGGCATAATCAGCATACAATGGAGCAGTTCGAGAAGCATTTATGACATTTAATTTTTCATCGAGAAAACTATCATCAATAGGTAGTGGGTCATCAAGAACATTCTCTACCTAGACAAGGTGTCTGCAACGGGGTTCTCAGCTCCCTTTCTATCAATAATATATAAATCAAATTCTTGTAGCAGAAGAACCAATCTAATAAGTCTAGGTTTAGCATCTTTCTTTTCCATAAGATATTTAATAGCAGCATGATCCGTATGAATAGTTACTTTAGAATCAACAATATAAGGTCTGAACTTATCACAAGCAAATACAACTGCTAAAAATTCTTTTTCAGTAGTGGCATAATTTCTCTGAGCATTGTCTAGAGTTTTACTAGCATATTGAATAACATTTAATTTCTTATCAACTCTTTGCCCTAGAACAGCACCTACAGCATAATCACTAGCATCACACATAATTTCAAAAGGTAAATTCCAATCAGGTGCCTGAACAATAGGTGCAGAGATTAATGCTTTCTTAAGTATTTCAAAGGCTTCTACACAATCATCATCAAAGACGAATGGTATATCTTTTTGTAATAAATTAGTCAGAGGCCGAGAAGTTTTTGTGAAGTCCTTGATGAACCTCCTATAAAAACCGACATGACCAAGGAAGCTTCTTATACCTTTAATGTCCTTGGGGCATGGCATATTTTCAATAGCATCAACTTTAGCTTTATCAACTTCAATACCTCTTTCAGAAATTTTATGCCCCAAGACAATACCTTCATTAACCATAAAGTGGAATTTCTCCCAATTCAAAACAAGATTAGTTTCTTCACATCTCTGCAAAACTCGATCAAGGTTGCTTAAGAAATCATCAAAAGAGCATCCATAAACGGAGAAATCATCCATGAAAACCTCACAAATCTTTTCACAAAAGTCATAGAATATAGCCATCATGCATCTTTGAAAGGTAGCAGGTGCATTACATAAACCAAAAGGCATACGTCTATAAGCAAAAGTACAGAAGGGGCAAGTAAAAAGTGGCCTTAGATTCATCATCTGCTGATATAGGTATTTGAGAGAAACCGGAATAACCATCTAGAAAGCAAAAATGTGTATGTTTGGATAATCTTTCTAGCATTTGATCAATAAAAGGTAAGGGGTAATGATCTTTTTAGTAGCCTTATTAAATTTGCAGAAATCAATTACCATCCTATAACCTATAATAATTCTTTGCAGGATCAATTCATCTTTATCATTAGGAACGACAGTAATACCTCCCTTCTTAGGAACACAATGGGCAGGGCTTACCCACTGACTATCAGCAACGGGATAAATTATACCTGCCTCAAGGAGCTTTAGTATTTATTTTCTTACCACTTATTTCATCTTAGGATTCAGCCGTCGTTGGTGATCAATAACTGGTTTGGCATCTTTTTCCAAATTTATTTTGTGTTGACATAGAGTGGGAGTAATGCCCTTAAGATCATCAAGAGTATATCCAATAGCAGCACGGTGCTTCTTCAGAGTTTTCAATAATTTTTCTTCCTCCTTCTCTGAAAGTTTAGCACTAATAATAACAGGATATATCTTATTTTCATCAAGATAAGCATATTTAAGAGTATCAGGCAATGGTTTAAGCTCAAACACGGGATCACCCTTGGGTGGAGGAGGATCCCCTAAGATTTCAACAGGCAAGTTCTGTTTCACAATAGGTCCCTGTTTAAAGAACACTTCATCTATTTCCCTTCTTTCATTGATATACATATCATTTTCATGGTCTAGAAAATATTGTTCTAAAGGATCACTAGGAGGTACGACAATAGAAGCAAGACAAATAATTTCATCTTTACTAGGCAATTCTTCTTCACAGTGTTGTCTACGACATTTAGAAAAGTTGAACTCATGAGACATATGACCTAAACCAATAGTAATAACATCCTTTTGCAGTCTATCCTAGAATTAACAGTGTTTAAGAAGGGTCTACCAAATATAATGGGGCATAAACTATCTTGTCGGGAACCAAGAACAAGAAAATCAGCAGGATATTTAGTTTTCCCACACAAGACTTCAACATCTCTAACAATTCCCATTGGTGAAATAGTATCTCTATTGGCAAGTTTAATGGTGACATCAATTTCTTCTAACTCAGCAGGTGCAATATCATGCATAATTTCTTTGTATAAGTCAATAGGTATGGCACTAGCACTAGCACCCATATCACACAAGCCATGATAACAATGATCTCCTATTTTAACAGAAATAACAGGCATGCCTACCACATGTCCATGTTTATCTTTAGCACAAGGTTTAGCAATTCTAGCAGTTTCATCACAGAAATAAATAACATGCCCATCAATATTATCAGCCAAGAGATCCTTTACAATAGCAATATTAGGTTCAACTTTAACTTGCTCAGGAGGTGTATAGGTTCTAATATTGCTTTTACGAACCACAGTTGAAGCTTTAACATGATCTTTTATCCTAACAGGAAAAGGTGGTTTCTCAACATAAGCAGTAGGAACAATAGGATCATTATAAGTGATAGTCTTTTCTTCAACTTTAATAGGTGCAACTAATTTTACTTCTATGGGAGGATGATATTTAAACCACTTCTCCCTAGGGAGATCAATATGAGTAGCAAAAGATTCACAGAAAGAAGCTACTATCTCAGAGTCAAGTCCATATTTAGTGCTAAATTTACGGAAAACATCGGTATCCATAAAAGATTTAACACAATCAAACTTAGGTGTCATACCTGACTCCTTACCTTCGTCGAGATCCCAATATTCAGAGTTGCGTTTAATTCTTTCCAATAAATCCAATTTGAATTCAATAGTTTTCATCATAAAAGAGTCAGCACAAGAAGTATCGAGCATGGTGCGGTTGTTATCAGAAAGCCGAGCATAAAAAATTTGAATAATCATTTCTCTTGAGAGCTCATGATTGGGGCATGAATATAACATTGACTTAAGCCTCCCCCAAGCTTGAGCGATGCTTTCTCCTTCGCGAGGCCAAAAATTATATATATAATTACGATCACGATGAACAAGATGCATAGGATAAAACATCTGATGAAATTCCAATTTCAATCGTTTGTAGTTCCATGATCCCATATCATCACATAGCCTATACCATGTCAATGCGTCTCCCTCCAAAGATAAAGGGAAGACCTTCTTCTTGATAACATCATCAGGCATACCCGCAAGCTTAAATAATCCACAAACTTTATCCACATATATTAGGTGCTCATCAGGATGTAATGTTCCATCTCCTGCAAAAGGATTAGCTAGCAGTTTTTCTATCATACCCGAAGGAATTTTTAAGTAGACATTTTCATTTTCAGTAGGTTCAGTAGGTTGAGGAGAAATTCTTTGCTCTACTGGTCAGGGTGAAGATACCCCGAACAAGCCCCTCAGAGATGGAACAAGTGACAGTAAATTTCAGCACACTATATAAATTTTTCCTTACCAAATTCCACCTACCAAAGGCGCTTCACTCCCCGGAAACGGCGCCAGAAAAGAGTCTTGATGACCCAAAAGTATAGGGGATCTATCATAGTCTTTTCGATAAGTAAGAGTGTCGAACCCAATGAGGAGCAGAAGGAAATGATAAGCGGTTTTCAGCAAGGTATTCTTTGCAAGCACTGAAATTATAGGTAATAGATAGTTTTGTGATAAGATAATATGTAACGAGCAACAAGTAACAAAAGTAAATAAAGTGCAGCAAGGTGGCCCAATCCTTTGGTAAAAAAGGAAAAGCCTGGAAAAATTCTTATATAGAGAAAAGCGCTCGCGAGGACACATGGGAATTATCGTCAAGCTAGGTTCATCACGATCATATGATTCGCGTTCGGTACTTTGATAATTTGGTATGTGGATGGACCGGTGCTTGGGTGTTGTCCTTACTTGAACAATCATCCCACTTATGATTAACCTCTATTGCAAGCATTCGCAACTACAACAAAAGTATTAAGGTAAACCTAACCATAGCATGAAACATATGGATCCAAATCAGCCCCTTACGAAGCAACACATAAACTCGGGTTTAAGCTTCTGTCACTCTAGCAACCCATCATCTACTTATTACTTCCCAATGCCTTCCTCTAGGCCCAAATAATGGTGAAGTGGCATGTAGTCGATGTTCACATAACACCACTAGAGGAGAGACAACATACATCTCATCAAAATATCGAACGAATACCAAATTCACATGACTACTAATAGCAAGACTTCTCCCGTGTCCTCAGGAACAACGTAACTACTCACAAAGCATATTCATGTTCATAATCAGAGGGGTATTAATATGCATATAGGATCTGAACATATGATCTTCCACCAAATAAACCAACTAGCATCAACTACAAGGAGTAATCAACACTACTAGCAACCCACAGGTACCAATCCCAGACTTGGAGACAAGAATTGGATACAAGAGATGAACTAGGGTTGGAGAGGAGATGGTGCTGGTGAAGATGTTGATGGAGATTGACCCCCTCCCGATGAGAGGATCGTTGGTCATGACGATGGCGATGATTTCCCCCTCCCGGAGGGAAGTGTCCTCGGCAGAACAGCTCCGCGAGAGCCCTAGATTGGTTCCGCCAAGGTTCTGCCTCGTGGCGGCAGAGTGTCATCCCGAAAGCTTGCTTATTATTTTTTTTCTCATCGAAAGACTCCATATAGAAGAAGATGGGCATCGGAGGGCCACTAGGGGGCCCACGAGGCAGGGGGGCGCGCCCAGGGGGTAGGGCGCGCCCCCACCCTTGTGGGCAGGGTGTGCCTCCCTCAGGAACTTCTTGCGCTCAGTATTTTTTTTATATTCTGAAAATGACTTTCGTGAAGTTTCAGGACTTTTGGAGCTGTGCAGAATAGGTCTCTAATATTTTCTCCTTTTCCAGCCCAGAATCTCAGCTGTCGGCATTCTCCCTCTTTATGTAAACCTTGTAAAATAAGAGAGAATAGGCATAAGTATTGTGACATAATGTGTAATAACAGCCCATAATGCAATAAATATCGATATAAAAGCATGATGCAAAATGGAAGTTTCATGCACTTGAAGGAAAACATGAAACCGATGATCCTAGTAGCCCCTGAGACCCAGGTCAATTTTTGAAATTGGCCTGAGGATCAACTCCTAGCTTGGCAGCATATGTAGGAATAGAAACGCAGTGTAATATATTAGAGGTAATAGTGATCGACGGGCGGGCCCCTGAGAGAGGGTCGTGAGAAGTCGCCGTGATATATTAGCTTGATGTCGGATAAGTCCCAGATGGTACTTATTGTTGTCCGAAGACGCGCTTGTCCATAGTTCGGTCATGCCGAACACTAAGCACTTTGAATTTGTCTGCATTGAATAGGCGCAGATTATAGGTGGTCTGCATTGAATTTGTCTCCACTAAGCCGCTGGTCGGGTGGCAGCACCAATTCAGGGGATCGATGTGCCCCTTTAATATTTATAAATAATGAGTGTGAAGCCCAGTAGCCACTACTAGGAAAAGGCCTACTAATGGCGCACCGGTTTTGCCTACTAATGGCGCATCACCGGTGCGCCATTAGTAGCACGCCACTAGTAATTTTTACTAATGGCGCACCATCCAATGCGCCATTAGTATATAACACCATGCGCCATTAGTGGCTTAGTGCACTTTGAATTTGTCTGCATTGAATTTATAGGTGCATCCATAGTTCGGGTGGCAGCACCAATTCAGGGGATCGATGTGCCCCTTTAATATTTATAAATAATGAGTGTGAAGCCCAGTAGCCACTACTAGGAAAAGGCCTACTAATGGCGCACCGGTTTTGCCTACTAATGGCGCATCACCGGTGCGCCATTAGTAGCACGCCACTAGTAATTTTTACTAATGGCGCACCATCCAATGCGCCATTAGTATATAACACCATGCGCCATTAGTGGCTTAGTGCACTTTGAATTTGTCTGCATTGAATTTATAGGTGCATCCATAGTTCGGGTGGCAGCACCAATTCAGGGGATCGATGTGCCCCTTTAATATTTATAAATAATGAGTGTGAAGCCCAGTAGCCACTACTAGGAAAAGGCCTACTAATGGCGCACCGGTTTTGCCTACTAATGGCGCATCACCGGTGCGCCATTAGTAGCACGCCACTAGTAATTTTTACTAATGGCGCACCATCCAATGCGCCATTAGTATATAACACCATGCGCCATTAGTGGGCCTCCCAAGGGCCATATTTAACCATGTGCTTTGGCACACTAATGGCGCACTGCGGATGGATGCGCCATTAGTATACTTGGCATACTAATGGCGCACTCTGTAGTGATGCGCCATTAGTATGAATATTACGGTTTTTTTACTTTTTTGATTTTTGCACATGTTACAAAATATATTATTTGACAGAATATAGACAGTAGCACACAGCAACAGCAGATTCATCGAATACAATAGAAGATTAGTCTTCAAATACAATTCATCATATTAGTGTCCGAATTCAAAAGACCGAACAAAGATAAAACATTACAAGTCTCGAGACCGCGAGTATCGAGTTTGTCGGAAGTAATACTAATCCTAACAAGTCCTACTAATCATCATCATACAACTTCTACTTGTTATTCATAACAAGTCATACGATCATCATCTTGATAGTCTTCGAACCAACCCTACTTAATTGTTCTTAGCACATGATCATCAGTATTAGGCAGGACCTAAATACCCTATTTAAGCTAAAATAGCATAAAACAATATAGACCCTGACTCTCCATTATGGAGAATGGAGAACATACTATCTCCAATTCTTGCGCTTCACTTCCTTTTGCTTCCAAGAAGCTCCTTACGACTGTCCATACATTTTTTCCATCCTTTGATTTTCATGTCTCCACTTCTTTTAGAAATCTCGTATGGACAGTTGAGATTCGTAGGACGACCTGGCTGTATGTTCAAAACATTAACACTACCTTTCAGATACATCATATGAGGCACACAATTCTCTGGGATTATCTGTTGATAAACATAGTAATAACTTCATAGTTAGCAATGATGTACTAGTTTTAGAAGTATGCAAAAGATGCATGGATGTTGTAGTAGTAAAAATCTTACCAGGGTATCTCCATGGTAGTTACCGTAGTTGAACACATGCACTAGTGGCACGTATTTACCATAATGTTGAGGAGTTTGATTGTAGATATTGTAATTCTCAATGTCAGTACAAAATCCGACCAAATGATTTTTCTCCTTGTAAGTTGTTAATTCGGAGCCATCGGTGTAGTGGGTTTTGTCTACCATCTCCCGCACATTCTTTGAACAATAAAAATAAGCTGTCAATGGAAATAAGCTGTCAACTATTTTGAAATAAACAATATAAATTAGCTAATAACTATGTTTGAGAAACTCACATAGCGGTAGAACTAGAGGCGTATCAACAAGGACCCAAATGTCCATATTGTCTTGGTTGATGTCAGGATTACCAAGATCCATGGTGATAAGCATACCCTCATCAAAACCATACATCTTGCAAAATGCTTCCCAATTTTTGCAACCAAAATGGGTTACGCTCTCAGAATTATATAGATTTACTTCAAAGTCCACATCGTGATGAGTCCTTAGGTGAATTTTCTTTGTTTCAGAAATTTCATGGTCTTCAAAATCCATCCTCTCCAAGACATAGCGTCTTGCATGGCATGGGATAAGCTATACTCGAATTGTAAAAGATGAAAATTACACGTTGAAATAGTTGAAGTCATGCTTAATTATGAAAATAACACTTGTCGTCGTTGTGTACCATTTCAACTTCGAAGGTCTCCTCGAGCTTAATGCTGAAGCACCGATCATCGTCCAGGTGAGGCATGTCGCACAGACCTCGATCATCGTGGCACCAGTCGCACTCCGCCGGGAGACTTTCGTCGTCCGATGATGATGACGACATATCCTACGTTCATAATTCAAAACTACATCATTTAGGGTTTGTCGACACCGAGGCATCCTAAAAGCTAAGCTTTTATCATTTAGGGTTTGTCGACTCCGAGGCACCCTAAAAGCCTAAGCTTTCATCATTTAGGTTCTTATCGACACCGAGGCACCCTAAAAGCCAAGGTTTTATCATTTAGGGTTTGTCGACGTCGAGGCACCCTAAAAGCCTAAGCGTACATCATTTAGGTTTTGTCGACGCCGAGGCACCCTAAAAGCCTAAGCGTACATCATTTAGGTTCTCATCGACACCGAGGCACCCTATAGAAGCCAAGTTAAGTTTTCATCATTTAGGGTTTATCGATGCCGAGGCACCCTAGGTTGGGCCTAATCACTTGGCACTAATCACTTGGCTCTATTGCCACCTATGTTGGGTTTATCATCTAGGGTTTATCGATGCTAACGAGAATTCTAAGTTGGGCCTAATCACTTGGCTCTATTGCCACCTATGGTTTAATGCAACAAGAATGGCGGGGCAGTTGATCCTACTTAATTAAGTACTAAGATACCCCGGCCCATGCATTAGTAGCAAGTACCCCATATGTCCGATTTTTAGCAAAGTCATGCTAAATTCACGGAAAATTTCAGCATGACCTTTGCTGAAAATAAGACATATGGAGTACCCGAATTTTCCGGAACGGAAGTTAATCGACATTCCGGCAAACTCAAGGGCCTCTCGGGGTACCTGCAAAATCATCACGACATGATGGTCGGAGACAAAACCCAGCAAACTAGCACCACAATGTGCCTCTACTTTCATATGGATGAAAAGGCCACAGACCATATGGTCCTCTGCTTTCATATGGACAAAAATCAGCTCAACTTATGTGAGCTTCCATTCCAGATCTAATAGGTCACCCAACAAAAAATCATGAATAGTTTTAGCTGAAAAAAATCATGGATTGCTGTTAACTGAAAATTAGTGAAAGAAACTGTTGCTGATCATGGATTACTGTTAATTAAAAATAGAGCATCTGGCTTGTCTTATCATGTTCACTAAGTCCACAAAAATGAATAGGTTCATTAAACTTGCAGTACTCAACACTAAACATGGTTCAGAGCTCACTACACTACACTACATCGTGCAATGGTTCAGACCTCACTACACTAGAACAAGCTCACTACACTACACTACACTATACATGCTTAAACTCTGAACATAAACAAACACCAGCAATGCAATATGTAAACTACCTCTGTCTCTAGGCAACAAGAGTTATCATCAATGCTTTTGAGTTTATTAAGTACATTCAGTTCTGAGTTTTAAATGTCAAAAGAGCTTCACAGAATCTTGAATCCTCCTAATCACTCTTAACAGTTCTGCATTGCACAAAGGCAGCAATGAGCCAATGATATCAGTAGCAATAATAGGTGCTTACATTCTCATAACGTCAGTATTAGTTAACCAAAATTCAACCTACAGAGTTCTAGTACAGTGAGTAACTCCCAATTCTTTTAATAGAAGCACAATTAACAACACAACTAGGGAGTCTAGGACAATGCCACCAGATAGAATTTGAAGGAAAAACGTTCTTCCAGAACCTTCAAGCCACAATCATACATAGAGTGGCTGATCATATAAGCTATATTTAAATAAACATCAACTAAACTTGATGACAAGAAAAACTACAATCACATTGATACAAACTAGAGCATATAGCAATAGTAAATTGCTGCTCCATATAGCAATAGTAATGCACCTAATCAACATTGTAGAGCATCCTGTTACAAACTTGTTCTGATCCTGCAAATTAATGGGGAGGAAGAACTAGGGAGGGAGGGAATGGTAATGGTTCAGAGAAGAACAATAGTAATGCTCCATATGTTCTGATCCATATAGCAAGAAGAACTAGGGAGGGAGGGAATGGGGAGGAAGGGTGGAGAGGGAGGAAGGAGGAGAGGTACCTGGGCAGGCGTGGCCAGTCACCGGAGGGGTCGGGGTCGGCGGCGACGTCGAAGGGGTGGCTCGAGGGCATCCGAGCTCGTCCGGGTCCTCGTAGTCGAAGAGGAAGACGACGGCGGTCCTCCTGGGCGCCTCGGTTGGTCGTGGGGAGGCCGGCGGCCACGTGCTTCGTGGGTCGGGGGGCGCGGGGGCGGCAGCGCGGGGGAGCGGGGGCGGCGGCGCGGGGGAGCCGGAGCGGGTGTGGCGAGGGATGGAAGGGGATCTAGCGAGAGAGAGGGAAGGAGGTATCGGGCGAAGGGCCGGGTATCCAGCTATAGAGGGGGGAATGTTAGTAATGGCGCACCGTCGAGGGGTGCGCCATAAAAACACTCATAGCAATGGCGCACCATTCTCTGGTGCGCCATTAGTAACTTCTTTTCTGATAGCAATGGCGCACCCTCCTCTGGTGCGCCATTAGTAACTTCTTTTTTTCATTATTTCTTGTTGAATCTAATAATTTGTTTTTTTATCAAATTTGTTATTTTCATGAGGACTAGAACAAAATATATCATCAAATATCATCAAATTTGTTTTTTTTAATATCATCAAATTTGTTTTTTATTTTTAATTGAAAATATCATCAAATTTTTTTTTGCATGTAATAATTTTTTAGAAAATGAATATGAATATGAAACAGTAATATTTTTTATAAAAACAGTAATAGTCTACACTTTTTTATTATTATTATTTTAAAAATGAAGAGGGGAGAGGAGGCGCGGGTGGGATCGAAATCGAGATGGAGGGGGAATCGAAATCGAGATGGAGGGGGATCGAGATCGAGTGTCCTCATGAATATTCAATATTTTATCATATTGAATATGAAAAAATATCATCAAATTTGAAAAAATATTCATGAATTTAAAAATATTCATGATATCAAAAAGTGCCCATGATATTTAAAAATATTCATGATATCAAAATATATACTAATGGCGCACTTCTACAGGATGCGCCATTAGTAGTTTAAACTACTAATGGCGCAATGTGAGGCGGTGCGCCATTAGTAGTTTTACAAAAAAAAGAATAAAAAAAATCAGTACTGGCGCACTCCATGTCTGGTGCGCCATTACTAGTTAGAACTAGTAATGGCGCACCAGAGGTAGGATGCGCCATTAGTATGTATGTAAAAATGAAAAAAAATTATCACTAGTGGCGCACCAGTTTTCTGGTGCGCCATTAGTGTCTTCTACACTAATGGCGCATCACCAACTGGTGCGCCATTAGTATATAGTAGTGGCGCACTACTTCCCTGGTGCGCCATTAGTGTCAACCCTATCTATAGCCCTTTTCCTAGTAGTGAGCCCCTGAGCCTTAATGTGGTCACGGGTGGCCGAATTAAGGATCGATATCCGTTTGACAGAAACAATTTGTTGTGTTTAATATAAACTTCTCAAAAAGAGAATAAGATCCCTTAAAGGAGCTTAAAGCTGGTCAAAATCCGTGCTCGCCAAGGTAGGCCCCAAGGGGTTTAAAAGATAGGTTGCAATAAATGTATTTTATTCACAATTTTTATGTGTAATGATTCTATGTATCCAAGTACTTTACATCATTAATGCTCGGATCCGCATTGTACAAAACTTTGTTGACCGACCATCAGCTTTAACCTCCTCGGCCAGTAGCTGGGGAGTGTTTGTCCTACTTTATAAAGCCTTTATAAGGGCAAAGTTTTACGACAAACATGGCAATCCGGCCATATGGTTTTATAAACAAAGGTATGCGGATAGAATGTTATATTACTATTAAATGAAAAAAAAACATCTTCCAAAGAAAATAGTCCCGCTATCGGTTCTTCCTTTGGGTTGTCATGCTGATCATGATATAAAACCTCACCTCCGATCAATGTGGGAGGAAAATATTGAGGATTCAGTTTGGGTAAAGTTCCGAACTATGTGGTCTTTAGTGAACCTAAATTTTCACTTTTGTTATTGCCGACCAATTACATCCTTTAAGATCGCTAGCTTTTGGCTTCTCCCGGTCTGAGGTACTAACTCGGATGATCCGGTAGTAACAATCACAGAGGTGCTCCCTTTACCGCCTAGCCGAACAATCAGGAACGTAGGGGTAAGCACAGGAGCCAGGCAACCCAGCTTGGCCAAAATCTTAAGTCAAACTGATGCATATTTATGGCTTTATAACAATGATTGCGGAAGGCAGCCCTCGTATATTAAATACAAATGTTGATGATATGTTTATTTTGACTCCGTTGCGACTCTTTATCAGTTGAAAGTGGCCCATCGTCGGCTTCCACCCCCTTGTAGATGCTACGCAGGGTGTTTTCGCGATAACAAAACAACCCTAAGCCGACGTCTTGGTGCCCGGAGGCGGTTGTGTTAGCGGAAATAAGGCAATCGGATATGTGGGCTTTATAACTTTCACTTAGTCATAGGAGCTTTAAATTGGGAAAGCTAGCTACGAGCCCTCGGTTAGTGTTCGGCACCGACCGAAGTCTAGCCATTAACACTTCGGCCAATGTTATGAAAGGCACATAGTTTATCACGGGGTAATCGGTATCGATCTATAGTTTGACACTATCATCGAATCACTGACCAGTTTTCGCCCATTATGACAATCAATTTTTGGCTTTCTCCACTAAGGTGCTTAACCATTCGAGCTGGAAGCACAATCGTAGTGGT
The DNA here is from genome assembly GCF_003073215.2 of Triticum urartu. Classification (NCBI taxonomy): domain Eukaryota; kingdom Viridiplantae; phylum Streptophyta; class Magnoliopsida; order Poales; family Poaceae; genus Triticum; species Triticum urartu. The sequence continues at coordinate 581,941,503 of NC_053026.1, forward strand.
TCTCCCTTTGCGCACCTAGCCGAACAAGGCAAAACGTAGGAGGCAAGCACAGGAACTGGGCAACCCAACTATTGACCGAAGACACAATCCGAAACTGATGCATATAAAGCAATATTCAAGAACATTTAGCCAAGGACTCCTCGGAGTACCTTGGCTTTTGGTGGGTTCGGGCTTAGTTGATCATGATTTCTGTTTTCTCTTTCTTTTCCTTTTTGTTTGTTTCGAGAAAGATATCGTCCGATTCTCCTTCTATTGATTCTTTTCCGACGAGATGTACGGATCCATGTGTCTACATACATAGATTCTGTTCATGGATTAACGAAAATGTGCAAGAGCTCTATTTGCCTCTGCCATTCTATGAGTCGCTTCCTTTTTGCGTATGGCACCCCCACTCCCTTTGGCAGCATCTACTAATTCGGAACTTAATTTGAAAGCCATATTTCGACCCGGACGCTTTTGGGATGCTTCTAATAACCAACGAATGGCAAGTGCTCTTCCTTGTTTAGATCCAATTCCATGTTGATCCGAATCAATCCATATGCTCCCATCTTTAATAATATTCCCGCTAAAAGCATACATGTACTATAATGTGCTTCCCCATGGGTATCTGGTAACCACGTATGTAGGGGTATAATCGGCAATTTGACAGCATAAGCAATAAGGAAGCCAAAATATAAAAGTATTTCCAAGGTTGCAGGGTATGATTGATTAATTAATATTTCCAAATCTAATCCTGGTTCGTTGGAACCATATAAGCCCATACCCAGAACTCTGATTAAGAAAAAAATGGAACCGCCTGCAGTATACAAAATAAACTTTGTAGCTGAATATAGACGCCTCTTCCCCCCCACATGGATAAAAGTAAGTAAACAGGAATTAATTCTAACTCCCACAAGATAAAAAAAAGTAAAAGGTCTCGCGAAGAAAATAATCCTTATTCCAATAATTACATATCCGATTTGCCCTATGGACGAATATGCAAGCATACGTTTCATGCTTGTTTGAGTAATAGCAAGGAGATTCCCCAAAATCATGCTAAGAATAGCTAGGATTTCCAGAAGAAGATGCCATTCATTTGATGAGAAATAAAAAGGAATATCGAGAATTCGCGTGGCTGAAGCTGAAGCAGCTACTTTCGAGCGACGAAATTTTCCTATCCCTAAAAAAGAAAAAGATGACCCCTTCTTCCTATATATTACCAAGGAAAAGTAATCCTTCTTTTATAGGCGAAATTATATTGGATTTTATATGTATATAATTCCTTAATTATATGAGACCAAAAAGAAGAAATGACACGAGGGTTCTATATATAGATAGCTCCAAGCAGTTTACCGGACAAATTGATAAGTCTGGCATTCCCAGCCCACCAAGCAAAGCCGGTGGTTTCTTGGTCACGACCAGCTAAAACGAAAGTTCCATTAAAGAGCGTTTCCACGTGGTAGAACCTCCTCAGGGAATATAAGATTTTCATGAGGCTGATCCTGAGCTGCCATCCACGCACGAATACCCTCGTTTAAAAGAATATTTTTGGTGTAGAAAGTCTCAAATTCAGGATCTTCCGCTGCACGGATTTCCTGGGAAACAAAGTCATAGGCACGTAAGTTCAGAGCCAAGCCAACTACGCCAATAGCACTCATCCATAAACCGGTGACAGGTACAAATAGCATAAAGAAATGTAACCAACGTTTATTGGAAAAAGCAACACCAAAGATTTGGGACCAAAAGCGGTTAGCAGTGACCATTGAATAAGTTTCTTCAGCTTGAGTTGGGTTAAAAGCACGGAAGGTATTTGCACCATCACCGTCCTCAAATAGAGTGTTTTCTACGGTCGCTCCATGAATAGCGCTTCTTCTCTCTGATTCAAGTAGAAATACAAATGGAAAAATTCGAAGGGTATTCAGAAAAACATAAATCTCGTCAACAATACTTTGTCTACCCACTTCTCTTTCAGGAATATATTTATGCATTTGCCCACCATTATGGATTAAATGGTTCTGAACCTGTGGAAATAGTTGTTAGTTGTACTTGTCCTACCATACCTTTTTCGTGTATACGAAATAGTGGACTTGACTAACTCAATTCTTAGGAAATCGCGAATAAGATCATTTGCTCTTACCTCAACAAGGGAAGCACCAGCCTTTTCTTTTTCTTCTTGTTCCCAATTCACTACTAAGCAAGTTCTAACAAATTGACTATTTGTGTGATAAATTCTTTGAGTTAACTTGCTAAATCCAATTTGCATCGATAAAATAAATCCAAATTCCAGTAGTAGATGAATAATTGCAAATTCAAGTCACAGCCCCCCGTTGATATTGTCGATGATTGAAAAGTGTACGACGGTGTACTGCGGGATTTATGTTCGGACCCAACACCAAGGTGCAGGTCGGTAGGAAGAATGCCGAACTATGGGTCGAAAAAGATTTCGCAAGCTGGATTATTACACAGGGTACCTCGGTCAAGAGGATGCTCCGCCTCATAAAAGAAAGACACCCAAATAGATCAAAAGTGCCATAAGCTTAAAAAACCAAAAAACTTATGCAGAAACTTTACGTCCGAACTAAATCAATTTTTTGGTGCCAATCCGAAAATTGGTCTTAAAATTAGTTTGTGCTTCCGTCATGCTTTAACATGACACATCCGATCTCAAGACGTCGAGTGGGTCAACCTTCAGCTTCAACCTCCTATCCCAAAGGCGGAGTACTTCTCGTTAGGCCAGTTTAGCGAACTAAACTCGAGCGGTGGGGGCACCCTCCACCCTTGTGGATAACTCGGGACTCTTCTGGCCCAACTCTTTTGCTTTGGGGGCTTCTTCTGGTCATAAGAAATCACCATAAATTTTCAGCTTAATTGGACTCCATTTGATATTCCTTTTCTGCAAAACTCAAAAATAAGAAAAAAAAACAGAAACTGGTACTGGGCTCTAGGTTAATAGGCTAATCCCAAAAATCATATAAAATAGCATATAAATGCATATAAACATCCAAGATAGATAATATAATAGCATGAAACAACAAAAAAGTATAGATACGTTGGAGATGTATCAGTTCCCATGGTCTTGTTGTCGATGTTGTTTACGCTTTCTCCTCCCCTTGTAGCCTCTAGCTATTGGGCCTTGCCTATGGTGCTTCCTGGTTCGCCTTCCTAGTCATGACACGTTGTCTCCTTGTTTTCTTCACTTTACTACATTGTCTTCCTCCCTTGCCGACGCATTCTTCCTTCCACCGCGGGCTTGTCCTTCCTCCACCCCATCAACCCGCCTAACTCCACCGGCCTGAGTGCCTGTCGACGCCACTGGCGGCCAACATCGCTCCAACTATCGCCTTGACGATCCCTTGAATCCATTCCTTCTCCAGCGTCGACAACTGCACCTTGTACTCACACTTTTAACCCTTTTGCTCACCTATATCAACGACGTTGCATCTGACCATATTACCCTATTGATGTCCCATTCTTGTATTGTCCTAGACCCTGTCTTCGTCTCATTCCCTTCTTTTCCTTGTCGATGATGATGCACGTCCCCATCTTGGGCTTGGGATTGCACGTTCGTCCTCTCTGAATTGCTATATATGACTCAAATGCGTCTTTATGCACACCGGTAAATTTTTCATGCCGGTCAATATGACTCAAATCGTCGATATAATCCCTCAGCGCAAACAAAACTTTTCATCTCTCCATAACGGCTCCTCTCTCCTCCCACCAAAATGGCATAGGGCTGCAATGCAACGACGTGTCCTTCTGAAGGTAACGATTTAGCTTTTGGAAACTTAGGGCCTGTTCGGTAACTCTCCAACTCCTCCCTCCTTCAACTTCGAACCTGGAATTGGGCCAAACGGGGAAACTCCCGGAGTTGTGAATGAGAAGCTGGCGATGATTCTAGTGCAAAATTTGAGGAGTCGCGGAGCTGGAAAAAGCAAGCTCCACCAAAACAGCGAAGCGGGAGTTGGCAGAAAATTTACAGACTTGAACATCTAACACGATGTGTTTTTTTTTGGCTGGATGTGAAATAAATGGATCTTAACTTCCCAAATGCAGTTCTATCTATTTCTGAATCTGAAGATACAGTACTCAGTTTGAGCTTGAGCTACAAATTCTCTGACTAAAGAACTCCAATAGTGAAGAAAAGAACTCGCTCCCGTGTCGCCCCCGAGCGGCACCGGGGCGCCCCAACCCTAGCAGCCAGCGGGCACCACCTCCCCTCTCCTCCCCCGCCGCCGCCGGCGTGCGTCGCCGGGCGAAGCCCGTGCGGTGCCGGCGGCGGTGGGACTGCTCTCTCGCGGCGGCCGTTTTCCCTGGCGTTGCGGAACTGCGGGTGGGCGCTGCTAGATGCGGATCTGGCGCTGTTCGCGCGGCCTGTCCGCTCAAGATGGTGGTGCTCGGCCCGGCAGCATCGTGGTGGTTCCTCCGGCGAACCATGGTGCTGTAGATCTAGTGGTTGGTGGCGTTTTGGTGGCTCCTGGCTCGTGGATCTGGCAGATGGCATGGCGGCCGGCAGCTTCTGCCGGTGCGGCGGCGCCCTCTTGCGGTGCAGCGGCTGCTGCGGGGTGCCTGAGCTTTGGCCTGGCACCTCAGCTGCGGGATGGGGCAGGGTGGCGGCCCCCCTCCTGGCTTGGTGCTGCAGATCTGGCTGGATTGCTAGCCCGACGTGGCTGGCAGCTGGTGGAGGGTGCCGGGGATGCGGCCCCGGATTCGGTGGCAGCGGCTTCGGCTAGGAGGTGGTGTGTGTCTGGATGTGGTGGGTCGTGTGACCCCATGGCCAGTTCGGGGTTGGCCTCAGCAGGAAGGCTGGTGATTGTTGGATGTGCAGGTTCGGGCGGGTGGTGATTGAGCATCTCCGGGAGAAATCCTATTTCCGGCCTCTCCGGATCCGGCGACGACGATGCCCGCGGGCATCGCGCTCTTTCTTGAAAGTGTCGCTGTTGTGGGGTGATCCTTCCCTCTTCCCACGGCCTTGGTTTCGGGGGGAAACCTCAGATCCGTGGGATCGGGCGATGAAGGCGCCTCACGTCTTCTTCCTGCTTGGGGGCATCGTCTCAAAGCTGGCCACAACCTGGAGACCAGTGGATGGCGGCATCTTCGCTGCATGGGAGGCGGCATCTTTGCTGCGTGGTTGGCTGAGGCAGCCATTTCGGGGGCGCTGATTTCTGTTTGGCAACGATGATGACGTCGAGAGGAGCTTGGGTCGTGGCTCGGGCTTCGATAGTCAGATCTTCCCGGCGTGTCCGAGGTTGCTCTTCTGTTGGTCACTAAGTTGTTTTTGAAGTCGGAGCTGTGGTGGAGCGAGTCCAGGTGGTGACGATGACAGACACTCGGTGGTCATTTACGGAGGGCGTGGTCAGCGCACGTCCTGCATATTTCCCTTGCGATGCTCGTCTTCAAAGTCGGAGTTGTCGGTTGTTCGCGCGTGTGGCCATCTGTTGGCATGTGGCCAGGTTGGCCGGTGGTACCCATGTTCTGTGGGTTGAGTTGTATTGGTTTTAGCCCGGTTTTTCTCAACTAACCAGGCAACTCTCACTATCTTCTTAATCAATGAAAATGGCAAGTCTTTTGCCTCGTTTAAAAAAAATCTAAAGATACGATGATCCCTTCCCAGGGCGATTGTAGTCTGGGCCGTGGGATCTCCTCCCCAAGCCGACCTCGGCCATCCTTTTTCTCACCGTGGCTGCTAAACGGCAACCCGCAGAAAACCAAACGTGCCAATCCCCTCTCGTCTCCGCCGCCACCCCTTCTCGCGCGTCTCTCCCCCGGGTCCCCTCCGCTCCCGCCGCAGCTCTCCGCTTCTCCCTCGGCGCCACCAGCTCCCGCCGTCGAGCTCCACGCTCCTCCAATCACCGTCCCCGGATTCTTCCTCCCCGCATCCCCTCCCGCCCTAGCGCCACCAGCGACCATGCTTCCAATGAGACCACTAGGAGGCGGCGAGGAGTAATCGATATAGATAGACGCAGTATATAAATCTTCAATGCCAAGCCCACCTCCAGAATGGCAGAGCGTTGCAAGATCTCTGCTGCCATTGTAGCCGGATGTGACGAAAGGTCTTGTGTGCTCAAGGTAGATGGATACTCCAGAGCCAAGGCGCTACTCAAGAACGACGAATTCATGACCTCTACTTCTTTTTTGGTGTTGGCGGCCACGACTGGGTCGTGAGATATTACCAAAACGGCTTTGCTAAGAATTATGTCGATTACGTCTGTGTTTCTGTACTTCTAGAATCTGCCGGAGATGCGAAGACGAAAGTCATGGTCAGGAGGGAGAGGGTCAGGCTTGAGGGGGAGCTCCTGCCGCTCCTAGACTCCAAGTCGCGCCGCCGGCCGCGGCGGCCACCCGCTCCCTGCGCCGTGGGCCACTCCGGCTGCGGCGGCCACCCCGCGGTGCCTGCCAGCTCCTGCCTGCTGGCGAGCATGGGCCGGCTGCGCTCTCGTAGATCTGGCTCCAGCAGTAGCCTGCATGCGTCGCCGCCGGCTTCCCCTACGCCCTCCGGTTCGTCGATGGTGCCGGATTCATAACCGCCCCGTCAAGTCAATGCGCGAGATCCCGGTTCTCCGCCCCGGATCCTGCTACGTGGCGAGTGCTCCACCACGGCTCCGCTGCTCTGCCCGGCGGATCTGGCCGCGGATCCCCTTTCCTTACCGCTTTTGGAGCGACCGCGCCTTCAATCCATCGTTGTTGCCCCTGATGCTGGCGTTAACTCCCTCCCTGCGGGGCTGGATGGGGGATGGACCGAGGTCTCCTCCCGGAAAAACAAGCGTCCATGCTCTGGCACGGCGGGTAATAGGTTGCGCTCCCCTCCGGTCCGGCATGGGCGTCGAGATGACTTCAATGCTGCTGCCAGCCGGGCTGCTTTCTTAAGCCAGTTCCGCGGCAAATGCTTCAGATGCCTGAGCAAGAAGCACCGTAGGAAGGATTGCCGCGACTCGATCTGCTGCATCATATATAATCACTTCGGTCACCTTAGCCGCGAGTGCCCGCAGAACCCCAGGCGCAACCCTGCCGTGGCCATCGCTAGGGTGCCGGCAAGGGATAGACTCTGCTTTGCTCCCACTACTCCAGCGCCTCCACCCGTCGCCCCTGCGCTACCGCCCCTTGCCATGGAAGGCACCCACGTCGCCGACCCCGCGCGCCGCCCGCGGCACAGCTGCAAGGTGGTGATGTCCACCCCTGCACTGGAACACGCCACCTTCATACTCAAGCGCCAGGGGGTGCTGCTCACGGCGGCGGATGCGCGCCGGACCTCCAGTGCCATGGCGGTTGGGCTGGAGCTTGAGGCGCGGCTGCGCATCCCGCCGCACCAGCTGCGGATCACCAACCACGACCCGGAGGACTACCTCATCATCTTCGATCTGCTGATTCACCAAGATCAAGTTGTCAAGCTCGGCTCTCTGTCAGTCGACGGCGCCAAGTTCTTCATCAAGCCTTGGCACGAGGATGATCACGCGGTGGTGCAAACCTTCAACTACCACGTCCGGGTGGTCATTGAGAAGATGCCGCAGCAGTTCTGGTCCATTGAAGGGACCGAAGAGGCCCTTGGCTGCCGTGTCGACCGCCTCGACAGCCGCACTTTCGAGCGGAGCCACACCAAGAGCTTGTCCTGCTGGATGTGGGTTTGGGATGTGGGGCTCATCCCAACCAAGCACACATTCTGGCTGATGGAGCGAGGGGCGGGTCGCGTGGAGGAGATGCTCGGGTTCTCTCCGTCGGGCCGCGCCATCGCCGCGCCTCCCTCCGCAAGCCGGCATGATGTCCTCATCCATGTGGACCGCATTGAGGATTGGTCGCCCTATGAGCCGCGGTCGCCGCGCTCGGCGCAGAGTGGCCTGCCTTCCTCGGACTCCGACGACGATGACAGACCCATGCTGCGGATCATCCCCACCGCCTCCTGGAAGAGGGGAGTGGAAGACGGCCAGCGCGAACCACAGCACCGCCGCCAGCTCGCTATGCTCGCCGATGTGGGCTGCCGCGGTGCACCCCATGGTGGTGGCCGCAAGGATGATGATGGAGAAGATCAGGGCGGTCGCAGATCGTGGAAGGACATGCTCCTTGGCCGGAGCCGCACCGGAAAGGAGAAGGTGGGGGAGCAGGAGAGCTCCTCTCGACGCCGTAGTCGCTCCTCGCCGGGACAACGCCGCTCTGAGAACTCGCGTGGTCGTCACAACTCCACCCGTCGGCGCGCTGCGGGCACCGGAGGTGCTGCTCCTCACGCGCCACGCCCCCTACCCCCGCCACCTGCTGCTGCTGCTGCCGCGGTTCACGACCCGATCGCCGACTTCTTCGCCGGTGCCAAACCCAGCTCCCGCAGCCGCCACCGTTCGACTGCATGGCTGCTGAGCTGGAGGCCCACGCGTCTGCCGCTGTCTCGACCCCCCTGGAGTTCAATGGCCAAGTCAGCCGCGTCAACGCGGTGGATGCGGGCCTGCCAGACGCCTTCGGCCCAACCCTGGCGGGCCCAGGCGTAGCCGTGGGCCTCCTCAGTCGCAAGGAGCCGGCCCACAGCGCGGCAGTGGAGATGCAGCTTGGGGCCGTCACCGAACAGGTCTGCTGCCTCCAGCTTGATGCAGAGGGCGAGGTTTCAGACCTGAGTGCGGCCCCGAAGCGCCTCTTCCAAGCCACCAAACCGCCGCTGGTGCCGGAGGCACCGGTGCGCCGCTCGTCGGCCCCGCCCAAGACCAGGGCCACGCCTGCTCCAGTGCGCCACAGTGCCCGCCAAGCGGAAAATCCATCGACGGTGCCAGCCGCGCAGCGGGGGACGCTACGACTTGTGCGCGAGCTGGGTCTGCTTGGCCCGAAGGAGAAGATGACTGCCAAGGCCGCCGAGAAGCTGCTCCGGAAGTTCGACGAGCCGCTCACTGATGGCAACATGGCCTGCATCGCCAAGCTGACCCGCCTCAACAAGGAGGCGCTGCGTGTTACGGCTGCCATGACCGGCGCCGATGGAGTGGACGAGGAGGCCATTGTCTGATCATGTTAGTGCAATATTTTAGGAATCTCCAGGGGCGCTCAGCCTTAAGCGGGGTTGAGTTAGGGCTCTTTGTAATTCCTGTAGGGTTAGTGGTTAGGAGTAGCTGGCGCTGCTGCAATTTGGGGCCTATTGGTGGGCTGCAGCGTTCCCTAAAAGTTGGAGGAGTTAGCTTGTCTTCGGTAGTGCGTTTATCTTCAATCAATGAAATTAGTAGCCGTTGGAGTATGATCAAGTGCCCATATGGATGACAACCGCTGTCCGATAGTTAGTTGGAACGTACGTGGGCTCAATATGCTAGCCAAGCGCGACGCTGTCTGTGAAGCTGTCGCGGCGCATCGACCAGCGATTCTCTGTCTTCAGGAGACGAAAATAGACGCCTGGTCACCAGCTCTAGTTAGGGACATTGGAGGTAGCAGGTTAGCTGACTGCGTAGTGTTGCCTGCGATCGGGTCTAGAGGCGGGGTGGCCATTTTTTGGGACAGTGAGATCGTCTTGATCGCGTCCCAGGCAGTAGGGGTATTCGCCATCACTGCCAACGTTACGGTCAGCCAATCGACCATCGTTTTTTGGCTAACTGTGGTCTATGGACCTGCTGACGACGCCCGTAAGGATGCGTTCCTCCTAGAGCTGGCACGATCTGCCCCTCCCCCTCCTGGAGAGCCGTGGCTCCTCACCGGTGATTTCAACATCATCTACAAAGCTAGGGATAAGAACAACTTCAACCTTAATCGGCGTATCATGGGGAAGTTTAGGGTGGCGCTAGACGCGGCAGGTTTGTGGGAAATTAAGTGTAAAAACAGGCGTTTCACCTAGAGCAATGAGCGGCAAAATCCAACGCTGGTTAGTATAGATAAAGTCTTCTGCACTATTAGTTGGGAGCTTCTCTTCCCCGCCTATGGCTTGATGGCCGTAGCCACGGCGTGCTCCAATCACTGCCCGTTGGTCTTGGCGCCATGCGAAGCTCCGATCCGCCGTGCTCGCTTCAGATTTGAGTCTTTCTGGCCGCAGTTCCCGCGCTTTCACCCTACAGTGGAGCGTGCTTGGAGCCGGCCGGTTCAGCAGCGTTGTGCTTTTGCGCGACTGCAGGTCAAGCTCAGCAGGGCGACGAAGGATCTGAAGATCTGGAGCAGATCACTGTTCAGCGATGCGAAGACTCAATTCCACATTGCCAGCGAGGTGATTCTCCGTCTGGACGTGGCGTAGGAGACAAGAACGTTGTCAGTTGCAGAATTCAACTTGCGCAAATTGCTCAAGATCCGGCTAGTGGGGCTGGCGGCAATCGAAAGGGCAAGAAAGAGACAGGCCTCCAGGGTGCTCTAGCTGCGAGCAGGCGGCGCGAGCACGAAGTTCTTCCACGCCAAGTGTTGCTCCAGAAGACGCAAAAACTTCATCCATACAATTCAGAGTGACGATCGGTGTGCCACGGCGCATGGAGACAAGGAGCAGATTATCCACGACCACTTCAGCAGCATGATGACCGCAGGCTCGGGGCGACGTGTGACTCTCAACTGGAGCACGCTGCAGCTTCCAAGGGTTGAAGCGGCAGGGTTGGATAATCCATTCTCGGAGGGAGAGGTCTTGGCAGCGATCATGCAGTCACCAGCAGAGAAGGCGCCAGGCCCTGATGGTTTCAGTGGAACTTTCTTCAGGGCCTGCTGGTCGATCATCAGTGCTGATATCATGGCGGCATTTCACCAATTCTACCGTCTAGCTAGCGGGAATCTAGCTGCTTTGGACACGTCTTTTGTAGCTCTGCTGCCAAAAAAGGATGGGGCTGTGCGGATGGCAGATTTTCGCCCGATCAGTCTAATCCACTCCTTTGCAAAGCTGGTTACTAAGGTGCTATCAATATGGCTGTCCAAAGTTATCAACACGCTCGTCTCTCCTGCGGAGTCAGCATTCCTGAAGACCAGGTGTATACAAGACAGTTTTCTCTATGTCCAGAATGGTGTGCGGGCTCTGCATCGTTCCAAAACCCCAGCTATGCTTCTCAAATTGGACATCTCCAAAGCCTTTGACAGCGTGTCTTGGGACTACTTGTTGGAGCTGTTGCAAGAGTTAGGTTTCAGTGCCAGATGGAGAGACTGGATTGCCTGGTTATTGGCATCATCGCACTCAGAAGTTCTGCTTAATGGAGTGCCAGGGAGGAGGATTAGGCACCGCAAGGGGCTCCGACAGGGTGACCCACTGTCCCCGCTGCTATTTATCCTGGCCATTGACCCGTTGCAACGCCTAATCGATGCAGCAGTTTAGCAACAAATGCTGCAGCCATTGCCAAGGTGGGAGCTGAAACTAAGGGTCAGCCTGTACGCTGATGATGCAGTTGTCTTTATGAACCCAGTTCAAGAAGAGATGGAGGTACTCACCACCATACTAAAGTTGTTTGGAGAGGCCACGGGCCTGAGGATCAACAGGCAGAAATCAACAACAACCCCAATCAGATGCGAGGAAGTGGATGTTCAACAAGTTCTGCAGAGCTTTGGAGGCGTCATCACAGATTTCCCGCTAAAATATTTGGGCCTCCCGCTCACTCTGACAAGAACGAGACTTGTTCACCTCCAGTTTGTCCTGGATCGAATCAGAGCAAGGCTAGCCGGATGGAAGGGCAGGCTCATGTCCATTGCTGGTCGACGGGTCCTTGTCAGAGCCGTGCTGACTGCAATCCCAGCGTTTGCTATGACAGTGCTTCGCATGCCTAAGAAATTCTTCAAAGAAATTGACAAAGTCAGACGACGCTTCCTGTGGGCACAGGAGGATGAGCTATCCGGAGGCAAGTGTAAAGTAAATTGGAGTAAGGTATGCACACCTTTGGATAAACAGGGACTTGGCATCCTCAACCTCGAGTGCTTTGGCCGAGCCTTGCGGCAACGATGGCTATGGCACACCTGGAAGCACCCAGACAAGCCATGGGTGGGCATGGAGGTACCGTGCACTACCTCCGATCGGCTGTTTTTCAGCGCAGCCACCTCGGTCACGCTTGGCAACAGACAGACGGCCAGGTTTTGGACCTGCTCCTGGCACCAGGCCGGCGCGCTGCATCTCCTTTTCCCAGACCTATATAAACACTCCCGGAGGAAGAACAGATCGGTTGTTGATGCCATACGCGATGATCGATGGATTCTGGACCTATCACACAGGCAGACAGATCAGATAGTCCATGACTGCGTCGCCCTGGCAAGACTGTTGCGACTGCTGCCTGTAAACCTCAGTTCAGACACGAGCGACGAGATCCGATGGAACTTGGAGGCCACCGGCTGCTACACTGCTGCTTCGGCGTATCGGGCGCAATTCCAAGCGAACACCACCTCCACATATCCTCAGATCATCTGGAAGGCTTGGGCGCCCGAGAAACTGAAGATCTTCTTCTGGCTGTTGCTACTGAACAGGCTCTAGTGCAACGATCGACTGCAGCGAAGAGGGTGGCCCAACGCATATTTCTGTTAGTTTTGTTTCAGGAACCTTGAGACGGCCGACCACATCTTCTGGTCCTGCCCTTTCACCATCACAATTTGGAACAACCTCTCGGTTTGGAAGGGCTGTGAAGCACTGAACGCCCAATCCGATCGTCTAGCCCAAAGTAGCACCGATCGGATCACAAGCATTGTCGACGGTACAAAACCGGAGTTCAGAAAGGGCATAAAGTCGCTCATGATGCTTGCAACTTTGGAAATTTGGAGGCACCGGAACGACTGCACTTTTAGGAACAAAGTGGCATCTGCTAGAGAAATTTTGCAGGCCATCAGGCAAGGCATTGACCTATGGAGGCAGGCTGGTGCAACATGCCTGTTGCACCCATTCACGCTGCCACCAGAAGGGATAGGCTGATTAACCTGCTGTTCTAATTTTCCCCTTTGATGTTCCCTTTAATCCTTTTGGTCTTCTGACCATCCCCATGTATTTACTTTTTACCCACTGCTCCCTGCTATGATCAACATGAAAAGCCAGCTATGCTGGAGGGATCGGAGCATCTGAAAGATGATTGTCTTACCATCAGGTGCGATGTCACCGTCATGAAGGAGATCCATGGCGAAGAAGCAAGGGTTCCTCCAAGCGACCTGCAGCAGCATCTTGGCGACCTACTCAAGAACCAGGACGCAGCAGACCTAACCTTTCAAGTCGGTGCACAGAGATTCTCTGCTCACAGGTGTGTCCTTGCTGCTCGGTCGTCAGTCTTCAAGGCCGAGCTCCTCGGCGCCATGGAGGAGAGTTCCTCTGGTCATATTGAAATCTGTGACATGGAAGCTGATGTTTTCAAGTCCTTGCTCCATTTCATTTACACCGACTCGGTTCCTCCAATGCTTGATGTGGTGATGGCCGGCCATCTGCTCGTGGCGGCTGACAGGTACAACATCGGCAGGCTGAGGCAGATCTGTGAGGAAAAATTGTGCAATAACATTGCTGCCAACATGGTGGCAACCAGCTTGGCTTTAGCGGAGCAGCATGTTTTCCATGATCTCAAAGAAGCTTGCTTCCAGTTCCTTGCTTCCCCGTCCAATTTGGAGGCGATGATGGCAAGCGAAGGTTATGAGCATCTCAAGTCCAGCTGCCCATCTGTTCTCAAGGAGCTAATAGCTAGAATCCTCCCGGCTGAATGGAACGCGGCTAAGGATATTGTCATGACAATGTGGAAGTAATGCCTATAGACCAGTTATCATATATGCCATCGAGATTTTAGTAGTAATGGTTAAGCTACTTCTCCATGTGAGGTTGTGTGCATGTTTCAGAACAAAAATTGCTACTCCCTCTGTTCACTTTTATAAGACGTCTTTATCTGCTCAGGTCAGTAAATGGTTATTTTCCTTTCTCGCGAAATAAAAGAAAGTAGTAGTATTGAGACAGCCGCCCATCTACGTACCTTGATTATCCATTGTGTGTTAGTTTAATTATTATTGAGTCAATTACATCATGTGTGCATGGTTACATTCTGCTGGATGCAGAATTAGTGCATCCTTGTTCCAGTGCTCTCATAACTCACCTAAATGTGGACTTGTTTTGGAGAATAGAAGCTTCATTACCTTAAGCTTGGGCCCTTGCACCAACTGAAGCCGTTGCAGATGAGGGAGGCTACCAACCGGTAGAATCAGTCAATCAGTCGAAAATGACAAGAGCCGATGACGGCGGATTTCCTCTCGGTTGCTCTGTTTTGTAGCGACTGACTACAATTGTAGGTTTTGTGTGCCGTCCTTAATACGTCACTAGTAGATGCTTGTGTTACTTCGCTGTGTCGGTTATTAGTACAAAGTTAGGTCATCTATTTTGAAACGGAGGTAGTACTTTTGCACTGCAAGCTGAATGTAAAATATGTATGCCGTGTATGTGGACGTTGTGATCTTGCGTTGTAATTCAGTCTAAAGCACTAAGCAAAAGAAATAAAAAGGTGTGCATGTAATTCTCAAGCATTGACTGAAAATATCTTCTGTTAGCTATAGTTGTGATGGATGGAGCGTGGGTTTATTATTTCGCAATGGTTATTGCTGGCAGTGCATCTGTGTGCTTGTTATGCTGTTGAGGATGGTTCGGACTCAGTTTTCGAAAAGACGGGTTTATAGGCATATCTGTGCTTTCTGTTGCTGGAGTAAATCGTTTTCGCACATTTTCTGGTCCATGGAAACCAACCTCGTACTACCTGTCTAGTTTTGATTCTTTGTTGCAGATCTTGTTCACAACAGAGTCGGTGGATGTGTGTTGTCTCCTCGTTTTGAAAAACGGTAGGCACCAGCGCAAGTGAACCTTTTCATATCCATATGCAAATGCAATGCATGCACTTTTTACAGTTTCATTCAGTCGACTGCTCCTCCCGCCTTCTTTTTCTTCTTACTCCCACCCGCGATCAGCAACCCCACCTCCACCAGGCTACCGCCTTGCCGCCCCGTTCGTCCCTCTGAACCTCCCTTCTTCGATGCCGGCGATCGCACTTGCACCGTCAGCCCTCTTACTCGCGTCCGCCGGTCTGTTTCCGTCTTGTTCCCGGCTCGTCCTCACGGACTGGTTCGTCCTCTCTGCAAGAATCGACTGAACTGGATGATTTAGTAGCAAACACGTCTTTTATGTACAATGGAGATTTTTCCCATCAGACAATTTAACCCCTCGGCACGAGCGGCATGGCGGTCTTCCTCGCTCTCGGCACGTGGAACGGGCCGGCGGCCAGGCTTACCATCACCGTGTCGTCGAAGGCGAGGTTGAACATCAGCTGGGACAAGGAGAGGTCCACCCGGCCGGGCGTTGCTGTTCTCCACGACGACCTTGATGGAGTGGAGAATTGGATGTCCGGCAGCCGGCCCTGCTGCCGGCCGGTGGTTGATGACGATCGTAGCTAGAGCTTGGACGTGGCGCAGCTGCACCTCCACGTCCAAACTCTAGGTAGGATCGTACGTACGTGCACTAGTAGAAAAGGAGACAAAGATTCAGGTCGGGTCAGCCCATTAGTCCTGGTTCAGTCCAGAACCGGAATCAATGGGGGCATTGGATCCGGTTCGTGAGCCCAGGGGGCCGGCCAGGCCACGTGGGTCATTGGTCCCGGTTCGTCTGGACCGTTTGGTCCTGTTTGATGGAACGAACCGTGACCAATGGGCCTCGTTCCTGGTCCACCATCATTGGTCCCGGTTGGTGGCTTGAGCAGCCTTTGGTCCCAGCTCAAGCCACCAACTGGAACCAATGAGGTGCCTATATATATATATATATATCTCCTCGCGTAAGAGCAGAGCACACTGCTCTGTTTTTCTGGCCGAGGGGGAGAGGGCTTGGTGGTGCTATAGCTCACCTCCTATGCACACAAGGTGTTTGATGGAATGCCCGAGCCACATTATTTAAACTTTCTCCTCTCCAAGCTTCATTTTTTTCAATATTTGTCTAGATTTAGCGGTCCGTCATGCCCCGTCCCCGTCTTCACCGCCGTCGATCACCTGCGCCGAGCTCATCGCCGGCACCACCATGGTGAGCCTCTTGTTCTTATATTCTTTCTGAAAGAAAAAAATATTCTTACTTGTATGTTTACATAGATACTTGTATTGTTTTCTTACTTTTATTATTTCATCTTATATAGTGCGATGGTTTTGGTATCCGCCCCCATCGGCCCTCGTCCTGTCTATGATTCGTATGTGGTATATATATTATCTTTATAACTATTGGTTCATTTATTGTTTATGAAAATTATGCCGACCAACGTGACATAGATTTTATTTATTTAGGATGTATGTGAACCGGAAATTCCAACCGATCCTATTGTCGAGAGGTTAAATTTAGTTGAAGAAGAAAACAATTTCTTGAAGGAAAAAATAAAAAAATAGAGGAGGAGAAGATGATATTGGAGTTGCATGTTGCGGATGTCGTCGATGATCACAAGATCAAGATGGATGCAATGCGCTTGAAGATTAGAAAGATTAGAAAATATGTCATTCATACCGAGGCTTGGTATCATTATGCCGTTGGATCAATTGTTACCTTGGTTGCGATTATGATCGCATTTGTTTTCGCATTGAAATGTTTTACATAGTTTTAATGTATGGTTTAATTAATTAGATGCTCTGGAGAGCTATATGTTGTTAGATGAGAACTATGTATGTACTTTGGTTTTAATGTGATGATGAACTTCTATTAATTTGGACACTTAATTATATATAATGCACGTAGATGAACCGGCAATGGATGTACGGTGATAGACACACCTCCGAGTACATTAAGAGCGTGCATGAGTTTCTCAATGCGGCTGAGGCAAACAAGCAGAATGGTTTTATGTGTTTTCCATGCACTGAATGTGGGAATACAATGTCTTACTCTAACCGGAAAATCCTTCACTCCCACCTGCTTTACAAGGGTTTCATGCCACACTATAATGTTTGGACGAGGCACGGAGAAATAGGGGTTATGATGCAAGACAGCGAAGAAGAAGAGTACGATAACAACTATGTGCCCCTGAATACAGTGATGCTGCAACGGGGGGAGCTGGTGAAGATCAAGAGGAATCAGACGATGTGCCCAATGATGCTGCAACGGGTGAAGCTGCTGAAGATCAAGAGGAACCAGACGATGTGCCCGATGATAATGATCTCCGCCGGGTCATTGTCGATGCAAGGACGCAATGCGAAAGTCAAAAGGAGAAGCTGAAGTTCGATCGCATGTTAAAGGATCACAAAAAAGGGTTGTACCCCAATTGCGAAGATGGCAACACAAAGCTCGGTGCCGTACTGGAATTGCTGCAGTGGAAGGTAGAGAATGCTGTGTCTGACAAAGGATTTGAGAAACTACTGAAAATATTGAAGAAGAAGTTTTCAAAGGATAACGAATTGCCCGACAGTACATACGCAGCAAATAAGGTCGTATGCCCTCTAGGATTGAAGGTGGAGAAGATACATGCATGCCCTAATGACTGCATCCTCTACCGCGGTGCATACAAGGATCTGAACGCATGCCCGGTATGTGGTGCATTGCGGTATAAGATCAGACGAGATGACCCTGGTGATGTTGACGGCGAGCCCCCCAGGAAGAGGGTTCCTGCGAAGGTGATGTTGTATGCTCCTATAATACCACGGTTGAAACGTCTGTTCAGAAACGGAGAGCATGCCAAGTTGATGCGATGGCACAGTGAGGACCGTAAGAAAGACGGAAAGTTGAGAGCACCCGCTGACGGGTCGCAGTGGAGAAAAATCGAGAGAAAGTACTGGGATGAGTTTGCAAAGGACCCAAGGAACGTATGGTTTGCTTTAAGCTCGGATGGCATTAATCCTTTCGGGGAGCAGAGCAGCAATCACAGCACCTGGCCCGTGACTCTATGTATGTATAACCTTCCTCCTTGGATGTGCATAAAGCGGGAGTTCATTATGATGCCAGTTCTCATCCAAGGCCCTAAGCAACCCGACAACGACATTGATGTGTACCTAAGGCCATTAGTTGAAGAACTTTTACAGCTTTGGAATGAAAATAGTGTACGTATGTGGGATGAGCACAGACAGGAGGAATTTAACGTAAAGGCGTTGCTGTTCGTGACCATCAATGATTGGCCCACTCTCAGTAACCTTTCAGGACAGACAAACAAAGGATACCATGCATGCACGCACTGTTTAGATGACACTGAAAGTATATACCTAGACAAATGCAGGAAGAATGTGTACCTGGGCCATCGTTGATTTCTTCCGACCAACCATCAATGTCGAAAAAAAGGCGAGGCAGATCATCGGAAGAAGCCTGCCATGCGTACCGGTGATCACGTACTTGCTATGGTCAATGATTTACACGTAATTTTTGGAAAGGGTCCCGGCGCACTAGCTGTTCCGAATGACGCTGAGGGACACGCACCCATGTGGAAGAAGAAATCTATATTTTGGGACCTACCCTACTGGAAAGACCTAGAGGTCCGCTCTTCAATCGACGTGATGCACGTGACGAAGAACCTTTGCGTGAACCTGCTAGGCTTCTTGGGCGTGTATGAAAAGACAAAAGATACACCTGAGGCATGGGAGGACCTGCAACGTTTGCACGAAAAAGACGGCATGCCTCCGAAGCAGTATGAAGGTCCTGCCAGCTACGCCCTTATGAAAGAAGAGAAAGAAATCTTCTTTGAATGCCTGCTCGGTATGAAGGTCCCGACTGGCTTCTCGTCGAATATAAAAGGAATAATAAATATGTCAGAGAAAAAGTTTCAGAACCTAAAGTCTCATGACTGCCACATGATTATGACGCAACTGCTTCCGGTTGCATTGAGGGGGCTTCTACCGGAAAACGTCCGATTAGCCATTGTGAAGCTATGTGCATTCCTCAATGCAATCTCTTATAAGGTGATCGATCCAGAAATTGTACCAAGGCTAAGGAGTGATGTGGCGCAATGTCTTGTCAGTTTCGAGTTGGTGTTCCCACCATCCTTCTTCAATATCATGACGCACGTCCTAGTTCATCTAGTCGACGAGATTGTCATTCTAGGGCCCGTATTTCTACACAATATGTTCCCCTTTGAGAGGTTCATGGGAGTCCTAAAGAAATATGTCCGTAACCGCGCTAGGCCAGAAGGAAGCATCTCCATGGGCCATCAAACAGAGGATGTCATAAGGTTTTGTGTTGACTTCATTCCTGGCCTTAAGAATATAGGTCTCCCTAAATCGCGGTATGAGGGGAGACTGACTGGAAAAGGCACTCTTGAAAGTGACTCAATAATATGTAGGGACGGATATTCTTGGTCTCAAGCACACTATACAGTTCTATAGAACTCTACCTTGGTGACCCCGTATGTCGATGAACACAAGAACAATCTGCGCTCCAAACACCCAGAGCAGTGCGACGACTGGATTACATGTGAACACATCAGGACTTTCAGCAGTTGGTTGGAAACACGTCTCAGAGGTGACAACACTGTTTGTGATGAGTTGTACTTGTTGTCCAGAGGATCATCTTTGACTGTATTGACTTACAAAGGATACGAGATAAATGGGAATACATTTTACACGATCACCCAAGATCAAAAGAGCACCAACCAAAATAGCGGTGTCCGCTTTGATGCAGCAACCGAGAAGGGAAAGGACACATATTATGATTACATAGTGGACATATGGGAACTTGACTACGGACATGATTTTAAGATCCCTTTGTTTAAGTGCAAATGGGTCAATCTGTCAGGAGGCGGGGTACAGGTAGACCCACAGTACGGAATGACAACAGTGGATCTGAAAAATCTTGGGTACACTGACGAACCGTTCGTCCTAGCCAATGATGTGGCATAGGTTATCTATGTGAAGGACATGTCTACCAAACCGAGAAAAAGAAAAGATAAGGAAGCGAATACGTCATACGATGAGCCAAAGCGCCACATAGTTCTTTCAGAAAAAATGGACATCCTGGGAGTGGAGGACAAGACAGACATGTCTGAAGATTATGAAAAGTTCCATGAAATTCCTCCCTTCAATGTCAAGGCTGACCCAAGCATCCTGATAAACGATAAAGATTATCCATGGTTACGGCGCAATAAGCAAATGACACAAGCGAAGAAAAAGTGAAAACTTTCTCCCGCAACTATTATGATGATACCATGCCAACTTTGTAACACACGAGTATGCCATGCCAACTTTTTCAGAGTTCATTTGAAAACTATGAATTTAGGTCGAATTTTATCTATATGTGCATCTATGTTCATTTTTTAGTAAAGTTAATCATAAATTGTGATTCACACAAATTTCAAAGAATTCAAATTTTAACTATTCAAATTTGAAAACTAATGGCACTAACAGAAAGTTTATAATTTTGCTGACCTAAAAGCAAAAAACAAAACAAATACAGAAAACAAAACAAAAAACTGGAAAAAAAATAAAAATAGCAACAATAAGTATTTTGTTGTAAGTAGAAACAAAATAATTTTGTTGTAAGTAGAAACAAAATAAAATAAATAAAGCAACAAAGAAAAAAAACTTAAAAAGTGTTTTCAAATTTGAAAACTAATGACACTAACACAAAGTTTATAATTTTTCTAAAACTAAAAGCAAAAAGAATTAAAAAAGTAAAGCAAAAAACAAAAGAAATAAATAATGCAGAAAACAAAACAAAAAACTAGAAAAAATAGGGCTCGCCCCTGGCCCATGACCATTAGTCCCGGTTTGTGCCACAAACCGGGACTAAAGGGTTGGTCCTTGTTGCGCTCAGAGTTTAGTCCCACCTCGCCAACCGAAGGGCACCCACACCGGTTTATAAGCCCGTCCCTCTCTGCCTTATTGAGCTCCTCTCAAAGTGAAAATAGATGCCCCATGTACAGGGAATTTGAACTAAATTCATAATGAATTTCTCTGAAATTCATAGAAATTGATTATGAATTTAGGTTGAATTTTCTCTATAGGTGCATCTATGTTCATTTTTTAGTAAAGTTAATCACAAACTTGTGATTCACACAAATTTTAAAAAATTCAAATTTAAACTATTCAAATTTTAAAACTAATGGCACTAACAGAAAGTTTATAATTTTTGTGACCTAAAAGAAAAAAGAAATCACTAAAAAAACTGTAAGTATTTAGTTCTAAGTAGAAATGAAAAAATAAATAGCAAAAAAGAAAAAAAAACCTATAATATTTGTTATGGCTAACTAAAATTACCAAATTGAGTATAATGATAAAACACAGTAATATTAAATAGCAGGAAAAAGAATGACTCAAAAATCAATTTTTATAGTAAAGTTATTCATAAACTAGTGATTCACACAAATTTTAAAAAATTCAAATTTAAACTATTCAAATTTTAAAACTAATGGCACTAAGAGAAAGTTTATAATTTTTGTGACCTAAAAGAAAAAAGAAATCACTAAAAAACTATAAGTATTTAGTTCTGAGTAGAAATGAAAAAATAAATAGCAAGAAAATGCCACCTACTGGGCCAGCACGGCCTGAATACGACTAGAAACCCAACCATGGGCCAGGATTCAGGCCCGCAGCAAGCCTAGTAGGCCCACAGGCATTGCAGTGTCCTATTAGGCCCGTAAGCCTGCAGTTCAGAAGAGTTCAAAAGGGAACACAGAGCAGGGCTTATAAACAGGTGCGGGAGCTCTTCAGCTAGCGAGGTGGGACTAAAAATCCCACCGCACCGCACCGCGGCGCAGGCCATTGGTCCCAGTTAGACGCACGAACCGGGACCATAGGGGGGCATTCGTACCGGTTCGTGGCACAAACCGGTACGAATGCCTACCTATGGTCCCGGTTCGTGCGACGAACCGGGACCAATGGCCTCTGCTTCCCGCCCTTTGGGCTACCGAAATGAGACCTTTGGTCCCGGTTTGTAGCACGAACCGGGACCATAGGTGGCATTGGTACCGGTTCCTGCCACGAACCGAGACTAATGCTTCATGTATATATACCCACCACTTAGCGGTTTCAGTTTACATCGCCCATTTCCCCCCGACGCCGTCGAGCTCATCGCCGCCAGGCTGCCTCGCCGTTGCCGCCCACGCCGTTGCCCCTGCCCCACCCCCGAGCCCACGCCAACACCGTCCGTCGCCCACGCCGTTGCCATCCGCCGCCCCCGAGCGTGCCCTGCCGCACCTCCTGCGCCCCCGAGCCCGTCCGCCGCCCCCGAGCGTGCCCTGCCTCGCCGTCGTCGCCGAGCGTGCCCCGTCGTCGCCCTCGCCGACCCCGAGCCCGTCCTCGTCGCCGTCGCCGCCGACGCCGGCCGCCCGCGTCTCCTCCCCGATCCTGCTGGGAGAGGTAGCTACCACCCCATCCTCCCCCCTTCCTTCCTTCCTTCCCCTTGCAAAATATTGATATGATGAATTTGATATGATGAATGAGGGGGGTCATGTGTATGTATGTATGTGTGTATGTATATGTAAATATTGATATGATGAAATTTTTGTTCATATATACTGTAGATGTATGTATGATGAATTTTGATATTTTTTTTTGTTCATATATAATGTAGATGTCTATGTATGTTTGGAATGATATCGATGGATGTATGTATATAGAACATTCGTAGAAAATATGACGAATATGATATGACCAATGTCCCCCTCCGGTTCACTCGGGAACACTAACTCTCTCGAAGAAAAAATGTTATCGGGGAGAAAAAAAGTTCTAGGATCGTCAAGGGGTCGAGAGGGGGTCGAGGGTCGCCGAGGGGTCGAGGGTCGAGAGGGGGTCGAGGGTCGCCGAGGGGTCGAGAGGGGGTCGACGATCACCGAGGGGTCGAGGGTCGAGAGGGGGTCTAGGGTCGCCAAGGGGTCGAGGGTCGTCGAACATGAGAGGAAGAAGAGGATAAAAAAAGAGGTTACTCCTCTATTCTTTCTTCTCCTCTTTTTTTCTTCTTCTTCCTATTTTTTTATCGGGAACGAGGGTCGTCGAGGGTCGTCGAGCGGTAGAGGAAACCCTAAATAGCAAGTATCGTCGGTGTGAGATACATGTGGCCGTCGGTGTCGGACACTACATCCACGTCCCACAAGTGACGCGGGCGTCGACGCCCACGTCACTTGTGGGACGTAGATGTAGTGTTCAACACCGACGCCACATGTATATATATATATAGTGTTACTATTCATCACCCAGGGTGTAGAATAAGTTATTCTTCACCCGAGGTAATCTTACGATCATTTCATAATTAAATTACGTTTGGAATTCAAATTGTTACATTTCTATTGATTCACTACGTAAAATTTGGCATAAGAAAATAAAAATATAGGTCATAAGACAAGAAACTTTGCAGTTTATGTATATTTTAGACTATGTTTTTACGTTTGTAATTTTACATAACATAAAATATTTTTTACGGCGATTATATATTTTCTTACGGTCTCTTTTTGCGTCGGAAATAAGACAAAACTTACGGAACGTAAAATTATGGTGCATTGATGGTAAAATAGAGGGGGGGTGAAGAATAACTATTCCTCACCAAGGGTGACGAAAAGCGCGACCCTATATATATATATATATATGCAAAAGATAGATTATCGGGGAGGGGGTATATCGACCCCCCTCGTGTTGAAGTTATCGGGAGGGGGTATATTGACCCCCCCCCCACCACGTGTCGAAGAAAAAAACAAGACACGTGGGGGGGTTGATATATCCCCTCCCGATAACTTCAACACGAGGGGGGTCGATATAACCCCTCCCCGATAATATTATTTTTCCATGTACGTATGTCGTGTCGATATAAACTCCCGACAACTTCAACACGTGGGGGGGTTGATATACCCCCTCCCGATAACTTCAACACGTGGGGGGGGGTCGATATACCCCCTCCTGATAACTTCAACACGTGGGGGGGTCGATATACCCCCTCCTCGATAATATTATTTTCCCATGTACGTATGTCGTCGTTGTCGATATACCCTAAACCCTTGAAGCGTTGTCGAGGCCACCCCAAACCCTAGAGAAGCAGCGTCGAGGCCACTAATTAATATTAGTTCTACGTTTGCCACTAATATATCCATCTGTTATGTTTGAATAATAATTGCCATGTTGTAAATATTTGTAGAAACTATGGACACCGCCCGAGACGAAGTACAAGAAGAGTTGTTGGGGGACATAATCGCACGAGGAAGTGATGTCGTCTGCTCGTTGTTTCTCAACGACACCGATGATCTGGAAGCAGCTGGCTATGATTATGATGGCTCTGGTGACCCAATGCCGGTGCAAGAAGGAGACCGTGAGGACGGCTCCGGTGACCCAATGCCGATGCAAGAAGGAGACCGTGATGACGGCTCCGGTGACCGAACCGAGTCCGGCCAGGTATATATATTAGTTAAGCCTGTGTTAACTAGCTAATTGATGCATTCATTGTTTTGGTATGTATACATATTAATTAAGTCTTTGTTCTTTTTTCTAGCCCTCCGGGTCGAGCACAACTTCGGTAAAGAGACGAGGCCCGAAGAAAAAGTTGAGCTCGGATGAAAGGTTTGAGATCATAGCAATCGCGCCCGACGGCCAACCGATTGAACCCATCCGGACAAAGAACGCATTTGTTGCTCAGTGCGGGGTTCTGGTTAGGGACAAGATCTCGATCAGCATCCAGCAATGGTTAAAGCCGGCTACAGAAGACCCTGAGGTGTCTTATGTCAATGATATGCAGAAAAATGATCTTTGGACTGAGCTGAAGTCAAATTTCACCCTACCGCCAGAGGATGATCCAGAGAAGTCAGTTAAAGAGCAATTAATCAAGTCTTTTGCTCTTAAGAGGATGGCAGACCTATTCAGGAGGTGGAAGAAAGAGCTGAATAAGTTTGTCGATAAAAAAGAGACACCAGAATTCAAGGGCAGATATGAGAAGATCAGAGATCACTGGACCGCATTTGTGGCCAACAAGACATCGAAAAAGAGTAAGATGTCAGCGATAAACAAGAAAAATGCTGCGAAGAAGAAGCATCAGCATCGTACGGGGTCAGGTGGCTACCTCGTATCCCGGCCTAAGTGGGCCAAGGCTGAGAATGATCTGGTTGATAAAGGGATCGAACCAGAGACAATTAACTGGCCAGATCGTTGCCGGACTTGGTTCTTTGGGGCTGGCGGAACCTTGGACCCTGTATCAGGGAAGTGCATTTGGACGGACGAGCAAATGGAAATACCAGTCAAGAGGCTTAAGCACTATATCGAAGCAGCGCAGCAAGGGACGTTCATTCCAGACAGAGAGAACGACGAGCTCACAATGGTCCTCGGGAATCCTGAGCACCCTGGACGGACACGAGGCACGCCAGGCTCCATTCTGTGGAAGGCTGGGTTTCCGAACGCAGGCGGTTACAAATGCCACGAGAGGAGGAAGAAAGTGGAGCAGACCCAACTACAGGCGCTACACGTTAGGGTACAAGCGATAGAGGAACGAGAAGCAAATCGCAACAAACGAACTGCCGAAGCTTCCCTCGAAGCTACCCCGCCATCTCAGCGGAGAAGCAGTGTGGCTTCCACCGAGCTGCTTCAGCCGGAACATGTCTTGACGGCTCCTGCCAGCTATCCCGTGGATGCTATCACATAGTCTCAAAATTGCCACCTTATGACGCAATGGATTAATATGAAGGTCAAGGCGGTTGTTGCTCTGTTTTTCCTACTGAACACGGCACAACTTTTCACTACCGGTCGATTCCAGAAGGATATGCTAGGGTGATGGTGCATGAAATAACGGAGGGATTTGAGGACCTCCAGCTTGACCACCCTACCGGTGGAGAGACTCGGCTGGGTTCTGCTCTGAAGACTCCATGCCTATGGCGGAAGGAGCTCATCAACCTTCCGAACTAGACGCCTCCGCCTCTTCCTCCTCCTCCGGCGAGTCAGGGCACTCCGCCTCCTCCACCGCCTCCTCCTCCGGCGAGTGACGATCAGGGCACTCGACCGGCTCCTTCTCCGGCGTGTGGCAGCACTCCGCCTCCTTCTCCGCCTGCGCCGGCGCGCCCGAGCAGCCAGCCTCCTCCTTCTCCGCTTCGTCAGCAAGGGCGGAAGAGACCCGCCGCCGCTCCGGCGCGTCGTAGTCCTTCTCCTCTTCCTTGTAAGCAAGTAAAGAAGACAGCCGCTCCGTCTACTCTGCCAGCGCCTAGCAGTACAGCCAGAGGCGGGAGGACATACAGATTCGGTCCTTCTCTGAAGACTCCAGAGAAGTTACCACACAAGAGGACCCAAGAGGAGAACGCCGAGATTGCGCGAGAAGAAGTGAGGAACTTCTTTGAAGGGGTGAAAGCAAAGAAACATCCACCTCCGGAGGAGAAGGTAGATCCGGTGAAAGCGAACCACACTCTGGCTGCCCTGACAGAACCACCCAAGTCTCCGCCGAAAGGCAACTATGAGCGCATTATTGAAAAGGCATTTGCTGAAGCGGAGCGGTCGGGAAGTACTGTCATGAAGGAAATATGCCCTAGAGGAAATAATAAAGTTATTATTTATTTCCTTATATCATGATAAAAGTTTATTATTCATGCTAGAATTGTATTAACTGGAAACATAATACATGTGTGAATACATAGACAAACAGAGTGTCACTAGTATGCCTCTACTTGACTAGCTCGTTAATCAAAGATGGTTATGTTTCCTAACCATGGACAAAAGAGTTTTCATTTGATTAACGGGATCACATCATTAGTTGAATGATCTGATTGACATGACCCATTCCATTAGCTTAGCACCCGATCATTACTATGTTGCTATTGCTTTCTTCATGACTTATACATGTTCCTCTGACTATGAGATTATGTAACTCCCGTGTGTCGGAGGAACACTTTGTGTGCTGCCAAACGTCACAACGTAACTGGGTGATTATAAAGGTGCTCTACAGGTGTCTCCAAAGGTACATGTTGGGTTGACGTATTTCGAGATTAGGATTTGTCACTCCGATCATCGGAGAGGTATCTCTGGGCCCTCTCGGTAATGCACATCACTTAAGCCTTGCAAGCATTGCAACTAATGAGTTAGTTGCGGGATGATGTATTACGGAACGACTAAAGAGACTTGCCGGTAACGAGATTGAACTAGGTATTGGATACCGACGATTGAATCTCGGGCAAGTAACATACCGATGACAAAGGGAACAACGTATGTTGTTATGCGGTCTGACCGATAAAAGATCTTCGTAGAATATGTAGGAACCAATATGGGCATCCAGGTCCCGCTATTGGTTATTGACCGGAGACGTGTCTCGGTCATGTCTACATTGTTCTCGAACCCGTAGGGTTCGCACGCTTAAGGTTTCGATGACAGTTATATTATGAGTTTATACGTTTTGATGTACCGAAGGTTGTTCGGAGTCCCGGATGAGATCACGGACATGATGAGGAGTCTCGAAATGGTCGATACATAAAGATTGATATATTGGAAGCCTACGTTTGGATATCGGAACTGTTCCGGGTGAAATCAGGATTTTACCGGAGTACCGGGAGGTTACCGGAACCCCCCGGGAGCTATATGGGCCTTAGTGGGCCTTAGTGGAAGAAGAGGAGAGGCGGCCAGGGCTGGGCCGCGCGCCCCTCCCCCCTAGTCCGAATAGGACAAGGAGAGACGGGGCCGGCGCCCCCCTCCTTCTCTCTCTCTCTCTCTCATTTCCCACCTCGTGAATCCTATTCCAACTAGGAAAAGGGGGGAGTCCTACTCCCGGAGGGAGTAGGACTCCCCCTGGCGCGCCCTATGATGGCCGGCCGGACTCCCCCTCTTGAACCTTTATATACAGAGGCAGGGGCACCCCATAGAGACACAAGTTGATCCACGTGATCGTATTCTTAGCCGTGTGCGGTGCCCCCTTCCACCATAGTCCTCGATAATATTGTAGCGGTGCTTAGGCGAAGCCCTGCGACAGTAGTACATCAAGATCGTCACCACGCCGTCATGCTGACGAAACTCTTCCCCGATACTTTGCTGGATTGGAGTCCGGGGATCGTTATCGAGCTGAACGTGTGCTAGAACTCGGAGGTGCCGTAGTTTCGGTGCTTGATCGGTCGGGCCGTCAAGACGTACGACTACATCAACCGCGTTGTGCTAACGCTTCCGCTGTCGATCTACAAGGGTACGTAGATCACACTCTCCCCTCTCGTTGCTATGCATCACCATGATCTTGCGTGTGCGTAGGAAATTTTTTGAAATTACTACGTTCCCCAACAGTGGCATCCGAGCCTAGGTTTTATGTGTTGATGTTATATGCACGAGTAGAACACAAGTGAGTTGTGGGCGATATAAGTCATACTGCTTACCAGCATGTCATACTTTGGTTCGGCGGTATTGTTGGACGAAGCGGCCCGGACCGACATTAGGCGTACGCTTACGCGAGACCGGTTCTCCCGACGTGCTTTGCACATAGGTGGCTTGCGGGTGATAGTTTCTCCAACTTTAGTTGAACCGAGTGTGGCTACGCCCGGTCCTTGCGAAGGTTAAAACAGCACCAACTTGACAAACTATCGTTGTGGTTTTGATGCGTAGGTAAGATTGGTTCTTGCTTAAAGCCCGTAGCAGCCACGTAAAACTTGCAACAACAAAGTAGAGGACGTCTAACTTGTTTTTGCAGGGCATGTTGCGATGTGATATGGTCAAGACATGATGCTAAATTTTATTGTATGAGATGATCATGTTTTGTAACCGAGTTATCGGCAACTGGCAGGAGCCATATGGTTGTCGCTTTATTGTATGCAATGCAATCGCGTTGTAATGCTTTACTTTATCACTAAGCAGTAGCGATAGTCGTGGAAGCATAAGATTGGCGAGACAACAATGATGCTACGATGGAGATCAAGGTGTCGCGCCGGTGACGATGGTGATCACGACGGTGCTTCGGAGATGGAGATCACAAGCACGAGATGATGATGGCCATATCATATCACTTATATTGATTGCATGTGATGTTTATCTTTTATGCATCTTATCTTGCTTTGATTGACGGTAGCATTATAAGATGATCTCTCACTAAATTATCAAGAACTGTTCTCCCTGAGTATGCACCGTTGCGAAAGTTCTTCGTGCTGAGACACCACGTGATGATCGGGTGTGATAGGCTCTACATTCAAATACAACGGGTGCAAAATAGTTGCACACGTGGAATACTTAGGTTATACTTGACGAGCCAAGCATATACAGATATGGCCTCGGAACACGGAGACCGAAAGGTTGAGCGTGAATCATATAGTAGATATGATCAACATAGTGATGTTCACCAATGAAACTACTCCATCTCACGTGATGATCGGACATGGTTTAGTTGATTTGGATCACGTAATCACTTAAAGGATTAGAGGGATGTCTATCTAAGTGGGAGTTCTTAAGTAATATGATTAATTGAACCTAAAATTATCATGAACTTAGTACCTAATAGTATCTTGCTTATGTATGTTTGATTGTAGATAGATGGCCCGTGCTGTTGTTCCGTTGAATTTTAATGCGTTCCTTGAGAAAGCAAAGTTGAAAGATGATGGTAGCAATTACATGGACTGGGTCCGTAACTTGAGGATTATCCTCATTGCTGCACAGAAGAATTACGTCCTGGAAGCACCGCTAGGTGCCAGGCCTGCTGCTGGAGCAACATCAGATGTTATGAACGTCTGGCAGAGCAAAGCTGATGACTACTCGATAGTTCAATGTGCCATGCTTTACGGCTTAGAACCGGGACTTCAACGACGTTTTGAATGTCATGGGGCATATGAGATGTTCCAGGAGTTGAAGTTAATATTTCAAGAAAATGCCCGGATTGAGAGATATGAAGTCTCCAATAAGTTCTATAGCTGCAAGATGGAGGAGAACAGTTTTGTCAGTGAGCATATACTCAAAATGTCTGGGTATAATAATCACTTGATTCAAATGGGAGTTAATCTTCCAGATGATTGCGTCATTGACAGAATTCTCCAATCACTGCCACCAAGCTACAAGAGCTTCGTGATGAACTATAATATGCAAGGGATGAATAAGACTATTCCCGAGCTCTTCGCAATACTGAAAGCTGCGGAGGTAGAAATCAAGAAGGAGCATCAAGTGTTGATGGTCAACAAGACCACTAGTTTCAAGAAAAAGGGCAAAGGGAAGAAGAAGGGGAACTTCAAGAAGAACAGCAAGCAAGTTGCTGCTCAAGAGAAGAAACCCAAGTCTGGACCTAAGCCTGAAACTGAGTGCTTCTACTGCAAGCAGACTGGTCACTGGAAGCGGAACTGTCCCAAGTATTTGGCGGATAAGAAGGATGGCAATACATGTTATTGATGTGTACCTTACTAATGCTCGCAGTAGCACCTGGGTATTTGATACTGGTTTTGTTGCTAATATTTGCAACTCGAAACAGGGACTATGGATTAAGCGAAGATTAGCTAAGGACGAGGTGACGATGCGCGTGGGAAACAGTTCCAAAGTCGATGTGATCGCGGTCGGCACGCTACCTCTACATCTACCTTCGGGATTAATATTAGACCTAAATAATTGTTATTTGGTGCCAGCGTTAAGCATGAACATTATATCTGGATCTTGTTTGATGCGAGACGGTTATTCATTTAAATTATAGAATAATGGTTGTTCTATTTATATGAGTAATATCTTTTATGGTCATGCACCCTTGAAGAGTGGTCTATTCTTATTGAATCTCGATAGTAGTGACACACATATTCATAATGTTGAAACCAAAAGAAGCAGAGTTGATAATGATAGTGCAACTTATTTGTGGCACTGCCGTTTAGGTCATATCGGTGTAAAGCGCATGAAGAAACTCCATACTGATGGACTTTTGGAACCACTTGATTATGAATCACTTGGTACTTGCGAACCGTGCCTGATGGGCAAGATGACTAAAAAACCATTCTCCGGTACTATGGAGAGAGCAACAGATTTGTTGGAAATCATACATACAGATGTATGTGGTGCGATGAATATTGAGGCTCGTGGCGGATATCGTTATTTTCTCATATTCACAGATGACTTAAGCAGATATGGGTATATCTACTTAATGAAACATAAGTCTGAAACATTTGAAAAGTTCAAGGAATTTCAGAGTGAAGTTGAAAATCATCGTAACAAGAAAATAAAGTTTCTACGATCTGATCGTGGTGGAGAATATTTGAGTTACGAGTTTGGTGTACATTTGAAACAATGCGGAATAGTTTCGCAACTCACGCCACCCGGAACACCACAGCGTAATGGTGTGTCCGAACGTTGTAATTGTACTTTACTAGATATGGTGCGATCTATGATGTCTCTTACTGATTTACCGCTATCGTTTTGGGGTTATGCTTTAGAGATGGCCGCATTCACGTTAAATAGGGCACCATCAAAATCCGTTGAGATGACGCCTTATGAACTATGGTTTGGCAAGAAACCAAAGTTGTCGTTTCTGAAAGTTTGGGGCTACGATGCTTATGTGAAAAAGCTTCAACCTGATAAGCTCGAACCCAAATCGGAGAAATGTGTCTTCATAGGATATCCAAAGGAGACTATTGGATACACCTTCTATCATAGATCCAAAGGCAAGACTTTTGTTGCTAAGTTCGGAAACTTTCTGGAGAAGGAGTTTCTCTCGAAAGAAGTCAGTGGGAGGAAAGTAGAACTTGACGAGGTAACTGTACCTGCTCCCTTATTGGAAAGTAGTGCATCACAGAAAACTGTTTCTATGACACCTACACCAATTAGTGAGGAAGCTAATGATAATGATCATGAAACTTCAGAACAAGATACTACTGAACCTCGTAGATCAACCAGAGTAAGATCCGCGCCAGAGTGGTACGGTAATCCTGTTCTGGAAGTCATGCTACTAGATCATGATGAACCTACGAATTATGAAGAAGCGATGGTGAGCCCAGATTCCGCAAAATGGCTTGAAGCCATGAAATCTGAGATGGGATCCATGTATGAGAACAAAGTATGGACTTTGGTTGACTTGCCCGATGATCGGCAAGCAATTGAGAATAAATGGATCTTCAAGAAGAAGACTGACGCTGACGGTAATATTACTGTCTACAAAGCTCGACTTGTCGCAAAAGGGTTTCAGCAAGTTCAAGGGGTTGACTACGATGAGACCTTCTCACCCGTAGCGATGCTTAAGTCTGTCCGAATCATGTTAGCAATTGCCGCATTTTATGATTATGAAATTTGGCAGATGGATGTCAAAACTGCATTCCTGAATGGATTTCTGGAAGAAGAGTTGTACATGATGCAACCGGAAGGTTTTGTCAATCCAAAGGGAGCTAACAAAGTGTGCAAGCTCCAGCGATCCATTTATGGACTGGTGCAAGCCTCTCGGAGTTGGAATAAACGTTTTGATAGTGTGATCAAAGCATTTGGTTTTATACAGACTTTCGGAGAAGCCTGTATTTACAAGATTGTGAGTGGGAGCTCTGTAGCATTTCTGATATTGTATGTGGATGACATATTACTGATTGGAAATGATATAGAATTTCTGGATAGCATAAAGGGATACTTGAATAAGAGTTTTTCAATGAAAGACCTCGGTGAAGCTGCTTACATATTAGGCATAAAAATCTATAGAGATAGATCAAGACGCTTAATTGGACTTTCACAAAGCACATACCTTGACAAGATTTTGAAGAAGTTCAAAATGGATCAAGCAAAGAAAGGGTTCTTGCCTGTGTTACAAGGTGTGAAGTTGAGTAAGACTCAATGCCCGACCACTGCAGAAGATAGAGAGAAAATGAAAGATGTTCCGTATGCTTCAGCCATAGGCTCTATCATGTATGCAATGCTGTGTACCAGACCTGATGTGTGCCTTGCTATAAGCTAGCAGGGAGGTACCAAAGTAATCCAGGAGTGGATCACTGGACAGCGGTCAAGAACATCCTGAAGTACCTGAAAAGGACTAAGGATATGTTTCTCGTATATGGAGGTGACAAAGAGCTCATCGTAAACGGTTATGTTGATGCAAGCTTTGACACTGATCCGGACGATTCTAAATCGCAAACCGGATACGTGTTTACATTAAACGGTGGAGCTGTCAGTTGGTGCAGTTCTAAACAAAGCGTCGTAGCGGGATCTACATGTGAAGCAGAGTACATAGCTGCTTCGGAAGCAGCAAACGAAGGAGTCTGGATGAAGGAGTTCATATCCGATCTAGGTGTCATACCTAGTGCATCGGGTCCAATGAAAATCTTTTGTGACAATACTGGTGCAATTGCCTTGGCGAAGGAATCCAGATTTCACAAAAGAACCAAGCACATCAAAAGATGCTTCAATTCCATCCGGGATCTAGTCCAGGTGGGAGACATAGAGATTTGCAAGATACATACGGAGCTGAATGTAGCAGACCCATTGACTAAGCCTCTTCCACAAGCAAAACATGATCAACACCAAAGCTCCATGGGTGTTAGAATCATTACTGTGTAATCTAGATTATTGACTCTAGTGCAAGTGGGAGACCGAAGGAAATATGCCCTAGAGGCAATAATAAAGTTATTATTTATTTCCTTATATCATGATAAAAGTTTATTATTCATGCTAGAATTGTATTAACCGGAAACATAATACATGTGTAAATACATAGACAAACAGAGTGTCACTAGTATGCCTCTACTTGACTAGCTCGTTAATCAAAGATGGTTATGTTTCCTAACCATGGACAAAGAGTTGTCATTTGATTAATGGGATCACATCATTAGTTGAATGATCTGATTGACATGACCCATTCCATTAGCTTAGCACCCGATCGTTTAGTATGTTGCTATTGATTTCTTCATGACTTATACATGTTCCTATGACTATGAGATTATGTAACTCCCGTGTGCCGGAGGAACACTTTGTGTGCTGTCAAACGTCACAACGTAACTGGGTGATTATAAAGGTGCTCTACAGGTGTCTCCAAAGGTACATGTTGGGTTGACGTATTTCGAGATTAGGATTTGTCACTCCGATCGTCGGAGAGGTATCTCTGGGCCCTCTCGGTAATGCACATCACTTAAGCCTTGCAAGCATTGCAACTAATGAGTTAGTTGCGGGATGATGTATTACAGAACGAGTAAAGAGACTTGCCGGTAACGAGATTGAACTAGGTATTGGATACCGACGATCGAATCTCGGGCAAGTAACATACCGATGACAAAGGGAACAACGTATGTTGTTATGCGGTCTGACCGATAAAGGATCTTCGTAGAATATGTAGGAACCAATATGGGCATCTAGGTCCCGCTATTGGTTATTGACCGGAGACGTGTCTCGGTCATGTCTACATTGTTCTCGAACCCGTAGGGTCCGCACGCTTAAGGTTTCGATGACAGTTATATTATGAGTTTATACATTTTGATGTACCGAAGGTTGTTCGGAGTCCCGGATGAGATCACGGACATGACGAGGAGTCTCGAAATGGTCGAGACATAAAGATTGATATATTGGAAGCCTATGTTTGGATATCGGAAGTGTTCCAGGTGAAATCGGGATTTTACCGGAGTACCGGGAGGTTACCGGAACCCCCCGGGAGCTATATGGGCCTTAGTGGGCCTTAGTGGAAGAAGAAGAGAGGCGGCCAGGGCTGGGCCGCGCGCCCCTCCCCCTAGTCCGAATAGGACAAGGAGAGAGGGGGCCGGCGCCCCCCTCCTTCTCTCTCTCTCTCTTTTCCCACCTCACGAATCCTATTCCAACTAGGAAAAGGGGGGGAGTCCTACTCCCGGAGGGAGTAGGACACCTCCTGGCGCGCCCTATGATGGCCGGCCGGACTCCCCCTCTTGAACCTTTATATACGGAGGCAGGGGCACCCCATAGAGACACAAGTTGATCCACGTGATCATATTCTTAGCCGTGTGCGGTGCCCCCTTCCACCATAGTCCTCGATAATATTGTAGCGGTGCTTAGGCGAAGCCCTGCGACAGTAGTACATCAAGATCGTCACCACGTTGTCGTGCTGACGGAACTCTTCCCCGACACTTTGCTGGATCGGAGTCCGGGGATCGTCATCGAGCTGAACGTGTGCTAGAACTCGGAGGTGCCGTAGTTTCGGTGCTTGATCGGTCGGGCCGTCAAGACGTACGACTACATCAACCGCGTTGTGCTAACGCTTCCGCTGTCGATCTACAAGGGTACGTAGATCACACTCTCCCCTCTCGTTGCTATGCATCACCATGATCTTGCGTGTGCGTAGGAAATTTTTTGAAATTACTACGTTCCCCAACAGCTCTGGTGGCATTGCTACTCCCCAGGGTTCCCGTCCCGCCTAACCTTGTAGCGTTTGACCACGGGATTTAACCCTTTGACTTTGCACGGACGGGCTTTGACCAGTGGACCTCCCCACTCGGTTGTGTTAGGTCAGCCCATAGGAACACTTTGGATCAACATCCGGGCCAGACCCACAGCAAGATCCCCTCCGTGTAGACCCGATGCGTCCGTTTCCCCCCTTCAGGTGCCGACGGCGGCGCCTTCCGTGAGGCGGGCACACCCCGGAGACGCGTGCCGCCTCTTCGGACATGCCACCACACCACCCTGCATGTATGAGGGCCCGGTGTGAAGCTCAGGTGGCATTGCTATCCCCCCAGGGCCCCCGTCCCGCCTAATCCTGTAGCGTTTGACAACGGGATCGAGCCCTATGACTTTGCACGGACGGGCTTTGAGCAGTGGACCTATCCATCCAGTTGTGTTAGATCAGCCCAAAGGAACACTTTGGAGCAACATCCGGGCCAGACCCACAGCAAGATCCCCTCCGTGTAGCCCTTACGCGTCCGTTTTACCCCTCCAGGTGCCGGCGGTGGCGCCGTCAGTGAGGGGGGCACAACCAGGAGACGCGTGCCGCCTCTTAGGACATGCCACCACACCACCCCTCATGTATGAGGGCCCGGTGCGATGCTCCGGTGGCATTGCTACACCCAGGGTCCCCGTCCCACCTAACCCTGTAGCGTTTGACCACGGGATCTAGCCCTTTGACTTTGCACGGACGGACTTTGACACTGGACCTCTCTAGCCGGTTGTGTTAGGTCAGCCCATAGGAACACATTGGAGCAACATCCGGGCCAGACCCACAGCAAGATCCCCTCTGTGTAGACCCGATACGTTCGTTTCCCCCTCCAGGAGCCGCCGGTGGCGCCGTCCGTGAGGAGGCACACCCCGGAGACACGTGCCGCCTCTTCGGACATGCCACCACACCACCCTGCATATATGAGGGCCCGGTGCGACGCTCGGGTGGCATTGCTATCCCCCAGGGCCCCCGTCCCGCCTAACCCTGTAGCGTTTGACCACGGGATCTAGCCCTTTGACTTTGTACGGATGGGCTTTGAGCAGTGGACCTATCCATCCGGTTGTGTTAGATCAGCCCATAGGAAAACTTTGGAGCAACATTCGGGCCAGACCCACAGCAAGATCCCCTCCGTGTAGACCCAACACGTCCGTTTCCCCCATCCAGGTGCCGGCAGCGGCACCGTCCGTGAGGGGGGCACACCCCGGAGACGCGTGTCGCCTCTTCGGACATGCTACCACACCACCCCGCATGTATGAGGTCCCGGTGCGACGCTCCGGTGGCATTGCTACCCCCGAGGGCCCCCGTCCCGCCTAACCCTGTAGCGTTTGACCACGGGATCTAACCCTTTGACTTTGCACGGACGGGCTTAGACCAGTGGACCTCTCCACCTGGTTGTGTTAGGTCAGCCCAAAGGAACACTTTGGAGCAACATCTGGGCCAGAACCACAGCAAGATCCACTCCGTGTAGACCCGGCTCATCCGTTTCACCCCTCCAGGTGCCGGCGGCGGCGCCGTCCGTGAGGAGGCACACCCTGGAGACGTGTGCCGCCTCTTCGGACATGCCACCACACCACCCCGCATGTATGAGGGCTCGGTGCGATGCTCGGGTGGCATTGCTATCCCCCAATGGCCCCCGTCCCGCCTAAACTTGTAGCGTTTGACCACGGGATCTAGGCCTTTGACTTTGCACGGACGGGCTTTGAGCAGTGGACCTATCCATCCGGTTGTGTTAGATCAGCCCAAAGGAACACTTTGGAGCAACATCCGGGCCAGACCCACAGCAAGATCCCCTCTGTGTAGCCCTTACGCGTCCATTTTTCCCCTCCAGGTGCCGCCGGCGGCGCCCTCACTGAGGGGGGGCACAACCAGGAGACGCGTGCCGCCTCTTCGGACATGCCACCACACCACCCCTCATGTATGATGGCCCGGTGCGATGCTCCGGCGGCATTGCTACACCCAGGGTGCCCGTCCTGCCTAACCCTGTAGCGTTTGACCACGGGATCTAGCCCTTTGACTTTGCACGAACGGGCTTTGACCACTGGACCTCCCCAGCCGGTTGTGTTAGGTCAGCCCATAGGAACACATTGGAGCAACATCCGGGCCAGACCCACAGCAAGATCCCCTTCGTGTAGACCCGACACGTTCGTTTCCCCCTCCAGGTGCCGGCGGTGGCGCCGTCCGTGAGGAGGGACACCCCGGAGACGCGTGCCGCCTCTTCGGACATGCCACCACAACACCCTGCATGTATGAGGGCCCGGTGCGACGCTCAGGTGGCATGGCTATCCCCCAGGGCCCCCGTCCCGCCTAACCCTGTAGCATTTGACCACGGGATCTAGCCCTTTGACTTTGTACGGACGGGCTTTGAGCAGTGGACCTATCCATCCAGTTGTGTTAGATCAGCCCATAGGAACACTTTGGAGCAACATTCGGGCCAGACCCATAGCAAGATCCCCTCCGTGGAGACCCGACGCGCCCGTTTCCCCCCTCCAGGTGCCGGCGGCGGCACCGTCCGTGAGGGGGGTCACACCCCGGAGACGCGTGTCGCCTCTTCGGACATGCTACCAAACCACCCCGCATGTATGAGGTCCCGGTGCGACGCTCCGGTGGCATTGCTACCCCTGAGGGCCCCCGTCCCGCCTAACCCTGTAGCGTTTGACCACGGGATCTAACCCTTTGACTTTGCACGGACGGGCTTTGACCAGTGGACCTCTCCACCCGGTTGTGTTAGGTCAGCCCAAAGGAACACTTTCGA
This sequence comes from Triticum urartu, assembly GCF_003073215.2. Lineage (NCBI taxonomy): Eukaryota > Viridiplantae > Streptophyta > Magnoliopsida > Poales > Poaceae > Triticum > Triticum urartu. Next base: position 581,979,254 of record NC_053026.1, read on the forward strand.
GTAACATCTGGGCCAGACCCACAGCAAGATCCACTCTGTGTAGACCCGACGCGTCCGTTTCCCCCCTCCAGGTGCCGGCGGCGGCGCCGTCCGTGAGGGGGCACACCCCGGAGACGTGTGCCGCCTCTTCGGACATGCCACCACACCACCCCGCATGTATGAGGGCCCGGTGCGACGCTCCGGTGGCATTGCTACACCCAGGGTCCCCATCCCGCCTAACCTTGTAGCGTTTGACCACGGGATCTAGCCCTTTGACTTTGCATGGACGGGCTTTGACCAGTGGATGTCTCCACCCGGTTGTGTTAGGTCAACCCATAGGAACACACTGGAGCAACATCCGGGCCATACCCACAGCAAGATCCCCTCCGTGTAGACCCGACGCGTTCGTTTCCCCCCTCCAGGTGTCGGCGGCGGCGCCGTCCGTGAGGGGGGCACACCCGAAAGACGCGTACCACCTCTTCGAACATGCCACCACAGCACCCCGCATGTATGAGGGCCCGGTGGGACGCTCGGGTGGCATTGCTTTTCCCACAGGGCCCCCGTCCCGCCTAACCCTGTAGCGTTTGACCACGGGATCTAGCCCTTTGACTTTGCACGGACAGGCTTTGACCACTGGACCTATCCATCCGGTTGTGTTAGATCAGCCCATAGGAACACTTTGGAGCAACATCTGGGCCAGACCCACAGCAAGATCCCCTCCGTGTAGACCCGACGCGTCCGTTTCCCCCCTCCAGGTGCCGGCGGCGGCACCGTCCGTGAGGGAGGGCATACCCCGGAGATGCGTGCCGCCATTTCGGACATGCCACCACACCACCCCGCATGTATGAGGTCCCCGTGCGACGCTCCGGTGGCATTGCTACCCCCAAGGGCCCCCATCCCGCCTAACCCTGTAGTGTTTGACCACGGGATCTAACCCTTTGACTTTGCACGGACGGGCTTTGGCCAGTGGACCTCTCCACCCGGTTGTGTTAGATCAGCCCAAAGGAACACTTTGGAGCAACATCCGGGCCAGACCCATAGCAAGATCCACTCTGTGTAGACCCGACGCGTCCGTTTCCCCCCTCCAGGTGCCGGCGGCGGCGCTGTCCGTGAGGGGCACACCCCGGAGACACGTGCCGCCTCTTCGGACATGCCACCACACCACCCCGCATGTATGAGGGCCCGGTGCGACGCTCGGGTGGCATTGCTATCCCCCAAGGGCCCCCGTCCCGCCTAACCCTGTAGTGTTTGACCACGGGATCTAGGCCTTTGACTTTGCACGGACGGGCTTTGAGCAGTGGACCTATCCATCCGGTTGTGTTAGATCAGCCCAAAGGAACACTTTGGAGCAATATCCGGGCCAGACCCACAGCAAGATCCACTCCGTGTAGACCCGACGCGTCCGTTTCCCCCCTCCAGGTGCCGGCGGTGGCGCCGTCCGTGAGGGGGCACACCCCGGAGACGCGTGCCGCCTCTTCGGACATGCCACCACACCACCCCTCATGTATGAGGGCCCGGTGCGATGCTCCGGTGGCATTGCTACACCCAGGGTCCCCATCTCGCCTAACCCTGTAGCGTTTGACCACGGGATCTAGCCCTTTGACTCTGCACGGACGGGCTTTGACCACTGGACCTCTCTAGCCGGTTGTGTTAGGTCAGCCCATAGGAACACATTGGAGCAACATCCGGGCCTGACCCACAGCAAGATCCCCTCCGTGTAGACCCGACGCATTTGTTTCCCCCTCCAGGTGCCGGCTATCACAGCCCTTGAATTTGCTTGTAGCTATTTACCTGAGTGAGCATCATGCATCATGTCTAAATTCTGAAAGTAGAATTGAGGTTAGTTGAAACCCTCATAAATCACTTCAAAAATAATCAACATTAAAATCTTTTCAAAGAAGTCCAAGAAAATGTTCCTCTTAGTCTCTGAAAATATTGGCAAGAGGTAAAAACTCAAAACAATATTTTTGGAATCTCAGAGATATTTATTTTGGGCCTTTGAATTAATTCAATAACTATTTGCATTGGATATATATATTTTATATAAATAATACGTGTCCAATAATTCTGGAACATTTTGTGTGGTTTGGGATATTTTAGTTCTAGTCACATATTTATTTTCAGGATTTTATAAAATGATTTAGTATTTTAATTAAATCAAAACAAATGTCAGAAAATAGAAAACAGAACTAAAATAAAAGAGAGAGAGAGAGAGAGAGAAGGACTACCTGGCCCACCTACCTGAAGCCGGCCCAGCTCGCTGGCCCATCCCACCAGGGGCAGAGCCGTCTTCAACCTCTGCCTACTGGCAGAGGCGTGGCGACGCGCCCGTGCCCGAGCCTCCACCTCCTGCTTGGCTGCCTCCTCCTCCCCTGGACGTCTCTCGCAGCGCCATGCGACCCTCCCCGGCTCTCTCTCACTCTCTCTCGTCCCCATCCCCTCCCCTAGTTTTCCCTCTCTCTCACGCCCGAGAACGCCGTCGTCGCCGCCGACGTGCACCACCGCAGCCACCGCCTCCCCCTCGCCTCCCTGACTGGCTCAGAGGCTCCGCCTCGACCCCCTCTTTCTTCCACCCCGAGCCACGTCACCGCGGGAGGCCCACATCGCCGCCACGAGTCGTCTTCCCCGAGCACGGCCGCCGGACTCCATCAACGAATTCGTCACCTTCCGGTCGTCCCCGAGCCAGCTGAGCTCTGCTTCGACCTCGCCGTGAGCTCCTCTACCAAACCCCTCTCTCCCGCCGTCTATTCCTCCTCTAGCCTCACTAACACACCGCGGCCGAAGCTCGCAGCCGCCGTACCTCATCGCCGCCACGGCCACAGCTGCCGCCACCCACGCCCGAGCTTTGCCCCGTGCTCAGCACTCTCCCAGGAGCCGGGCGCGCCCACCCGTTCGACCTGCTGTGCCCCCTAGCGCCAACCCCGACCTTGCCCGAACTCCGGCCACCGCAAAAAGTTGCCGCCGCCGTCGATTTAGTCAACCCCGGCGCGAGGTGTTGCCACCGCTGGATGCGCGAGTCCCAGCTCGCCGTAGCCGCAAACCACGAGCGAAACGATGCTTTGTAGCTCCGTCCCGAGCATCTCCGGCGAGCCACCGCCGTGCTTTTGGTCGCCGGCGTCGACCGCTGACGTGGCGCTTAATTAAGACTAATCACCACTAATCCCTTCCTAACAGACCGCTGGACAGACGGGCCACCCGTTAGTTAACCACAGGGTTATACCCTGTTTAATTTAAGCTAATGACCGTGGCCCCACCGGTCAGTTTGACCTGGCCACGTCACCGTTGACCTGGTCCCACACGTCAGCCACAGAAACCAGCCCTAGGTCACTGACCAGTGGGCCCCACTGGTCAGGTTTGACCCGGACTAGCCCTGTTGACTTGGTGACATCATCATGACGTCAGGCTGTCGCAGTAATCCTTTTTCTGGAATTTAAATAAATCTTAAATGATTTATTTATTCAGAAAATGTCCAAAACTTCTAAAAATCATAGAAATCAATCGTAACTCCAAATGAAATAAATTATATATGAAAAATTATCAGAAAAATTCAAGGAATCTGTTTATGGCATTTTCATGCATGTTAGAACAACTTATGGCTGCTGTTTAGGCCAATTCATATAAATGGAATTTAAAGTCTCACATATGGAGTTTGAATTTGAACCTAGGGTTCAAACCAACTTCATTTAACACGTTGCTAGTTGCATTAGCTCAATCAACAGCATATTGCCATGTCATGATCATGCATCATATTGTTGCATCGCATTGATTGTGTTCTTCCTTGTTTGCCGGTAATTGTTCCCTCTCGGTATACGCTGCTCTGACGCTGTGATCGTTGACACTGATGAAGACTCAATGTTATCTTAGAAGTGCCAGGCAAGCACAACCCCCTTTGTTCATTCCGATACAAGCCCACTCTCTCGCTCCTGCTCTCTTTTACTGCATTAGGACAACAATGATTCAAGTACATGCTGCGGTAGTTGAACCCCTTCTTTTGCATGACCTGTCATTGCCATAGTAAATAGATGAAACCCACTAGCATGAGTAGGAGTTGTTTGAGCCCTGATGTGCCTACTCATTCATGCTTGTTTGTCATGCCTGCTACTGCTTAGAGTTGAGTCAGTTCTGGTTCATCGGGGATGAATCGGAGGTGTGTAAACATGTCCTACTATTGAGAGCTAAGTGTGTGAACATGATTTGGTAAAGGTAGCGGTGAGAGGCCATGTAGGAGTACATGGTGGGTTGTCTCATTGAAACCGTCCTCAGGAACTGAGTTCTGTGTTTGTGATCCATGAAACACTTACTACCACGCATTGGGCCCGAAACCAATGGACCCTCTTGGCTTCTTGATCACCCTTGTCCTCTGTCCAGGAGTTGGCAACTAGTTTCTGGTGTTTATAGGATATGTGTTCGCGGCCGTGCGTAGCGCTGACCCTAGGGGTGGGCTATGATGCGGTAGATACACCGTGGCACGGTGTACCGGGCGCCCGTTTGGTGTCTCGGGAACCCTGTTCACATCGTTTGGGGCCGTATGTGGAAACCTCGGCCGGACTCCCTGTGGATGGAACCTGGATAGGCGATAAACCTGGACTAGAGACTTGAGTGTTTAGGTAGGCCGTGGCCGACACCCTCGTTGGGCTTCCGCTTGAAGGTTGCCGAGTACATGTCGTGTAAACGGCGGTAAGTGGTGAGAGCGTGTGTGAAGAAGTACACCCCTGCAGGGTTAACATCATCTATTCGAATAGCCGTGTCCGCGGTAATGGACTTCTGGGTTGCCTATAACAGTTCATAGACAAGTGAAAGTGGATACTCTAAAACTCGCAAGATAAGTGTGAGTGCTATGGATGGCCTTCTCGTAGGGAGACGGGAGTGGTTCCATAGTGGTGTATTGGATGGTGAATATGTGGACTCGTGTGCGCCACCTCAAAAGAGTTACTTGCAGTCGTAGTTCAGGTTAGCCACTGAGTCAAAGCTGGCTTGCTGTAGTTAAACTCCACCACCCCCCCTTGTTGATACCGATGCATATGTAGTTTAGTTCTGATGTAAGTCTTGCTGAGTACCTTTGTACTCACGTTTGTTTAATTTATGTTTTGCAGAGAGACTTCAGTCTTGTTAGTAGTTCCGCGTGGACTTTGACGTTTAGCTTGATACCTCAGCTACGATCTTGTGCCCTTGGTAGGATCTGGTAGATAGTCAGGCTTCTTAGCCTTTTTCCATTTATAGATGTCTGTACTCAGACATGTTAAGCTTCCGCATGTGCTTGATTTGTATGCCGTGATTGTTGGGTCATGAGACCCATGTTTGTAATATCTCGCTCCTCGGAGCCTAATGAATAAATACTTGAGCTGTAGAGTTATGTTGTGATGCCATGTTGTATTTACACATATCGAGCATATTGTGTGTATGATTGAAATGCTTGGTATGTGTGGGATCCAACAATCTAGTTGTTTATCCTTGGCAGCCCTTCTTATGGGGAAATGTAGTCTAGTGTTCCTCGAGCCATAGTAGTCCGCTACAGCCCGGTTCACCGGAGTCCTGCTAGCCCAGCACTACTGCTCAGATCACTTGATTGGCCGGCATGTGTTTCACTTCGTTCCTGTGTCTGTCCCTTCGGGGAAATGTCACGCGGTGACATCCGGAGTCCTGCCTAGCCTGCTACAGCCCGGGTTCCCGGAGTCCTGTTAGCCCAGTGCTTCAGCCTGGATTGACACGCTGCTGACCGACATGCTCGATGTGATTCACGTATGCCTGTCCCCATAGGTTAGTGCCGCTTTGGGTTCACGACTAGCCATGTCGGCCCGGGTTCTCTGTCATATGGATGCTAGCGACATTATCATATACGTGAGCCAAAAGGCGCAAACGGTCCCGGGCCATGGTAAGGCGACACCCGTGGGAATACCCTGCGTGAGGCCGCAAAGTGATATGAGGTGTTACCGGCTAGATCGATGTGACTTGGAATCGAGGTCCTGACAGCGTTGGTATCAGAGCCCGACTGCCTGTAGGATTACCAAGCCATACTGGTCGAAGTTGAGTCTAGAAATGCTTTAGTTATATAAGGGAATTGGTTGTGGAAGGGAACGTAAGGCTCTTTTTACTCCTTATCCTCATGACCTTCTGATCCGTGTCATCTTATCTTTCTACGGGGATTAAGAACTAGGCCTTCTCATCTATCTATCAGGATGACGTGTTACTGAACCATAGTTGCCTAGGATTGTTGAGTTCAAGCCTTAGTTCAGTTCCTACTACTTCCATATATTCATAACTGGCCTCAGAACCTTGATATTGTGATGTTGAGTGGTTATGGCACCATTTTTGCAAGATGTCTCAAATCTTTTCGAGCATTTACAACCGTTATGCTGTCCGAGTCATCCCAGGTCTCTACATAGTCTGATGCATTTGCAAACCCTTTCTTTCCGTTCTTGATGTCCTTTTGGGCTAGTGTAATCACACTAACCGGTGAGTTGAGGTATAGTTCCTTTAGGATATTAGTAACCTTTGCGATAGTCCTCGAGGTCTGTGGTATTTCCTTCTTCCAAATACTATGAACCACCTATGGCAGGAGTTCTTTTGAACCAAAAGGTCACGACAGAGTGCTCCTGATGAGTTCTCCATTCTATGCTGTGACTCTGCCAACCCTACCTTTCTGCATGGGTTATCCGGAAGAAATATGTTGAACTCATTCGACATACTAATCTATGCATCCACAACTCAGAAAGTTATATGTTCCTTTGAGTTGTTCCTCTCTACTTGTATTCTGACCCCCGTCTATCAATTGATAGTCAGGAGTAGTTGTGCATTGATGTTATCGATGCCTGTTATTCACGTGATCTGTCAAGCCATTCTATTTCAGAATGACTAGGAGAAAAAAACTCCAGTACCTCGTCCATATCCAGGATTGGGTCAAAGTAGTTGTGTTCTGCAGATCAAATGCCATCCGGCTTTTGCTCTATTCTACCCAGAAGTATTACCCACTTTATGATAGGAACGTCATGAGAATTGCACCTTCTCTTATGAATTCTTGACGCAGTGATACTTCTTACCATTTTTGTTCATCCCTCGGTTCCGTGTTGTTGCAACGGAATACCGACAAGTGAACCATGAAGTGCGAAATCAATACTCCTAGCAACCGTGTTGCTTGGTAGTTAATGGACATTAATATCACTCTTAGCGTGTTGGTTATTGAATCATCATTCTAAGATAGATTGTGCTACCTAGTCCTTATTTCTGGTGCACTCTTCGATCGATGAGTTAGGATTCTGCAAAACCCTTGCTCTTTTGATCACATCGTCTTGCCTTGAAAGCAAGATTGATCTCGAACTTAGTAACATATCAGTGGTTCGTGATTTTCTGAATATCTTCTCGGAAGTGTTACCAGGTTGTCACCTGACCGTTATGTTGAGTTCATGATCAAGTTGGTTTTCCGATAAACCACTTTTCCCCAAGAACCTGTGTTGGATACCCCTGGACTAATTGGATAAGCTAAAACAACAACTTGGAGAGTTGGAAGATAAAAGCTTAATCTACTTAGTTCACTCTTAAGGGATATCCTTGTGTGTGTGTGTGTGCTGAAGAAAGGTGATATCTTCATCAATTGGTCCTTGTGATCAGTTGTTGGATCTATTGCCTTGACAAAACTTTGACTTGAGTATGGGTTATCGTCAAGTCAAATCAGAACCAACGATGTTCGTAATGTTGTCTTACTCGTGGTTGATCCCTCGAGCATACACCATTACATATTTTGGTCTGACCAACACTATCACATCGTTCACATGATGGTGGAAGTCCAGTGATATGGAAATACCGATGAGTTGTTGTTGAGCCCACTAGCAGCATTTTGTCTCCCCCATGATTCATGTTAAACGCTACACTAGTATTGGAAACTTTATAAGCATTATCTTCGTGTTTCGTTCATGAAGCATATGTTTGGATGAAAGAAGTGACTTCCTCTAATTCATGTGCACTCGATGTAAGTTGCCGCCATGAATTTGAGAAAGGTTTGTTTTGTTTCCCTTGGAATCATCCCAAATCAGTCATGCATATGTGCGAAGTATTCTATGGTTTGGTAGATTAATTACCTCCACTCCATATGTGTTCCTAGCACACCAAGCCACTGATTTGTTGGAAATATGCCCTAGAGGCAATAATGAATTGATTATTATTATATTTCCTTGTTCATGATAATCGTTTATTATCCATGCTATAATTGTATTGATAGGAAACTCAGATACATGTGTGGATACATAGACAACACCATGTCCCTAGTAAGCCTCTAGTTGACTAGCTCGTTGATCAATAGATGGTTACGGTTTCCTGACCATGGACATTGGATGTCATTGATAACGGGATCACATCATTAGGAGAATGATGTGATGGACAAGACCCAATCCTAAGCATAGCACAAGATCGTGTAGTTCGTATGCTAAAGCTTTTCTAATGTCAAGTATCATTTCCTTAGACCATGAGATTGTGCAACTCCCGGATACCGTAGGAATACTTTGGGTATGCCAAACGTCACAACGTAACTGGGTGACTATAAAGGTACACTACGGGTATCTCCGAAAGTGTCTGTTGGGTTGGCACGAATCGAGACTAGGATTTGTCACTCCGTGTGACGGAGAGGTATCTCTGGGCCCACTCGGTAGGACATCATCATAATGTGCACAATGTGATCAAGGAGTTGATCACGGGATGATGTGTTACGGAACGAGTAAAGAGACTTGCCGGTAATGAGATTGAACACGGTATCGGGATACCGACGATCGAATCTCGGGCAAGTATCGTACCGCTAGACAAAGGGAATTGTATACGGGATTGATTAAGTCCTGGACATCGTGGTTCATCCGATGAGATCATCGTGGAACATGTGGGAGCCAACATGGGTATCCAGATCCCGCTGTTGGTTATTGACCGGAGAGTCATCTCGGTCATGTCTGCATGTCTCCCGAACCCGTAGGGTCTACACACTTAAGGTTCGGTGACGCTAGGGTTATAGAGATATTAGTATGCTGGTAACCCGAAAGTTGTTCGGAGTCCCGGATGAGATCCCGGACGTGTCACGAGGAGTTCCGGAATGGTCCGTAGGTAAAGAATTTATATATAGGAAGTGCTATTTCGGCCATCGGGACAAGTTTCAGGGTCACGGGTATTGTACTAGGACCACCGGAAGGGTCCCGGGGGTCCACCGGGTGGGGCCACCTGCCCCGGGGGCCACATGGGCTGTAGGGGGTGCGCCTTGGCCTGTATGGGCCAAGGGCACCAGCCCCAAGAGGCCCATGCGCGAAGAGATAAGGGGAAGGAAGAGTCCTAAAGGGGGAAGGCACCTCCGAGGTGACTTGGGGAGGATGGACTCCTCCCTGGCCGCACCCTTCCTTGAGGAAGGGCCAAAGGCATGCGCCCCCCCTCTCCCTTGGCCCTATATATAGTGGGGGGAAGGGAAGGCAGCAACACCTAAGCCCTGGCGCCTCCCTCTCCCTCCCATGACACATCTCCCTCCTCCCGCAGCGCTTGGCGAAGCCCTGTTGGAATCTCGCTACTTCCACCACCACGCCGTCGTGCTACTGGATCTCCATCAACCTCTCCTCCCCCCTTGCTGGATCAAGAAGGAGGAGACGTCGCTGCTCCGTACGTGTGTTGAAAGCGGAGGTGCCGTCCGTTCGGCGCTAGGATCATCGGTGATTTGGATCACGACGAGTACGACTCCATCAACCCCGTTCTCTTGAATGCTTCCGCGCGCGATCTACAAGGGTATGTAGATCCATTCCTCCCTCGTTGCTAGATGACTCCATAGATTGATCTTGGTGACACGTAGGAAAATTTTGAATTATGCTACGTTCCCCAACAGTGGCATCATGAGCTAGGTCTATGCGTAGTTTCTATGCACGAGTAGAACACAAGTTGTTGTGGGCGTCGATTTTGTCAATTTACTTGCTGTTATAGTCTTATCTTGATTCGGCGGCATCGTGGGATGAAGCGTCCCGGACGACCCTACATGTGCGCTTACGTGAGACTGGTTCCATCGACTGACATGCACTAGTTGCATAAGGTGGCTAGCGGGTGTCTGTCTCTCCCACTTTAGTCGGATCGGATTCGATGAAAAGGGTCCTTATGAAGGGTAAATAGAAATTGGCATATCACGTTGTGGTTTTGTGTAGGTAAGAAACGTTCTTGCTAGAAACCCATAGCAGCCACGTAAAACATGCAACAACAATTAGAGGACGTCTAACTTGTTTTTGCAGGGTATGCTATGTGATGTGATATGGCCAAAAGGATGTGATGAATGATATATGTGATGTATGAGATTGATCATGTTCTTGTAATAGGAATCACGACTTGCATGTCGATGAGTATGACAACCGGCAGGAGCCATAGGAGTTGTCTTAATTTATTTATGACCTGCGTGTCAATGTAAACGCCATGATTACTTTACTTTATTGCTAACCATTAGCCATAGTAGTAGAGTTAATAGTTGGCGAGGACAACTTCATTGAAGACACGATGATGGAGATCATGATGATGGAGATCATGGTGTTCATTGCGGTGACAAGATGATCATGGCCCCAAGGTGGAGATCAAAGGAGCTATATGATATTGGCCATATCATGTCACTATTATTTGATTGCATGTGATGTTTATCATGTTTATACATCTTATTTGCTTTGAACGACGGTAGTAAATAAGATGATCCCTCATTAAAATTTCAAGAAAGTGTTCCCCCTAACTGTGCACTGTTGCAAAAGTTCGTCGTTTCGAAGCACCACGTGATGATCGGGTGTGATAGATTCTTACAGATTCTTATGTTCACATACAACGGGTGTAAGCCAGATTTACACACGCGAACACTTAGGTTGACTTGACGAGCCTAGCATGTACAGACATGGCCTCGGAACACAAGAGGACCGAAAGGTCGAGCATGAGTCGTATGGTAGATACGATCAACATGAAGATGTTCACCGATGATGACTAGTCCGTCTCACGTGATGATCGGACACGGCCTAGTTGACTCGGATCATGTAATCACTTAGATGACTAGAGGGATGTCTATCTGAGTGGGAGTTCATAAGATGAACTTAATTATCCTGAACATAGTCAAAAGGTCTTCGCAAATTATGTCGTAGCTCGCGCTTCGTTCTACTGTTAGATATGTTCCTAGAGAAAATTTAGTTGAAAGTTGATAGTAGCAATTATGCGGACTAGGTCCGTAAACTGAGGATTTCCCTCATTGCTTCATAGAAGGCTTATGACCTTAAGGCACCGCTCAGTGTGCTGAACCTCGAACGTCGTCTATGGATGTTGCGAACATCTGACATACACGTTTTGATGACTACATGATAGTTCAGTGCGTAATGCTAAATGGTTTAGAATTGAGGCACCAAAGACGTTTTTGAAATCGCAGAAACATATGAGATGTTTCGAGGGCTGAAATTGGGATTTCAGGCTCGTGCCCACGTCAAGAGGTATAAGACCTCCGACGATTTTCTTAGCCTGCAAACTAAGGGAGAAAAGCTCAATTGTTGAGCTTGTGCTCAGATTGTCCGAGTACAACAATCATTTGAATCGAGTGGGAGTTGATCTTCCAGATGAGATAGTGATGTTTCTCCGAAGTCATTACCACCAAGCTGCTAGAGCTTCGTGATGAACTATAATATATCAGGGACATATATGATGATCCTTGAGATATTCGCGATGTTTGACACCACAAAAGTAGAAATCAAGAAGGAGCATCAATTGTTGATGGTTGGTGAAACCACTAGTTTCAAGAAGGGCAAGGGCAAAAAGGGATATTCATGAAATGGCAATTCAGCTGCTGCTCTAGTGAAGAAACCCAAGGTTGAACCCAAACCCGAGACTAAGTGCTTCTGTAATAAGGGGAACAGCCACTGGAGCAGAATTACCCTAGATACTTGGTAGATGAGAAGGCTGGCAAGGTCGATAGAAGTATATTGGATATACATTGTGTTGATGTGTACTTTACTGGTACTCCTAGTAGCACCAGGGTATTAGATACCGGTTTGGTTGCTAAGTGTTAGTAACTCGAAACAAAAGGCTACGGAATAAACGGAGACTAGCTAAAGGTGAGCTGACGATATGTGTTGGAAGTGTTTCCAATGTTGATATGATCAAGCATCGCATCGAGATTGGTGTTTGCGTTGAGCATAGACATGATTGGATTATGTCTATCGCAATACGGTTATTCATTTAAGGAGAATAATGGTTACTCTGTTTATTTGAATAATACCTTCAATGGTCTTACACCTAAAATGAATGGTTTATTGAATCTCGATCGTAGTGATACACATGTTCATGCCAAAAGATAGTAATGATAGTACCACCTACTTGTGGCACTGCCACGTAAGTCATATCGGTATAAAACGCATGAAGAAGCTCCATGTTGATGGATCTTTGGGCTCACTCGTTTTTGAAAAGTTTGGGCATGCGAACCATGTCTATTGGTGTATATGCATGAAGAAACTCCATGCAAATGGACCGTTTGGACTCACTTGATTTTGAATCACTTGAGACATGCAAATCATACCACATGGGCAAGATGACTGAAAGCCTCGTTTTCAGTAAAATGGAACTAGAAAGCAACTTGTTGGAAGTAATACATTTTGATGTGTGCAGTCCAATGAGTGCTGAGGCATTGTAGTGGATATCGTTATGTTCTTACTTCACAGATGATTTGAGTAGATGTTGAGTATATTTACTTGATGAATCACGAGTCTGAATTATTGAAAGGTTCAAGTAATTTCAGGGTGAAGTTGAAAGATCGTCGTGACAAGAGGATAAAATATCTATGATATGATCATAGAGATGAATATCTGAATTACGAGTTTGGCACAGAATTAAGACATTGTGGAAAATGTTTCACAACTGATACAGCCTGGAACACCATAGTGTGATGGTGTGTCCGTACATCATAACTGCACCCTATTGGATATGATGCATACCATGATGTCTCTTATCGAATTACCACGATAGTTTATGGGTTAGGCATTAGAGACAACCACATTCACTTTAAATAGGGCACCACGTAATTCCGATGAGATGACACCGTATGAACTATGGTTTAGAGAAACCTAAGCTATCATTTCTTAAAATTTTGGGGCTGCGACGCTTATGTGAAAAAGTTTCAGGCTGATAAGCTCGAACCCAAAGCGGATAAATGCATCTTCATAGGACACCCAAAACAGTTGGGTATACCTCCTGTCTCAGATCCGAAAGTAATAAGGGATTGTTTCTAGAATCGGGTCCTTTCTCGAGGAAAAGTTTCTCTCGAAAGAATTGAGTGGGAGGATGGTGGAGACTTGATGAGGTTATTGAACCGTCTCTTCAACTAGTGTGTGGCAGGGCACAGGAAGTTGTTCCTGTGGCACCTACACCAATTGAAGTGGAAGCTTATGATAGTGATCATGAAACTTCAGATCAAGTCACTACAAAACCTCGTGGGATGACAAGGATGCGTACTACTTCAGAGTGGTACGTAATTCTGTCTTGGAAGTCATGTTGCTAGACAACAATGAACCTACGAGCTATGGAGAAGCGATGGTGGGCCTGGATTCCAAAATGGCTCGAGGCCATATAATCCGAGAGAGGATCCATATATGAAAACAAAGTGTAGACTTTTAGAGAACTACTTGATGGTCGTAAGGCTGTTAGGTACATATGGATTTTAAAAGGAAGACGGACAATGATGGTAAATGTCACCATTAAGAAAGCTCGACTTGTCATTAAGATTTTTTCCGACAAGTTCAAGGAGTTGACTGCGATGAGACTTTCTCACTCGTAGCGATGCTAAGAGTCTGTTGGAATTATATTAGCAATTACTGCATTATTTGTTAAATCTTGTAGATGGGATGCCAAAAACCATTGTTTCCTCGATGATTTTTGAGGAAAGGTTGTATGTGATACAACTGGAAGGTTTTGTTAATCCTGAAAGATGCTAATAAGTATGCAAAGCTCCAGCAATCCTTCTAAGGACTGGAGTAAGCATCTCGGAATTGGAATGTATGCTTTGATAAGATGATCAAAGATTTTGGGTGTATACAAAGTTTATGAGAAACTTGTATTTCCAAAGAAGTGAGTGGGAGCACTATAGAATTTCTGATAAATATATGTTGTTGACATATTGTTGATCAGAAATGACGTAGAATTTCTGGAAAGCATATAGGGTTATTTGGAAAGTGTTTTTCAATGGAAAACCTGGATTAAGCTACTTGAACATTGAGCATCAATATCTATAAGGATAGATCAAAACGCTTAATGGTACTTTCAAATGAGCACATACCTTGACATGATCTTGAAGGTGTTCAAGATGGACCAGTCAAAGAAGGAGTTCTTGCCTGAGTTGTAAGGTATGAAGTTAAGACTTAAAGCTCGACCACGGCAGAAGAAAGAGGAAGGATGAAGGTCGTCCCCTATGCCTTTGTCAGAGGCTCTATGCGGTATGCCATGCTATGTACCGCACCTGAAATGTGCCTTGCCATGAGTCAGTCAAGGGGTACAAGAGTGATCCAAGAATGGATCACAAGACAGCGGTCAAAGTTATCCTTAGTAACTGACTAAGGAATTTTCTCGATTATGGAGGTGGTAAAAGAGTTCGTCGTAAAGGGTTACGCCGATGCAAACTTTGCCACTAATCCAGATTATTCTGAGTAATAAACTGGATTCATATAGTAGAACAGTTATTTGAAATGGCTCCAAATATAGCGTAGTAGCTGCATCTACAAGATGACATAGAGATTTGCGAAGTACATACGGATCTGAAAGATTCAGACCCGTTGACTATAACATCTCTCACAAGCATAACATGATCAAACCCAGAACTCATCGAGTGTTAATCACATGGTAATGTGAACTAGATTATTGACTCTAATAAACTCTTTGGGTGTTAGTCACATGGGGATGTGACCTTGAGTGTTAATCACATGGCGATGTGAACTAGATTATTGACTCTAGTGCAAGTGGGAGACTGTTGGAAATATGCCCTAGAGGCAATAATGAATTGATTATTATTATATTTCCTTTTTCATGATAATCGTTTATTATCCATGCTATAATTGTATTGATAGGAAACTCAGATACATGTGTGGATACATAGACAACACCATGTCCCTAGTAAGCCTCTAGTTGACTAGCTCGTTGATCAATAGATGGTTGCGGTTTCCCGACCATGGACATTGGATGTCATTGATAACGGGATCACATCATTAGGAGAATGATGTGATGGACAAGACCCAATCCTAAGCATAGCATAAGATCGTGTAGTTCGTATGCTAAAGCTTTTCTAATGTCAAGTATCATTTCCTTAGACCATGAGATTGTGCAACTCCCGGATACCATAGGAATACTTTGGGTATGCCAAACGTCACAACGTAACTGGGTGACTATAAAGGTACACTACGGGTATCTCCGAAAGTGTCTGTTGGGTTGGCACGAATCGAGACTGGGATTTGTCACTCCGTGTAACGGAGAGGTATCTCTGGGCCCACTCGGTAGGACATCATCATAATGTGCACAATGTGATCAAGGAGTTGATCACGGGATGATGTGTTACGGAATGAGTAAAGAGACTTGCCGGTAACGAGATTGAACACGGTATCGGGATACCGACGATCGAATCTCGGGAAAGTATCGTACCGCTAGACAAAGGGAATTGTATACGAGATTGATTAAGTCCTGGACATTGTGGTTCATCCGATGAGATCATCGTGGAACATGTGGGAGCCAACATGGGTATCCAGATCCCGCTGTTGGTTATTGACCGGAGAGTCATCTCGGTCATGTCTGCATGTCTCCCGAACCCGTAGGGTCTACACACTTAAGGTTCGGTGACGCTAGGGTTATAGAGATATTAGTATGCGGTAACCCGAAAGTTGTTTGGAGTCCCGGATGAGATCCCGGACGTCACGAGGAGTTCCGGAATGGTCCGGAGGTAAAGAATGATATATAGGAAGTGCTATTTCGGCCATCGGGACAAGTTTCGGGGTCACCGGTATTGTACCGGGACCACCGGAAGGGTCCCGGTGGGGCCACCTTTCCCGGGGGGCCACATGGGCTGTAGGGGGTGCGCCTTGGCCTATATGGGCCAAGGGCACCAGCCCCAAGAGGCCCATGCGCCAAGAGAAGAGGGAAAGGAAGAGTCCTAAAGGGGGAAGGCACCTCCGAGGTGCCTTAGGGAGGAGGGACTCCTCCCTGGCCGCACCCTTCCTTGGAGGAAGGGCCAAGGCTGCGCCCCCCCTCTCCCTTGGCCCTATATATAGTGGGGGGAAGGGAGGGAAGAAAAACCTGAGCCTTGGCACCTCCCTCTCCCTCCCATGACACATCTCCCTCCTCCCGCAGCGCTTGGCGAAGCCCTGTTGGAATCCCGCTACTTCCACCACCACGCCGTCGTGCTGCTAGATCTCCATCAACCTCTCCTCCCCCCTTGCTGGATCGAGAAGGAGGAGACGTTGCTGCTCCGTACGTGTGTTGAACGCGGAGGTGCCGTCCGTTCGGCGCTAGGATTATCGGTGATTTGGATCACGACGAGTACGACTCCATTAACCCCGTTCTCTTGAACGCTTCCGCGCGCGATCTACAAGGGTATGTAGATCCACTCCTCCCTCGTTGCTAGATGACTCCATTGATAGATCTTGGTGACACGTAGGAAAATTTTGAATTTATGCTACGTTCCCCAACATGATTGGTTTGTTCAAGGAGAAGAAGTTTCTTCTTAGGAGCTAGACTTACGCAAGGACTTCAATATCCTCATTGATGGTTCCCTCCTGAACTCGGTAGTGTTTCGTTGTAAGACTACCAGGTGGCCATGCTTGTCTAGGACAACGTGTTCACACGCTTGTAGCAGAACCGGCTCATGTTTTGGAGCTTACTACCATAGTCCATTTCCTGATAATCTCACAATGTCATCCCGTCGATTTGTGTTGCAAACTTTCTTTTCTTTCTAGACTCGATGAGTCTGTAATATCCTGACACCAACCAGATCTGAATCTCACGCAGATATGATGGTTGGGACGTTTTCCCAAGAGCTATAATATTGGTCTCTCTGTAACTCGGTAAAGTGGATGTCGTGGCCAACACACCCAACCGGAAGACCTATTATTGTAGTATCTTGATTGAGTAAGTTGGCCACCTCCCCATAAGGATTACATAGGATTTACTCTAGTAGTTATTCCTTATGGATTCCTGAGCTCCCCGAGTCTGACCTGCTACTTGATGTTCTAGATACCAAACCATTTCAATGAATGGGTTAGGCTAGCACATCAAGGAGAACATTAGAAGCGGAGCGCTAAATGTCCCCCGGTCGATCATCCAGATTTTGTTTCCTTGGCCTCGCTAAGGTGAAAGCTGAGAAAGTGTTATCTTCCTTTGCATCTGCATTATCCATCACCATTCATCATGGTGGTATGTTGTGTTGCCAGGATCCTTGACATGGATATTGGTAAAACCTTGATGAGTATGGAAATGCTCAAGTTTTTGAGAGCACGCTCAGGCACTAGGTTCTGATGTTGTCGTTAACTGGAATGTGCCTCCGTTCTCTCAGTTGTTCGATAGCCATCCAATTGGTGGAATCACCTTTGCCGGTGAACCTTCTCCCCAGTTACCAGAATCATTCCTAACATTTGCATTTTGTTCCCAGCTTACACCTCAGTAGCTGTTGTTCAGGATCATCTTCAAAAGTGGACTTACGATGGGTCTCATCCATTTCTGATGATAAGCAAAAATCATCCATTGCGTTGTCTTCAACAAGGTAGTCCACAACATCCATTCTGGTATGAGTATGCCATTTCTTCAAAATCCTTCACGCGATCGTTTGTGATTGCCTCAGGCTGGTGAGAAGAGTTTCAATGATCTTTGAATCAAAAGTAATTCTTTTTGCCACTTAAGGGAATAGCTCTACGAGTCACCTTCACTAAGGTGCCTCGTTATGGTATTATGGGCAACATAACTTCTCGCTACTTTGAAACCCCCTCACCATCTATTTAGGCGTGGAATTGTTGCCCACCGAATCCAACCCCGTCGTTGTTCTTCCTTTCCTCTCGGTGTATGCTTCGTGTCTCAGCTCGAGAGTTGTTTCAGTGTCTCGCTCCATGAGTTGATCCTGAGTTGTTCAATCTTCGATAAGATCAATCCTTCTAGAGTTTTTCCTTTCCTCTCATTGTCATGTTGGATGTAGTCACAAAGCAAGACGTTGAGATTAAGGTGATGCAATGAATCAACATCCTCGAGAAAGACATCTGGATCGTGAAAATTGTGATAGCTTGTGTCCCTCTGTCTTCTTATCTCATGACTTGAATCTCGGGTCGAGATTCTTGTTTAGTGGGGGTGAGTTCTCACAGCCCTAGAATTTGCTTGTAGCTATTTACCTGAGTGAGCATCATGCATCAGGTCTAAATTCTGAAAGTAGAATTGAGGTTAGTTGAAACCCTCATAAATCACTTCAAAAATAATCAACATTAAAATCTTTTCAAAGAAGTCCAAGAAAATGTTCCTCTTAGTCTCTGAAAATATTGGCAAGAGGTAAAAACTCAAAACAATATTTTTGGAATCTCAGAGATATTTATTTTGGGCCTTTGAATTAATTCAATAACTATTTGCATTGGATATATATTTTATATAAATAATACATGTCCAATAATTCTGGAACATTTTATGTGGTTTGGGATATTTTAGTTCTAGTCACATATTTATTTTCAGGATTTTATAAAATGATTTAGTATTTTAATTAAATCAAAACAAATGTCAGAAAATAGAAAACAGAACTAAAATAAAAGAGAGAGAGAGAAGGACTACCTGGCCCACCTACCTGAAGCCGGCCCAGCTCGCTGGCCCATCCCACCAGGGGCAGAGCCGTCTTCAACCTCTGCCTACTGGCAGAGGCATGGCGACGCGCCCGTGCCCGAGCCTCCACCTCCTGCTTGGCTGCCTCCTCCTCCCCTGGACGTCTCTCGCAGCGCCATGCGACCCTCCCCGGCTCTCTCTCACTCTCTCTCGTCCCCATCCCCTCCCCTAGTTTTCCCTCTCTCTCACGCCCGAGAACGCCGTCGTCGCCGCCAACGTGCACCACCGCAGCCACCGCCTCCCCCTCGCCTCCCTGACTGGCTCAGAGGCTCCGCCTCGACCCCCTCTTTCTTCCACCCCGAGCCACGTCACCGCGGGAGCCCCACATCGCCGCCACAAGTCGTCTTCCCCGAGCACGACCGCCGGACTCCATCGACGAATTCGTCGCCTTCCGGTCATCCCCGAGCCAGCTGAGCTCCGCTTCGACCTCGCCGTGAGCTCCTCTACCAAACCCCTCTCTCCCCGCCGTCTATTTCCTCCTCTAGCCTCACTAACCACCGCGGCCGAAGCTCGCCGCCGCCGTACCTCATCGCCGCCACGGCCATAGCTGCCGCCACCCACGCCCGAGCTTTGCCCCATGCTCAGCACTCTCCCAGGAGCCGGGCGCGCCCACCCGTTCGACCTGCTGTGCCCCCTAGCGCCAACCCCGACCTCGCCCGAACTCCGGCCACCGCAAAAGTTGCCGCCGCCGTCGATTTAGTCAACCCCGGCGCGAGGTGTTGCCACTACAGGATGCGCGAGTCTCCCAGCTCGCCGTAGCCACAAACCATGAGCGAAACGATGCTCTGTAGCTCCGTCCCGAGCATCTCCGGCGAGCCACCGCCGTGCTTTTGGTCGCCGGCGTCGACCGCTGACGTGGTCGCTTAATTAAGACTAATCACCACTAATCCCTCCCTAACAGACGCTGACAGACGGGCCCCACCCGTTAGTTAACCACAGGGTTATACCCTGTTTAATTTAAGCTAATGACCGTGGCCCCACCGGTCAGTTTGACCTGGCCACGTCACCGTTGACCTGGTCCCACACGTCAGCCACAGAAACCAGCCCTAGGTCACTGACCAGTGGGCCCCACTGGTCAGGTTTGACCCGGACTAGCCCTGTTGACTTGGTGACATCATCATGACGTCAGGCTGTCGCAGTAATCCTTTTTCTGGAATTTAAATAAATCTTAAATGATTTATTTATTTCAGAAAATGTCCAAAACTTCTAAAAATCATAGAAAATCAATCGTAACTCCAAATGAAATAAATTATATATGAAAAATTATCAGAAAAATTCAAGGAATCTGTTTATGGCATTTTCATGCATGTTAGAACAACTTATGGCTGCTGTTTAGGCCAATTCATATAAATGGAATTTAAAGTCTCACATATGGAGTTTGAATTTGAACCTAGGGTTCAAACCAACTACATTTAACACGTTGCTAGTTGCATTAGCTCAATCAACAGCATATTGCCATGTCATGATCATGCATCATATTGTTGCATCGCATTGATTGTGTTCTTCCTTGTTTGCCGGTAATTGTTCCCTCTCGGTATACGCTGCTCCGACGCTGTGATCGTTGACACTGATGAAGACTCAATGTTATCTTCAGAAGTGCCAGGCAAGCACAACCCCCTTGTTCATTCCGATACAAGCCCACTCTCTCGCTCCTGCTCTCTTTTACTGCATTAGGACAACAACGATTCAACTGTACATGCTGCGGTAGTTGAACCCCTTCTTTTGCATGACCTGTCATTGCCACAGTAAATAGATGAAACCCACTAGCATGAGTAGGAGTTGTTTGAGCCCTGATGTGCCTACTCATTCATGCTTGTTTGTCATGCCTGCTACTGCTTAGAGTTGAGTCAGTTCTGGTTCATCGGGGATGAATCGGAGGTGTGTAAACATGTCCTACTATTGAGAGCTAAGTGTGTGAACATGATTTGGTAAAGGTAGCGGTGAGAGGCCATGTAGGAGTACATGGTGGGTTGTCTCATTGAAACCGTCCTCAGGAACTGAGTTCTGTGTTTGTGATCCATGAAACACTTACTACCACGCATTGGGCCCGAAACCAATGGACCCTCTTGGCTTCTTGATCACCCTTGTCCTCTGTCCAGGAGTTGCAACTAGTTTCTGGTGTTTATAGGATATGTGTTCGCGGCGTGCGTAGCGCTGACCCTAGGGGTGGGCTATGATGCGGTAGATACACCGTGGCACGGTGTACCGGGCGCCCGTTTGGTGTCTCGGGAACCCTGTTCACATCGTTTGGGGCCGTATGTGGAAACCTCGGCCGGACTCCCTGTGGATGGAACCTGGATAGGCGATAAACCTGGACTAGAGACTTGAGTGTTTAGGTAGGCCGTGGCCGACACTGCAGGGTTAACATCATCTATTCGAATAGCCGTGTCCGCGGTAATGGACTTCTGGGTTGCCTATAACAGTTCATAGACAAGTGAAAGTGGATACTCTAAAACTCGCAAGATAAGTGTGAGTGCTATGGATGGCCTTCTCGTAGGGAGACGGGAGTGGTTCCATAGTGGTGTATTGGATGGTGAATATGTGGACTCGTGTGCGCCACCTCAAAAGAGTTACTTGCAGTCGTAGTTCAGGTTAGCCACTGAGTCAAAGCTGGCTTGCTGTAGTTAAACTCCACCACCCCCCCTTGTTGATACCGATGCATATGTAGTTTAGTTCTGATGTAAGTCTTGCTGAGTACCTTTGTACTCACGTTTGTTTAATTTATGTTTTGCAGAGAGACTTCAGTCTTGTTAGTAGTTCCGCGTGGACTTTGACGTTTAGCTTGATACCTCAGCTACGATCTTGTGCCCTTGGTAGGATCTGGTAGATAGTCAGGCTTCTTAGCCTTTTTCATTTATAGATGTCTGTACTCAGACATGTTAAGCTTCCGCATGTGCTTGATTTGTATGCCGTGATTGTTGGGTCATGAGACCCATGTTTGTAATATCTCGCTCCTCGGAGCCTAATGAATAAATACTTGAGCTGTAGAGTTATGTTGTGATGCCATGTTGTATTTACACATATCGAGCATATTGTGTGTATGATTGAAATGCTTGGTATGTGTGGGATCCAACAATCTAGTTGTTTATCCTTGGCAGCCCTTCTTATGGGGAAATGTAGTCTAGTGTTCCTCGAGCCATAGTAGTCCGCTACAGCCCGGTTCACCGGAGTCCTGCTAGCCCAGCACTACTGCTCAGATCACTTGACTGACCGGCATGTGTTTCACTTCGTTCCTGTGTCTGTCCCTTCGGGGAAATGTCACGCGGTGACATCCGGAGTCCTCCCTAGCCTGCTACAGCCCGGGTTCCCGGAGTCCTGTTAGCCCAGTGCTTCAGCCTGGATTCACACGCTGCTGACCGACATGCTCGATGTGATTCATGTATGCCTGTCCCCATAGGTTAGTGCCGCTTTGGGTTCACGACTAGCCATGTCGGCCCGGGTTCTCTGTCATATGGATGCTAGCGACATTATCATATACGTGAGCCAAAAGGCGCAAATGGTCCCGGGCCATGGTAAGGCGACACCCGTGGGAATACCGTGCGTGAGCCCGCAAAGTCATATGAGGTGTTACCGGCTAGATCGATGTGACTTGGAATCGGGGTCCTGACAGCCGGCGGTGGCGCCGTCCGTGAGGAGGCACACCCCGGAGATGCGTGCCGCCTCTTCGGACATGCTACCACCCACCCTGCATGTATGAGGGCCCGGTGCGACGCTCGGGTGGCATTGCTATCCCCCAGGGCCCCCGTCCCGCCTAACCCTGTAGCATTTGACCACGGGATCTAGCCCTTTGCCTTTGTAATGGACGGGCTTTGAGCACTGGACCCAATCCATCCGGTTGTGTTAGATCAGCCCATAGGAACACTTTGGAGCAACATTCAGTCCAGACCCACAGCAAGATCCCCTCCGTGTAGACCCGACGCGTCCGTTTCCCCCATCCAGGTGCCGGCGGCGGCAGCCATCCGTGAGGGGGGCACACCCCGGAGACGCGTGCCGCCTCTTCGGACATGCCACCACACCACCCCGCACGTATGATGTCCCGGTGCGATGCTCCGGTGGCGTTGCTACCCCCAGGGCCCCCGTCCTGCCTAACCCTATAGCGTTTGACCACGGGATCTAGCCCTTTGACTTTGCATGGACGGGCTTTGAGCAGTGGACCTCTCCACCCGGTTGTGTTAGGTCAGCCCATAGAAACACTTTGGAGCAACATCCGGGCCAGACCCACAGCAAGATCCCCTCCGTGTAGACCCGACGCGTCCGTTTCCCCCATCCAGGGGCCGGCGGCGGCGCCGTCCGTGAGGGGGGCACACCCCGGAGACGCGTGCCGCCTCTTCGGACATGCCACCACACCACCCCGCATGTATGAGGGCCAGGTGCGATGGCTCCGGTGGCATTGCTACACCCAGGGTCCCCATCCCGCCTAACCCTGTAGCGTTGGACCACGGGATCTAGCCCTTTGACTTTGCATGGACGGGCTTTGACCAGTGGACGTCTCCACCCGGTTGCGTTAGGTCAGCCCAAGGAACACATTGGAGCAACATCCGTGCCAGACCCACAGCAAGATCCCCTCCGTGTAGACCCGAAGCGTTCGTTTGCCCCCCCAGGTGTCGGCGGCGGCGCCGTCCGTGAGGGGGGCACACCCCAAAGACACGTACCACCTCTTCGGACATGCCACCA
This sequence comes from Triticum urartu, assembly GCF_003073215.2. Lineage (NCBI taxonomy): Eukaryota > Viridiplantae > Streptophyta > Magnoliopsida > Poales > Poaceae > Triticum > Triticum urartu. The sequence continues at coordinate 582,002,741 of NC_053026.1, forward strand.
CAACACCCCTCATGTATGAGGGCCCGGTGCGATGCTCGGGTGGCATTGCTATCCCCCAGGGCCCCCGTCCCGCCTAACCCTGTAGCGTTTGACCACGGGATCTAGCCCTTTGACTTTGCACGGACGGGCTTTGAGCAGTGGACCTATCCATCCGGTTGTGTTAGATCAGCCCATAGGAACACTTTGGGGCAACATCCGGGCCAGACCCACAGCAAGATCCCCTCCGTGTAGACCCGACGCGTCCGTTTCCCCCCTCCAAGTGCCGGTGGCGGCACCGTCCGTGAGGGAGGGCATACCCCAGAGATGTGTGCCGCCTCTTCAGACATGCCACCACACCACCTCGCATGTATGAGGTCCTGGTGCGACGCTCCGGTGGCATTGCTACCCCCGAGGGCCCCCATCCCACCTAACCCTGTAGCGTTTGACCACGGGATCTAACCTTTTGACTTTGCACGGACGGGCTTTGACCAGTGGACCTCTCCACCCGGTTGTGTTAGGTCAGCCTATAGGAACACTTTGGAGCAACATCCGGGCTAGGCCCACAGCAAGATCCCCTCCGTGTAGACCCGACGCGTCCGTTTCCCCCCTCTAGGTGCTGGCGGCGCCGCCATCTGTGAGGGGGGCACACCCCGGAGACGCGTGCCGCCTCTTCGGACATGCCACCACACCACCCCGCATGTATGAGGTCCCGGTGCAATGCTCGGGTGGCATTGCTATCCCCCCAGGGCCCCCGTCCCACCTAACCCTGTAGCGTTTGACCACGGGATCTAGCCCTTTGACTTTGCACGGACGGGCTTTGACCAGTGGACCTATCCATCCGGTTGTGTTAGATCAGCCCATAGGAATACTTTGGAGCAACATCCGGGCCAGACCCACAGCAAGATCCCCTCCGTGTAGCCCTTACGCGTCTGTTTTCCCCCTCCAGGTGCCGGCGGCGGCGCCGTCAGTGAGGGGGGGGGCACAACCGGCATCCATCATGGAAAATGGACTATCACGGTGAAACCTTCAGACCCGGGCACCGGGCCGGTAACTGAACGTTTCACCGTAATTGTCCATTTTCTTAGCAGAAGTCTAACGAATACCGGAGCTCACTTCGTATGGATTAGCCAACTTTTTAAACAGGTCATGTTGCTTGTCTTTGGGGAGGTGGGACTATTTTTTACAGTGTGCTGAGAGTCACACATATGCCATTATAAAAAAATAAAAAATGCAAAGTATCTATGCCGACGGCTTAGCTGTCTGCATAGATTGACACGTGGCACGTGGACCAAGCCTATGCCGACGGCCATGCCGTCGGCATAGCGCCCCCCTTATCCACTCCAACTCCCTCTCCTCGACACCCAACCGCTGCCGCCACCCTCTCCGTGCCGTCGACGCCACCCTAGCTGCTCGCCCCCGCCACCGGCCGCCGCCATTTCCACCCACCCGCGCGCCGCGCCGTCGTCATCTCCGCCCCACCCGCCCCGTCTTCGCCCACCCACCCACGCCGCGCTGCCATGCCCCCCCCCCCGCCGGAGGTCCCCGGCCTGATCTCCGGCCGCGCTCCGCCCCCCCCCGCCGACGCCCTCCCTAAGGGGGGCCCTGCCCCGACGCCCCTTTCTCCTGGCCCGGCTCCGACCGGCCTCCTCCGCCACCGCGCCGACAACCGTTCGCCCGGCCCCGACCACCGTCTGCCAGGCCCTGCCCTTGCCTCGTCTCGGCCCCCTCCGATGTAGCCACCTCCCCCGCCCCTGCTGTCCTCCAGCAGCTTCGGTGCTGCTTCCCCTCGGTGAGCTCCCCCGCCCCCCAGTCACTCGCCGGCGTTGTAGCTCATGCCGCTGTTGTGTTAGCTAGATAGACAAAATTAGTGTAGTGCAATTAGTTTGTATGTTTACTGCAATTTTAGTAGATAGATAGAGAAATGTTAAAATTTGGATAGTTGAATGAAATGGATAGATAAGTAGATAAATTTCTAGGTACATCAATGTATGGATAGGTAGGTACATTTTAGTTTTGACCAGAAAATTAATCAATGCGGTAAAAATTTAATTTGATGTATCATGATCATCTAAGTTTTACTTTATGTTTTGAATAATGTAGAATATATGCATTCTATCCTACAATTTGAGATGTTTTTGAAATGCTACATGAGATGCGAAGTTCCAAACATTTTACTCGGTGTAATTTATAGGGTTTGTGGCGTCGCATCTCTCGATATGATATGTAGATAGATGTTTTGTGAAGTAGATAGATAGACAGATGTTAAAATTTGGATCATGGTTAGTGGTTAGTTCATCATGATGATATTGCAAAAAAATTGAAGACAAAATTTTGATTGACTGAGATGTGATGATCTAAGTTGTTCTTTCAGTGGATTGTGCAGGCTTTGTGCTGTCGCATTTCATTGGAGTGACCGTTGTACGACGCGTTGGTCCCCCTGAGCATCCCTCTGTTGTTCGACTACTTCCTCTACAGCCGAGGGTGAGCTACAAGTCCATCTCCTCCATTTTTTCATATCACTAGATTTCAATCTCAAGTCAACTGGCGTAACCTAGGCGTCTCCCGTCCAAAAGGGTTGCATCGATAATTATGCATTCAATTGCATATTTATCACCGCAGCTCTTTCGGATTGTCCAGCATTTTCCACGGACAGCCCGAGGATGTGTATATTGGGTATGTTCTCCATGTTCTACCCCGTTCCGAGACAGGATTTCGGCGGCGCCTCCCCATTGTTCTCCAGAGCACATTCTCTCGGCTATTTGCCGAGACATGTATCTAGAGAACAGCGAGGAGGTGCTGCCAAAATTTTGTCTCGGAACGGGGTTGAATGGAGAACGTACTCAATCTACACATCCTCGGGTGGGATTAGGACCCATCTTTACCTATTAGAGATGTAGGTGGATTCAACGCGGTAGAAACTAAAAATTTGATGTGATTAATTTAAGTGAATCCTTAATTATGTTGTGTGGCTTGCAAAAAAGCAGAGGATGGCAGATAATCAGTGGATGCACAATGGTTTTCTCCGTCGGAATCGAGTAACATCAAAGTGGATCGCGAATACTGATGTGTATTTGAAGGAGATATTCCGTCGTCCAATGAGAATTATCCCACCATGCCCCTGTGCGAGATGTGCCAGACGTCACCGTAGAAATCAGACAGACATGAGTGAGCACCTTCGCACGCACGGATATATGCCAAACTTTGACATGCCGCCGATAAACATAGTCGAGCAGGACCATGGTAGAGAGGAGGTGATGCGACAACACATCGATGGATATGAGGACGACGGGGTCAGGGACATGCTAGATGATGTCATTGTTGCAGAAACGGCAAATGCGTCACCTTCAGAGAATGAACCGGAGGAGCCGGAGGCAACCGCAAAGGCCTTCTTGGAGGTCTTGGCCTCGTCGAAGAAACCTCTTTATGCGGGTGCGAAAATATCTCAGCTGGATGCCATCTCGCAATTGTAGTCAAGGCTGAGTACGGCTATAGCCAGAAATGCTTCGAAGCATTCCTGGGAGTATGGGCTAACAGCCTCCCTGAGGGTCATGAACTACCGAAAAGCATGTACGATACAAAGAAAATCATGAAGGCACTCTCTATGGATTATGAGAAAATAGATGTTTGCCCAAAGAATTGCCTTTTGTTTAGGCACGAGTATGCGGATGACAAGTACTGTAGCAAGTGCGGTTCGTCTCGATACATTGAGGTGGTCGGTGAGGATGGTGAGAAAAAGCAGCTAACTGTAAGTGCATCTAGTGCCACCCCTAGTTGGTTTTGGAGTATTGACGACAAACCTAGTTGAGGGACTAATGTGTTTGTGAGAATTGCAGGATAACACGGGTAGAAGTCCCTCATTGATTCGGTTTTCCTACCAGAGATGACCCCTAAAAATGTATGAAGACATTGATGTCAAAGGTGGTATATGAAGATATTCACATTGAATACTATGACAAGAGAAGACATCGCATGAAGCCTATGGAGCTTGAAGACTTAGATCTTTCGTAGTTCTTTTTCTTCTTTGTTGAGTCATAGGAACCACCGTACTGTTAAGTGGGGTCCAAGAGAACCAGTCAGAATGACTGAAGTGATGCTTAACCAAAACCTATGTCTTCGAGTGAAGACTATGAGAGCGAATCTTGTCTAGAGTCGGACAAGTCAGCTTTGCTTGTAGCCCAAGTAAAGTTGTCGTGTGAGTTTGAAATCTGACCGTGGAACACGTGTCAGTTCCTTAGTGACCCAGGGTCATTTCGGACAAATCAGGTCGGGTTGCCTAGTGGCTGTAAATAGCCCACCCCCTACAACCATAAATGGTTGGCTGCTCAGAGTTAGTGTACGGCTTTTGTCATTTGAGAGCAACCCACCTCGAAGCCTTTGAGAGAGAATTCCTTGCGAGGATAAAGCCCTAACCACCCAGAGCCAAAGAGAATTAGGCATCACTTAAGTCTTCTTGTCTGTGTGATCTGAAGACTTATTACACTTGAGTACTGTGAATCCTCCAGCCGGTTAGGCGTCGCGTTCTGAGCATCCAAGAGACATTGTGGATCGCCAGTGAACGAAGTCTGTGAAGGTTTGGGAGTCTACCTTGAAGACTTACCAGAGTGATTGGACGAGGTCTGTGTGACCTTAGCTCAAGGGGAATACGGTGAGGACTGGGTGTCCTGAGCTGCGTGTTCAGGACTGGGTCTCCGGGACTGTGTGTCCTCAGGTTTAAATACCTAGCCACCCTAACCAGACGTACAGTTGTCACAGCAACTGGAACTGGTCCAACAAATCATTGTCTCCAATGAGTCACTCGTTTCATCCTTCCCTTCCCCTTACTTACTGTTACTCCCTGTGAAGTCATTATATGTTTGCACTATCTTTTTTCTTCACTGAGTGACTGCGTGTTCTGTTTGGCTTCATAATATCTTCCTACCTGATCCTTACTACATTGCCGCCATTAGTCATTGTGCTCTCACTCCATTGAATACTTGACTATGGTTTGCCTAGTGTAGTCTACCTTCTGCTGCATGGTAATAGGTTTATTTCTATTGTTTGTCTTCGAAACTTCCATGTTTTGAAGACTTCCATAAAAATCGCCTATTCACCCCCCTCTAGTCGATATAACGCACTTTCAATTTGTATCAGAGCAAGGTACTCCCTTGTTCTATGTGATTCGGTTTAATCACCTGGAGTTTTAGCTATGTTGACTGCAGGGATAATTAAAGTCTCCGCTGCGTGCCCCGTCTTCGATGGAACTGAATGTCCCTACTCGAAGAATAAGATGCGCATGCATCTTGAAGCCATTGATGCCGACCTATGGTATGTCATCAAGAACGGCGTTCCCAAGGCTGGAGAAGGTGTCACTGCTGCTGATGTCAAGAAGTTTATTCAACTGGACTCTACTGCCAAGAATATCATTTGTGGTCATCTGACCAAAGGACAATATGGGCGTGTGAGTGCTTTGGAAACATCTAAGCTAGTCTTGGACTGGCTCTCCAAAGTCAACGAATGCGTCTCAACCCAGAGAGATCAGAGAATCAGTGTCCTTTGCAACCTCTTCAACCGCTTCAAGAGAAATGACAATGAGAATGTCCAGCTCACATTTGATCGACTCACTGACATCACGAATGAGCTTCAAGCCCTTGGCGCTACTGAGATCACCAAGCATGAAGTCGTCAAGACACTACTGAGATCACTTGACAGTTCGTTTGACACCCTAGCCCTGATGATTCAAGAACGTCCTGATTTCAAGGCACTCGATCCGTCTGACATACTTGAGAGGCTCAACACACATGAGTTTCAGCTTTCTGAGAAAAGAGATATCTACGGTCCAAACTATGGGCGAACTCGTGCCTTGAAGGCAAAAGCTGTCTCCTCATCTGAAGAAGAATTTGACAGCAGTTCGGATGATCCTGAAGACATTGGAAGGGAACTTGCTATGCTTGTGAAGAAGTTCCAAAAATTCACCAAGAAGAAAGGTTTCAGAAAGTCTTCCCGATCAAGCTCAAGGAATGATGAAGCTTCTGCTCATGACTACAAGAAGAAAACATGTCACAAGTGCAAGAAACCTGGCCACTTCATCTCTGAGTGTCCGCAATGGGACAATGAGAACAAAAAGAAGAAGAAGAAGAGCAAGGAATATGACTCTGACGACAAGAAGAAGAAGAAATACTCAAAGTCTTCTTCCAAGTCTTCCTGAAAGTCTTCATCACACAAGAAGAGCTCATCTGGCAAGGCACGTGCGTTTGTTGGTAAGGAAATGGATTCAGAGGAGGAGTCTGCTTCTGAGGAGGCGGAGGTGGAGTCTGAGGAGGAGTCCGATTCTGGCGTCGCAAGTCTGGCTATAGCATACATTGCCAAGTCCATCTTCAACACTGAAGACAATGACTTCATCACCGACACCGATGCAAATGACAAGGACTACTCCGCTCCTACCTACTGCTTCATGGCATGCGGTGCCAAGGTAAACACACACACTACTCACTATCAAAGATCTAGTGACAATGACTCTGATTGTGGTTCAAAACCCAGCTACAAAACACTTGCTAAAATTGCAACTGAACAACAGAAAGCCATGGAACATATTCAAAAACTGTTAGACAAAAGCAATGATTTGTTAGGCGCTGAAATGACTCGTTCTGAGTCCTTAATTGAAGACATAAAAAATCCTCACGTTAAGTATGAGGAACTTGAAAGTCGTCGTGAAACGCTCTCGACAAGTCATGAAAAGCTTTCCTATGATTATCTTCAAAGGAAGCAAGATCTTGAGAAATTGAGAGCGGCTCATGAAGATCTTCAAAAGGAAAATGAGTCACTTCGCGCCAAACAGATCAGTTCCGCTCAGGAAGGATTTGAACCACCATGTCTTAAATGCATTAAGCGTGATAATGCTACTACTGTTGCTGAATGTTCTACTGCTGCTACTATTGCAATATCTTCAACTGTTGATGTGGGAACTAACCCCTCTACTGAGGATTCCACTGCTATTGCTGATGAGAATGCTAGGTTGAAGACATTGCTTGAAACAGGGATGTACAAAAGTCTTAAAGGGCATCAGACACTATGCGATGTCCTCAAAAAGTAGATCTTGAACCGAAACCCGAGGAAAGAGGGTGTTGGGTTCATAAGGAAAATGAATGCTGATGGCTCTTACTGGAAACCTGAGCAGTACCCCAAAACCACATGGGTTGCTGCAAAGGAATCTTCAGCAGATCCATCCACTCTATCTGGCTTCACTTGTGCAAACCTCATTGTCATTGATGAATCCTTTGATGCAAACTATAAACTATTTAAGAATCAGAATGGTGAAGTGTTTGCCACGTACATTGGTACTAACTGCAGGAATGGACTGCCTATGAAGAAGATCTGGGTTCTGAAAAAGTGTCTGGAGAATCTTCCTGTGAATGTCATCATGACACCACACGTGAAGAAGACAAACCACAGACCACAGGCTTCATACTGTCCAAAGGCTTCATACAGACAGAGGACTCACCTGAGTCGCACTAACGCAAATGTTTTGTAGGGAAACCATACTCAGGCCTATGAATATGAGCGCGGTTCATCAAACCGACATGTTCATAAGACCAAGAACTATTCCACTTATTCTTATGAGTACTATTGTCCGCCTGCAAGACTGTTTGCTAGGGCTCCAAAGCCAAAGTCTCAGATGCTGCACTTAGACTTATTGCTTCTAAGCCACCCTTGAAGATGTGGGTGTCTAAGAAAGCTTAACTCTCTTTTGCAGGGAAAGGTCTCCAGCAGAAAACCAAAATCGTCTGACGCTATTGCTGGGGACCTTAAACATCTTGTAGGGCGCAAGATCAAATGTCCGAATGGTCTTACTATGTACTTCGTTCCTGAATTGCTTGCTACTCTCCCTATTAGTCCTAATCTGGATCTAAGCTTTCATAACCCACTGGTTCGTCAAATGTTTTTGCTTCACAATTCTCTTCGTGAAGCCTATCCCCCTAACTGCACTGTAGGGTACGACACCAGGGTCTTCAGAATGGATTATTGATAGTGGGTGTACCAATCACATGACTGGCAAAAGAAGCCTTCTTATGGACTCAACCTTATGTCCATCCGACAAGAGTCACATCACATTTGCTGACACTGGTAAAAGTAAGGTATTGGGCCTAGGTAGAGTTGCAATCTCAAAGATCAACACATGGATAAAGTCATGCTTGTTGAATCCCTTGGCTTCAACTTAATGTCTGTCTCAATGCTTTGCGATTTGAACATGGTCGTAATATTTGGAAAATATCGCTGCCTTGTACTAATGGAATCTGACAAGTCTCTAGTGTTTGAAGGGTATCGGAAAGATGATTTGTACATGGTAGATTTCTCAGCAGGACCACAGCTTGCCGTATGTCTTCTAGCAAAAGCTTCAGAATGCTGGCTCTGGCATCGCAGTCTAGGGCATGCTGGCATGAGGAACCTCCACACCCTTGCAAAGAAGAAGCATGTCATAGGCATCGAGGGCGTCAAGTTCAAGAAAGATCACTTATGCGGTGCCTGTGAAGCAGGAAAGATGACGAGGGCCAAACATCCCTCGAAGACAATCATGACAACTACTCGACCCTTCGAACTGCTCCACATGGATCTTTTCGGTCCCACTCATTACTCAACTCTTAATACTACTGCTTGTCTCTATGGCTTTGTCATTGTTGATGATTATTCTAGATATACTTGGGTGCACATAATCCTCTACAAGACTGAAGTGCAGGATGTCTTCAGACGCTTCACCAATCGAGCAATGAACAACTATGGCGCCAAGATAAAGCACATCAGAAGTGACAATGGCACTGAATTCAAGAACACCGGCCTTGATACATATCTTGATACCTTGGGCATCACACATGAATTCTCAGCCCCGTACACGCCACAGCAGAATGGCATCGTTGAACGCAAGAACAGAACACTCATTGAGATGGCCCGAACGATGCTTGATGAATACAAGACTCCAAGAAAATTCTGGCCTGAAGCCATTGATACTGCATGCCATACAATCAATTGTGTTTATCTTCACAAGCTTCTGAACAAGACATCTTATGAGCTCCTTACTGGCAAGAAGCCAAATGTCAGTTACTTCAGAGTATTTGGCGCCAGGTGCTGGATCAAGGATCCACATCACACTTCAAAATTTGCACCAAAAACACATGAGGGTTTTATGCTTGGATATGGAAAGGATTCGCACTCCTACAGAGTCTTCAATCTCTTTCATTATAAAGTAGTTGAAACAGTGGATGTGCGGTTTGATGAGACTAACGGTTCACAAAGAGAGCACCTCCCAAATGTGCTAGATGAAGTTCCATCCAGCGAATCAATCAAGCTTATGGGAACCGGAGAAATCATACCCTCTGAAGCTCAACCTGAAGAGGAACTTATCATCTCCGCACCTGATCAACCTGAAGACAATGCTCAGCCTGAAGACAATCCCACTAACAATGACAATGATCAGCAAGAGCAAAACCTTCGCCCTGTACATCCTCGTGTTGCCAATGAAGTGCAGATTGAGAGAATAATTGATAGCATCAATGCACCCGGTCCGCTCACTCGTTCAAGGGCAACTCAGCTAGCAAATTTCTCTGGGCACTTCGCATTCGTCTCAATAACAGAACCTAAGAAAGTTGAAGAAGCCTTCATGGAACCTGAATGGATTCAAGCTATCTAAGAAGAGCTTCAACAGTTTGAGCTGAACAATGTATGGGAACTGGTTAAGCGTCCTGATCCTCGGAAGCACAACATAATAGGCACCAAATGGATATACCGCAACAAGCAAGATGAGCATGGTCAAGTTGTCAGAAACAAAGCTCGTCTCGTTGCTCAAGGATATACTCAAGTGCAAGGCATTGACTTCGATGAAACATTTGCTCCTGTGGCTAGACTGGAAGCCATACGCATACTGCTAGCCTATGCAAATCATCACAACATACTTCTATATCAAATGGATGTGAAGAGCGCTTTTCTCAATGGCAAGATTGAAGAAGAAGTGTATGTTGCACAACCGCCTGGCTTTGAAGATCCAAAACATCCTGACATGGTATACAAGCTCAACAAGGCACTGTATGGCCTCAAAGAAGCCCCTCGGGCCTGGTATGACACACTCAAATACTTCCTGAAGAGCAAAGGCTTCATACCTGGTTCCCTCGACCCCACTCTCTTCACGAAGAAATATGATGGTGAACTGTTTGTGTGCCAAATATATGTGGATGACATTATCTTCGGCTGCACCAATCAGAAGTACAGTGAAGAGTTTGGATATATGATGCAAGAGCAATATCAGATGTCCATGATGGGAGAGCTGAAGTTCTTCCTCGGTCTTCAAATACGACAGCAACGCAACGGCATCTTCATATCTCAAGAGAAGTATCTCAAAGATTGCCTGAAGAAGTTCGGTATGCAAGACTGCAAAGGCTTCACGACGCCAATGCCAGCCAAGCATCATCTGGGTCCTGATGACAATGGTAAAGAGTTCGACCAAAAGGTATACCGCTCCATGATTGGTTCTTTGCTTTATCTATGTGCATCTAGGCCAGATATTATTCTTAGTGTTTGCATGTGTGCTCGATTTCAAGCGGCACCAAAGGAGTCGCATCACTTAGCTGTGAAGCGATATTTGGCTCACACCCCGACTCTAGGATTATGGTATCCAAAGGGCTCAGAGTTTGATCTGGTTGGATTCTCGGATGCTGATTATGCTGGTGACAAAGTGGATCGCAAGTCTACATCAGGCACATGTCACTTTCTAGGACGATCACTTGTATGTTGGTCTTCAAAGAAGCAGAACTATGTATCTCTCTCCACTACTGAATCTGAATACATTGCTGCTGGATCTTGCTGCACTCAGCTCCTGTGGATGAAGCAAACACTCAAGGACTATGTCATTCATCTGAAGCAAGTGCCACTCTACTGCGACAACAAAAGCGCCATCAAGATTGCCAACAACCCAGTTCAACACTCGAAGACAAAACACATTGAAATTCATCATCACTTTCTCAGAGATCATGTTGTGAAGGAAGATATTGACATCATACACGTCACCACTGAAGAGCAATTGGCAGATATCTTTACCAAGCCCTTGGATGAAAAGAGATTTTGCAAGTTACGGTGTGAGCTAAATATCTTGGAATCCTCAAATGTCCTGTGATCAGGCACACATCCTAACACTTATGCATATTGATGACTTAGATGTGCAACACACGAAGTAAAGTATATCTTCAATCAATGAAGACATACATTCTAAGTGTGAATACATTAATATGGAATTTGACTTCGGAGCGCCACGATAATTGTGCGCCGTGTCTGGGTCTAATACTTCCTATACGGTGGGTAACGCCACCACCAAAATGTTCTGTTTGAAGTGTTTCACTCATGGCGTTACATTTGCTATGTCTTCACATTTGGTTTGGCTTCAATTTCAACATGTCTTCATGATTATCTTCACTATGTTGATTTTATATATATATATACTAGTGTACTGTCCTCTACAGCATTCACTTATAGCTATGTCTTCTTGTTGAATCTTTTGAACTAAGTGAATGTGATCGGACCCTAACCTCTCTATGCTTTCTATCTCAAACTCTATCTCTCCAAATCATATGCATTCTATTGAAACTGTCGAATGTCTTCTCTGCGTCCTTGTCAGCAGAAGATACAGAGACAAACATTAAGTCCGTTTTCAATGCTCATTCCTTCACCTGAAACCCGGAGAAGTGGGAACAACCACCCGACAATCCAGGCATGCGTGGGACGTGGAACAAACCTCAATATGCTGCATGATGGCCATGTGTTCCTCAGATGTGAATTGCCAGGGGCACCTGTGTAATAACGTAGTGCCGCCCCTGTACCTATAAATACACACCTCACAGCAGTCATTATCTCTTCTTCCACTCTCGCACAAACCCTAGCGCCACCGCTAGCCCTCGACGACGCCGGCGATGAAGCGCTTTGCTGCCGCAACCTCTCCGACACCGTCTTCACGCCGACCGCGGACATCGTCTTCTCCACCGTCGCCGTAGGTGTCTTCCGTCGCCAAGTTAGGGCACGGACGATCGAACTGCTCGGCCTCCTCTTCCACTCCGTCTAGCAGTTCTTCGTGTGGTAAATAAAACTTCCTTTTTACAGCCCCCTTGATCCTATAGCTTCGTCACTTTCTACCACAAGCAGTTTCTGTTCACACAAGTTGGATCTCTTACATACTGCATCTCATAATATGCCGAGAATATTCACTTGTATTTCACAAAGTAGTTAGATTCCTCACTTGTACTGATCCATGGATTCGTACAAATCTGGAACCAACTCCTTATCTATGAGTGAATGTCTTTGCATGATGAGGTCAATGTCTTCTAAACTGATTTATCTTCAAAATCTTCTGAGAATGCATATGACCTCTTCCCCTTCCCTTGCACCTTAATGCTGTCACGGGTACATGTCCGTGGGAGAATCCCTTGGTTCTCATAGTCTGCATTCATTTGCAGAATACTTACAGCATCACATAAATTCTCCCGAAGCCAGTTCATGTTTATCCAGCAAGCGAAAACCTTTGAAGCCTTTGAACGTATTGAAGCCTTTTAGTTTAAAGTTCATGGCTTCAGAGAAATCAGCAAGGAAGGGTGGCAGAAAGTGTCGAGGAGAAACATCAAGAGATCTGCCCGATGACCTCTCAGAGCTGTACAAGACAGATCCTGAAGAGGATTACAATCAGCGCAAGACACGAATCCAATGGATTCGACGCTATTGGGCAGAACAGTGGTTCAAGTACAGATTTGTGACAAAGGAATATGCTGAAAAGAATGCCATCAAGCGACCATGGGGAGACATCCTCTACAAAAATCTTCAACCCAGGACCAGAGATGAAGCCATTGAACAAGGCTTCTATCCCTGCATGGTCCGTGGACCACAGTCTGCGGATGCTGACCCATCGTCCCTGCTATGGTGTCGTGACGACAATCTGTTTAAGCGCAACTTCTAGTTTGCCTAGAACTCAGCGAAGTAGAACAAGAAGTCTTTGGGATTAGATTTCAACCCTAGTCCCTCTGCTCCCCGTGCCGATGGAACTCGCGAAGCTGAACCCAATCTTCTTGGGCCCTTCTACAACTTGGAAGGTCTCATCACTCACATCGTGGTTCAAGGGACAGCAGTGAATGAGCCTGCAGATGACGCTGAATCAGATGAAGCGCCTGCAGCGCCGAAGCCAAAGAAGCTGAAGTAGCCAAAAGCTTCAAAGCCTGCCTCTGCACCAAAAATCTCACGGGCGAAGCCACTGGCAACTGCACCTCCTGAAGACAGTGTGCAGTCTGAAGATTTGTCACACATCTCCAAGCCCCAGAAGGTCAAGATGCCTCTGCCACACACCGGCCAAGAGCTGACAGCTGCTGCCATTCTGCGCAATGATGCCATTGATCTGTCCAGTGATGAAGATCTTGCAGATGACGCTCTTGAGCAACTCATCAAGAGCAAAGAAGAAGCAGAAATCTTCAATGATTTGCCTCTCTTTGACGTGACAATCATCCACAACTTCATTGATGAGTGGTTTGACACGCCAAACATCAGCTTCGAAGATCTGCAACTACCCATTGGCCTCAGTGTCGCCTTCCATGACGCCATTGCTTCAGAGCTAGCTCTCGCTCAGCGCATCGTCGAACTGAAGCAAAACATTGACTATGAAAAGGCTCAGTTCAAGAAGCATATGGCCAAACTCAGCGTGCAAGAGGTGAAAAACTTCAAGATTATGCTGCACGAGCTCAAAGAAGCCTTTCTCAAGAAACGCACAGAAGCTCGGGGTTCTTGGGAGCGCATGAAGAGCCTGGCTGACAAGTGTGTGCAAGGCTACAACGAAGCTGAGAAGCGCAAGGCCCTTGGGCGTCCGGGCATTGATCCTAGGATGGCTGCTAAGCAGAAGAAGAAGCCCATTGTGGCTGAACCCAACGCACCAAGGCAGGAAGCAGATCCCATTGTCTTCCCAACTAGCATAACTGGCTCGAAGCCAAAGGCCCGGTCAACCGCTTCAGAGCTGAAGAAGACGATGACTGCTGAGGCTGAAGCCAGGAAGAGGAAACATCCTGAAGCCTCTGCTACTGCCCCCTCCAAGAAGAAGAGGAAGACCAAGAAGGAACGGGCTGCTCCCACAGAGCCCTTGATTGTTGAACCCATCTCCATGGTTCACCGTGACACTGAACCGCAAGAACGTCAACTGACTGTCCACGAGCCTGCTTTCATAGAGGCTCATGAAGCTGAAGACTTTCCAGCAGTTGATCCTATCGCTGCTGAAGACATTGGTCCCCATGACCATGTTGAAGATGATGCAGTCCTTCCTCAGCTCGAGCACCAACAGGTATCATCGCCTGTGCTAACGCATAGCGAACTCGTCAGCATTGGTCATCCTCTGACACCAATTGCTCAGGATGCTTCATGGGTTGATCGCCCACAAGAGGAAGAAGACTTTGAGGCCCAGCCAACTCCAACTCCACAGGCGTCGCCAGCGTTGCGCAGGCTTCGCAAAGGACCAAGGCCTCCAGTCTCTGAGTCTGAAGCTAAAGCTGCTGAAGACATTCCGGCTGCATCAGCCGGAAGAAGAAGCCCCACAAGCTGCTACTCCCCTGTCCCACCAAGAAGCGGTTCTCGAGGAGAATGTGACTATAACCGACCCTCCAACTCGTCAAGTGGAGGTTGAAAATCTTGAGGCTGCCACCATCAACACCAATGAAGCCACTGACGCTGTCATGGCTGAAGCTAATGTGGAGCCTTCACCGACCCAAGCACCAGAAGTCAGCGAAGCCACTGATCCCACTGCTTCTGTTCCTGGTGATCTCTACGAATCTGGCTGTCAACTTCACAGTGAAGCTATGGAGAGCATCTTTCAGAAGCCTGAACCTAACATGAGTCAGATGCTCAGTATGATGAAGCCATTGCCCCAAGATGCTACATATCCCAAAGAGTTCTTTGTTGAAGACCTAGAGTATCTGCCAAGGACTATTTATCACATCATAAGGCGAACTCTCTGGCCCATCAAAGGACACTCTCCACATGCCAAGCTGGAAGGTGCAATGAAGACTTTGGTCTTCTATATTTTTCATGGCAAATGCTTCAATGCACAGGACTTCTTCATTCACCAACTTGCTGCATCAGGCTCTGATCTTTTTGGCTTGAAGTTCTACGCCCCATGGGTAATGCGGCTGATCAAACTTCACTCCGCTATCTCATATCAGCCATCTGCTCGCAATCATCGGATCTTTTTGCCTGATGTGGATATGTCTATTGAAGCCATCTATCCTGAGCCTGCCAAGGAACCTCTAAGTCTTCAGAATGCAGAGCATCAAAGTTTTTCTCAGAACATTGAAGGAGTTGAAGCAGTCACTCGTGTGTATCCTTTGGCTGGCACTACACGTGCACCGCATCCTGCTCTCACTGAAGCCACTGATAGCACAATTGCCCAACGACCCAAGAAGCGCACTCGTGTTCTCAATGACCGAGAGCTTCTTGTGGCTCTTCATCAGAAACAGGATAGGCATCATGACTGGCTGAAGCGTCAGATGCAAAGCCTCTTGGTGGATGTTAATCGCATTCGCAATCTTGCCACCAAGAATGCCTTTGTTGCCCATGAAACCTCTCAACGCACATGGAAAGGGCTGACGCTGATGTGCTCTGAAGATGATCTTCAAGAGGATGGCTTCTCTGAGCGCTTCAAGTTTGACTCCACACCTCCTCGAAGGGCAGTGCTGCGACGAACTCCATCTCTTGAAGACTCTGAGTTCTCTTCCTCTAGTGTAACTGTGAATGCCAGATTGATCGAGGATGAAGACGATGCTACTTCACCGCCACCTCCTTCAGCACGCTGCGACACTGCTCCAAGTTCTTCTGCACCGCCGAACACCACCGACGACCCTGCTTCTTCACCTACTCTTCATGGGAACGAGTAGATGCTCTATGTTTTCAAACCTTTTTGGTCCTTACTGGCAAAAGGGGGAGAAGCATATGAGTTTGATAGTCTTCAAGCGGGTCCATATGGGCGGGTGCTTCATATTTTGCTTCGTGTTTGCAACTCTCGTTTTGATACATTTGGTTCTTTGAGTTGTAACACTTAAACTCGATGGTCGTCTGCTACTTATTTGCCACTTTGTGATGCGATGATAAATTCCGCATGTGCGACGATAAATTCCGCACTTAGATCATTTTGCGGACGTCCATTTTCCATTATGCATGTCATTATCTTCACATACCTTCACATGCATAGTGGATTGTCATCATAAGTTGAAGAGGATCTCCACAAGCACAACCTGCCATGTGCATTTGCATTCCAAAAGCAAATTACTTATATGCACATCTTCAGGGGGAGCCCTTGCAACTTATGAAGACAATTCCTTATCCTTTACAATTTCACATATTATATTCCCCGTTGAAAACTTCAACTAGTTCGTCATCAATCACCAAAAAGGGGGAGATTGTAAGTGCATATAGTTCCACCCCTAGTTGGTTTTGGAGTATTGACGACAAACCTAGTTGAGGGACTAATGTGTTTGTGAGAATTGCAGGATAACACAGGTAGAAGTCCCTCATTGATTCGGTTTTCCTACCAGAGATGACCCCTAAAAATGTATGAAGACATTAATGTCAAAGGTGGTATATGAAGATATTCACATTGAAGACTATGACAAGAGAAGACATCGCATGAAGCCTATGGAGCTCGAAGACTTAGATCTTTCGTAGTTCTTTTTCTTCTTTGTTGAGTCATAGGAACCACCATACTGTTAAGTGGGGTCCAAGAGAACCAGTCAGAATGACTGAAGTGATGCTTAACCAAAACCTATGTCTTCGAGTGAAGACTATGAGAGCGAATCTTGTCTAGAGTCGGACAAGTCAGCTTTGCTTGTAGCCCAAGTAAAGTTTCCGTGTGAGTTTGAAATCTGAACGTTGGAACACGTGTCAGTTCCTTAGTGACCCAGGGTCATTTCGGACAAATCAGGTCAGGTTGCCTAGTGGCTATAAATAGCCCACCCCCTACAACCATAAATGGTTGGCTGCTCAGAGTTAGTGTACGGCTTTTGTCGTTTGAGAGCAACCCACCTCGAAGCCTTTGAGAGAGAATTCCTTGCGAGGATAAAGTCCTAACCACCCAAAGCCAAAGAGAATTAGGCATCACTTAAGTCTTCTTGTCTGTGTGATCTGAAGACTTATTACACTTGAGGACTGTGAATCCTCTAGCCGGTTAGGCGTCGCGTTCTGAGCATCCAAGAGACATTGTGGATCGCCGGTGAACAAAGTCTGTGAAGGTTTGGGAGTCTACCTTGAAGACTTACCAGAGTGATTGGGCGAGGTCTGTGTGACCTTAGCTCAAGGGGAATACGGTGAGGACTGGGTGTCCTGAGCTGCGTGTTCAGGACTGGATCTCCGGGACTGTGTGTCCTCAGGTTTAAATACCTAGCCGCCCTAACTAGATGTACAGTTGTCACAGCAACTGGAACTGGTCCAACAAATCATTGTCTCTAATGAGTCACTGGTTTTATCCTTCCCTTCCCCTTACTTACTGTTACTCCCTGTGAAGTCATTATATGTTTGCACTATCTTTTGTCTTCACTGAGTGACTGCATGTTCTGTTTGGCTTCATAATATCTTCCTACCTGATCCTTACTACATTGCCACCATTAGTCATTGTGCTCTCACTCCATTGAATACTTGACTATGGTTTGCCAAGTGTAGTCTACCTTCCGCTGCATGGTAATAGGTTTATTTCTATTGTTTGTCTTTGAAACTTCCACGTTTTGAAGACTTTCATAAAAATCGCCTATTCACCCCCCCTCTAGTCGATATAACGCACTTTCACTAACCATCCTCGTTAAGGTTCTTCGGTATCTTGATTTTATAAAAAGACTGCAACACCTTTTCATCACGAAGGAGTCTGCCAAAATGATGAAGTGGCACAAGGAAGGTATAAGGTACAATCTAAAAAAATCGTACATCCATCGAAAGGGGAAGCATGGAAGTTGTTCGATGAAGAATACCCCGAGGAAGCAGCCGAGGCTGGGAATGTCAGAATAGCCATATCAGGTGATGGGTTGAATCCATATGGTATGTCGTCCAATCCATACAGCTGCTGGCCCGTGTTTGTAATTCCGCTCAATCTTCCTCTCGGTGCCCTAATGCAACGGAAGACCATGTTCTTGTCACTCATCATTCCGGGGCCTGAATACCCGGGTAAGCAATTGGGTGTGTTTATGCAGCCGCTGGTGGATGCTTTGCACCATTCTTGGTACTTTCCGAGGTTGACATACGACCAGGATCTGCAGAGAAATTTCTTGATGAAAGTTTGGTTGCACTATTGCATGCATGACTTTCCCGGCTATGCTCTATTCTGCGGATGGTGTACAAGTGGGAAGATGCCATGCCCAGTGTGCATGCAGGCTCTGCAAATGATTTGGCTGAGTAAGGGTGGCAAGTATGTAGCCTTTGACCTGCATCGACAGTTCCTCCCTCCAGACCATCCAGACAGAGAAGACAAGAAGAACTTCACGAAAGGCCGGGTTGTTCATGAAGTAACCGAGATTCCAAAATTTTCGGGGGCAGATGTTCTTGCTCAGCTAAAAGCTCTCAAGCCTAAAGTCAAAGGCAAAGGCAAAGCCAAAGCCAAAGGCTTCGAGGGATATGGTGAGACGCACAACTGGACTCACATTACCCCCTTCTCGCAGCTTCCCTATTTCAAGGGCCTCAAACTTCCTTACAATATTGATGTGATGCACACCGAAAAGAATGTGGCAGAGTCCCTTTTCCACACGATCCTCAACATTCCTGATAAGATGAAGGATAATGTTAAAGCTAGAGTCGATCAATAGAGAATTTGTGATAGACCACGCCTGAACATGAAGCCTCCCACAGGCGGTCGAAAAAACTGGTTCAAGCCAGATGCTGACTTTGTCCTTAAACCGCCAGAAAAAGGAAGTACTTATCTGGCTGAAACAAATTTTGAAGTTCACCGATGGTTATGCATCGAATATAAGTAAGGGAGTCAATCTTTCAATGGGCAAAGTGACCGGCCTGAAGAGTCATGACTACCATGTATGGATTGAGCGGATAATGCCGGTGATGGTTCGAGGCTATGTCCCCGAGCATGTCTGGCGAGTGCTTGCCGAGCTTAGCCATTTCTTCCGCATGCTTTGTGCTAAAGAAGTAAGTAAAGAGGTGATTGAAAAATTGCATAAGAAGGCACCGGAGTTGATAGTCAAGCTAGAGAAGATCTTTCTGCCAGGCTTCTTTACTCCGATGACACATCTCATTCTGCACCTCACGAACGAGGTATTGTTAGGGGGGGCTGTGCAGAATCGCTGGCAGTACGGCCCTGAGAGACAGAACAAGCATCTCCGACGGAAATGTGGAAACAAAGCTAATATTGAAGTTTCCATAGCTGAGGCAGTTATCCTAGAGGAGGTGTCAGACCTCAGGACATCATACTATCCAGACCACATTCCCCATCTGCATAACAAGGTGCCTCGATACAATATAGAAGAGCCCAAGTATCAACCCAGGCTCCATCTATTCAACGCGCAAGGTAGGAGGGCTAGGGCCTCGAAATCTTATAACATGCCACGACAAGAGTGGGATGACCTCATGTTCTATATCTTGCACAACATCAAGGAAATTGAGGAAGTGTGGATGAGGTAATACCACTACACCATTCCTTTATGTCTTCCACATCGTCATGTTCCATGTTCACTTAGTCCCGGTCTAACACCGCTTTTCTTTTTTTAGTGATTTCGTTCAAGAGGAATGGACGGGAATGAATCCTCCTACTGAGGCGGAGGCACTTACTCTTCTCCGTCATGGAAACCCTGGACGTAAAAATTTTGTTGCTTGGTTCATGGAGAAAGTAATTTTCCACACTCCCCTATTAAATACCTAGTTTAACATTTATTAGTTAACCGAACTAATGCACGCAACAATTTCAATTATACTTGTAGGGAAAAGATCCGAACATATCTATGGATGATGAATTGAGATGGGTTTCCATGGGCTTTGACCCTGCCATCATGACATGTAAAAAGTATGATGTGAATGGGTATCGCTTCCATACAGAGGAGCACCAAAATAGCCGGCTCGATCCCAAAACTATAAATACCGGAGTGTACACCCCCGGTCAAAATTCAGTAGACTACTATGGAAGGGTACAAAATATATATGAGGTTAAATTCCGCCAGGGGCACGAGACCCTAAGTCTGCCTGTGTTCAAATGCCGATGGTTTGATCCACGGGAGGGGGTAAAACATACGCCTTCCATTGGTTCGGTTGAAGTTAAACCATCAACCGTCTATGCCGGAGCCGATCTCTTCATTGCGGCTACCCAAGCTACACAAGTATATTATCTGCCTTACCCATGCCAGAAAGAGTATCTAAAGGGTTGGGAAGTTGTGTTCAAGGTGTCACCACATGGTAAGCTATCGGACCCAAATGAAGACGATTACTACAACATTAACACCATGACATACGAGGGAGTGTTCTATCAAGAGCAACCTGATGATGATGATGATGTAGTTAGAAACGATGACGCTAGACCATTGGCTGATGATGATGTGGATCCAAACGTCGATGATGCACGGAATGATGGTGAGACCATTGTTAATGAAAATGACATACTTATGCTAGAAAAGTTAAACGAAGACGCTGATGACGAGGAATAGCCTCCACCTCCGTCGGACAACGAAGATGATATGATTGATAGTGATGATGAGACGGACCGAGAAAGAGGTTACAACAGTGATGATTCATATGGGTTCTAGCAGATGTACGTTTCAAGTCTTTTTTCCATAGTTTAGGAATATGCCTTTTATGCTTTTTTATTAATGTGTTTATTATCATGCATTTTCCTTCATTTCATTAATTTACTAATTGCTTATTCTCTTTTCAATGCAGGTTCGTGGAACATGGGCAAGGGGAAGGCCGACGGCGTGGGTTTCCTATGCAAGGTCGTCGGCCTGCCTAGTCGGAGTGGTCGAGCACGTAATCCTCCCCCTCGGCTACTTGACGATCACTCCTCAAAGGGAGGTCGAGGGAGAGGTGCCCCTAGAGGAGGAGGGGCGGGGGAGAGCCTCTAGAGGGTGAGGTGGTGAGGGGAGAGCCACTACAGGGGGTCGCGGCCAGAAAGAGCGCGCCCTCACCGACTTAGGGGTGTTGTCTTCGAGGCCCTCCTCTAGTGAGGTACCCTCCTGTAGTGAGGTACCCTCTGGCGAGGAGGAGGAGGAGGAGGTTCGGGATGGAGCCGAGGAGGAGGTGGAGGAGGAGGCAGGCGAGGAGGAGGAGGTTGGGGAGGGGGAGGCAGGCGAGGAGGAGGGTGGTGGCGGGGATGATGGTGGTGACGGGAAGGGGGTTGACAACAAGGGGTGGCTGCGTGGTAACGCAAAGCTACCAAAGCACATTCCTTCTACTGAGGAGCAGAAGTGGCTCATTGAGCCCATGGGGAAAGAGTAAGTGCCACTTTATAATAATTTCATTATTTTGCTTGTCACGTGCTTATTCCGGTTGTTATTTATTTTGCTTGTCACATGCTAATAGTTCATTCTTTTGCAGCAACTGGATATATTCTAAAGGGGTCCATATTCCCAATGGCCTCATCACCGTCTTGCTAAAGTTATACTGGCCGGGGTTGTACTGTCCGGATCCAGTCAGGCACCCGGACCGTCGGGTTTTAGCCATGAGCTGGGACCACTGGGAAGCGGCCCATGAGACCCATGCCAAGGCCGTGATCACTACTTTCTGGGTGAGTTCTCTTCAGAAGCACAAGTCCATTCTAGTTTCATGAATGATTTAACTCATGGATTCTTCCATTCTTGTTTCATCCATGATTGTAGAAATTCTATCGAGTTCTTCCGGAGCACAAGGCCAGAGCGGACCTGATCGTGCTGCGCCAATGCAAGAAGAAGGCCCGCCAGATGCAATACGAGGTGCGCTATGTGGCCATCTCGACATACTATCACGACGCTCTTGGTGTGAAGATGACCAAGGAAGAAGCACGGAGGATGGGCATTACCTTGGAGAGGCACGAGTACTTGGCGGTAAGTATAAAAGATTTTTCATTATGCTTTCATTACCTTGTGGTACATTTCACCGTTTCGTGTTGACATGCCATTATGCTTTCATTATGTAGGTGTGTCCAAATTGGTGTTATGGAAAAGATGAGTCCTAGGCGGCATTGGTGGATCTTTGGTGTGATGAGGCTGGAGCATGGGCGGCTATGAGAATCAAAAACAAGGCTAACCGAGGAAAGGAGGGAGTACATGCTCAGGGAAACCGAAACCACTATCTCCACAAGGCAGTTAATGTATGCTACCTCTTTTAGCACTGCGTTGGTTTTCCCCGAAGAGGAAGGGATGATGCAGCAAAGTAGCGTAAGTATTTCCCTCGGTTTTTGAGAACCAAGGTATCAATCTAGTAGGAGGCTACGCATGAGTCCCTCGTACCTGCACAAAACAAATAAATCCTCGCAACCAACGCAAATAGGGGTTGTCAATCCCTATAGGGCCACTTACGAGAGTGAGATCTGATAGATATGATAAGATAATATTTTTGGTATTTTTATGATAAAGATGCAAAGTAAAATAAAAGCAAAGTAAATAGCAAAGTAAATAACTAAGTAGTAGGAGATTGATATGATAGAGATAGACCCGGGGGCCATAGGTTTCACTAGTGGCTTCTCTCGAGAGCATAAGTATTCTACGGTGGGTGAACAAATTACTATTGAGCAATTGATAGAATTAAGCATAGTTATGAGAATATCTAGGTATGATCATGTATATAGGCATCACGTCCGAGACAAGTAGACCGACTCCTGTCTGCATCTACTACTATTACTCCACTCATCGACCGCTATCCAGCATGCATCTAGAATATTAAGTTAAAAACAGAGTAACGCCTTAAGCAAGATGACATGATGTAGAGGGATAGACTCATGCAATATGAAGAAAACCCCATCTTGTTATCCTCGATGGCAACAATACAATACGTGCCTTGTTGCCCTTACTGTCACCGGGAAAGGACACCGCAAGATTGAACCCAAAGCTAAGCACTTCTCCCATTGCAAGAAAGATCAATCTAGTAGGCCAAACCAAACTGATAATTCGAAGAGACTTGCAAAGATAACCAATCATACATAAAAGAATTCAGACAAGATTCAAATATTATTCATAGATAGACTTGATCATAAACCCACAATTCATCGGTCTCAACAAACACACCGCGAAAAAAGATTACATCGAATAGATCTCCACAAGAGAGGGGGAGAACATTGTATTGAGATCCAAAAAGAGAGAAGAAGCCATCTAGCTACTAACTATGGACCCGTAGGTCTGAAGTAAACTACTCACACTTCATCGGAGAGGCTATGGTGTTGATGTAGAAGCCCTCCGTGATCGATGGCCCTCTGTCGGAGCTCCGGAACAGGCCCCAAGATGGGATCTCGTGGATACAGAAAGTTACGGCGGTGGAATTAGGGTTTTGTCTCCTGTTCTGATCGTTAGGGGGTACGTGGATATATATAGGAGGAACAAGTACGTCGGTGGAGCAATAGGGGCCCCACGAGGGTGGAGGGCGCGCCTGGGGGGGTAGGCACGCCCCCTACCTCGTGGGCTCCTGTTACATGCCTTGACGTAGGGTCCAAGTCTCCTGAGTTGTATTCAGTGAGAAAATCACGTTCCCGAAGGTTTCATTCCGTTTGGACTCCGTTGATATTCCTTTTCTTCGAAACCCTAAAACAGGCAAAAAAACAGCAATTCTGGGTTGGGCCTCCGGTTAATAGGTTAGTCCCAAAAATAATATAAAAGTGGATAATAAAGCCCAATAATGTCCAAAACAGTAGATAATATAGCATGGAGCAATCAAAAATTATAGATACGTTGGAGACGTATCAATGTATGACTAACCCCATTAAACATTCTTCTTCTTCTATTTGCCATCACTTTCTTATGTATGACTAACCTCTGTTTGGTGGTGTAGGAGGAGAAACTGAAGCGGCCGCTCTCACACATGCAGGCATGGGAGATCGCCCATACGCGGAAGGACCCCAAGCCTGGCGAGCCCAAGTACTGTGGCAAGAAGACCGTGGGGAGGAAGAATGCCTACTCCGAAGCGTATCTGAAGTTACATCCTGACACACCTGACCCCATTGCGGCGGATCTGGACGAGAGGGCGGTGGTGAGCATGGGGCCCAAGGAGCACGGTCGGGAGGCGGTTCTCGATGCTGTGATCACTCCTACTATCTCCTACACACAGCTCCGTCGGATCACCCCGAGCCTGAGCCAGTGCACGAGCCAGCCAGTGACCAGTGCACAGTCAGAGTACCTCTTTCAGGAGCAACAATCTGTAAGTATTTTCCCTCTTATCTTCATTGCTCACTTTATTTTCCGCATTTAGTAGTTTTATGAGTTCCATCATGTCATACCGTAGGCCTACCTGGAGTACACAAGCCAGGAGACCATGGCATGGCATGAGAGGCTTTATGAACACCAAGTGCAGAGGGATCGCCAGATGCAGCAGGCTTTTCAGGAAATGGCGGTCGGTAGGTGTCCTCAGTTGCAGCCAGCACAATGTCCTCCAGCACAACCAGTGCTGCTGACCTTTGAGGAGTTTGTGGCACAGAACGATGGCCCCTCGCCGGTTAGTTCATCCCCGATCTATTCACCCAAAGCATGTCATGCCTTTCAACACAGTCATATATCCCGTGAATATGTCTTTTCAACATCCAGGGAACTGGTGGATCTACTGTTGGCGGTGGTCTTCGCAGCACTCCCGAGACACGGAGCCTGATCACTCCGATCCACGGAGGCGGAGGCGGAGGTGGAGGCGGTCTTGGCGGTAGCGCTGCCGCTAGCACTGACGACCTGGGCTTCGGCGGTCTTGGCGGTGACGACCTCCGTGGTGCTCGACGTCCTGGCGCTTAAGCCTTTCGGTTACTTGTGTGCTTATGCTTATGTTTCTTTAGATGACTTGTGTGTGGTGATGATCCTTTAGATGACTTGTGTGCTTCTCTATATGCTTATGCTTATGTTTATGTTGATTGTGATGATGCTTATGCATATATTGTTGTGATGGTGCTGGATGATATCTCGATGTGTTCTATATGTCTATTTCCATCATATATATCTGCTGATATGTGCTGTATATTTGAATTGAATCGATCTGAAAACAAACAGAAAAAAGAAAAAAAATTAAATGCAAACTATGCCGACGGCTAGGGCTAGCGTGAGCTCCCAGTTGCTGACACGTGGTGTCTATGCCGACGGCCTAGCAGTCAGCCCAGTTTTTAAACTAAGCCGACGGCTAGGCCATCGGCATAGACGCCACGTGTCAGCAACTGGGAGCTCTTGAGAAAGGGATATGCCGACGGCCTAGCCATCGGCATATCCCTGGCCCATGAGTAACGTCTGGTCGCCACGTGGCACACCTATGCCGATGGCCTAGCCGTCGGCTTAGTTTCAAACTAAGCTGATGGCTAGGCCGTCGGCGTAGGTGTGCCACGTGGCGATCAGACATTGGCCACACTTGACGGCGATCGCCGTTAGACGTGAACGTTGCCGACGGCCAGGACCGTCGGCATAGATGTACGGCCCCCGTCGGGAAAGCTACTATGCCGACGGCCTTTCTATGCCGACGGCCTCCCGGGCTACGCCGACGTATATGTTGCCGACGGCCCTATGCCGACGGGTGCCGTCGGCATAGGTCTGTCCCGACGGGATTCAGGGCTATGCCGCCGTCGGCATAGGGGGAGATTCTGGTGAGTGGTTACTTCATTTTGTAGTGCAACCACTAGTGCAGCGCCTGAGAGCTAGGCGCCGCAGTATACAGTGCAGCGCCTAGCTCTTAGGCTCTGCACAATGACTTAATAATTTTTAGCCAGTGTGGGGTGCAACGCTGGCCAAGCATGTAGCGCCTATCTGTGAGGCGTTCCCAATGTACTCTGGCGCCTTCGTGTCGGGTGTCACACAAAAAGATCAGCCACGTGAAATAGTTTCACGGTTAATTCATTCTGTGATTTGATTTCGTCCACAGGTCAAATTGGTCAAATTTGCCCTCTCACACATCTGCTCATCCGGGAGAGGTCCTTTCCAGTGCTTAAGGCTCCAACTGGCCAACCAGCTCCCACGCGCCGCCTCACGTAGGTTGGCCCAATCTCGCTGTAGCGCTCGCTTAGCCTTGCCCTCTCGCTCACTTTGGCCGGCTCTTCACAGGGTTTTCTTTCGCCCAAAATTTTCTGTTGTTCATTGATGTCCTATAAAAAATAAGTGTGATTTTTTATGAATTTTTTGAAACGGATTGGGAAATCATACATAGTTTATGGATTTAAATAAAGCTCACAAGTTTTAAAAATGTTCACAAAATTTAACAAAAAAGCTCATGGATTGTTTTAAAAATATCATGAATTAAAACAAGTTCACGAATTTTGAAAAAAATTCAATAATTTCTTCAATTTGATTTTACTGAGAGTTTTAAAAATATCAGCAACTTACAAAAAACACAAAATTTAAAAACTTTCACGAATTTACAAAAAATTCATTGAGTGAAAAATTGTTCACAA
Source organism: Triticum urartu (assembly GCF_003073215.2). NCBI lineage: Eukaryota > Viridiplantae > Streptophyta > Magnoliopsida > Poales > Poaceae > Triticum > Triticum urartu. The sequence continues at coordinate 582,029,256 of NC_053026.1, forward strand.
TCTATTTTTTTACTACCAAAGCTTAATTTTTTACTGCATCCTTTCTTCTTGGCCTAAAATGAATGCTTTTATTGTCGGTATGTAAATAACAACAACTGGAGAACATCTGGTTATCATGTTTCTTTTGAATCTTTTAGAGATTTTTTAATCTGAAATCATCATCTTGGAAACACAATATAAATTTGAGTTTTTAACCCAATTTGCTATAATATAGGGGCGTGCTACGCGTCCGCCGGCTGATATTTTAAAAAGATCAGCCGGGTCGTGGGCCGTCCGATTTGCCGCATCAAGCTGAGTCGAACACGCTTTCACTACCACAGCACGGGCCTTGTTGCAGAATTATTTCTAACACATAGGTCTTGTTCCAGAATTTTTTTGCAGCAGATGTTTTGTTGCAAATTTTTTGGCAACTGAGATCTTGTTGCAATTTTTCTTTTGCAACTGAGGTCTGGTTGCAGAAAATTTTCACGACAGAGGTTTTGTTGTAGAACATAGACCTGTTGTAAACTACTGCAACACCACATATGTTTCAGAAACATAGCCTCTGTTGCAAAAGTGCGTTTGATGAAGGACGGTATACGAGTTCTCACTGAACACGTGTCATGCATTGGAGGTGGCGGACGTTGCCGCTGTGATCGGACGGGTGATGATAAGCTTTTCCCTATAATATATTCTTATGATGAAGTTCATGTATAAAAGGGACTATTGTTTATGCACCTAGTATTCTATCCATACTTTTTTCTAAGTGTAGGTATTTTAGGATCTCATATGGAATTCTTAGGAAATAAAAAAAATGAAGATTCCTTGTATTTCTTATTCTGAATTTCAAACAAACAATAGAGTGTATTATGTAAAAGCAATTCCTAATTTACATATAATAATAAACTAAATTTGGCTCTTTATCGCATCTAGATGTATTTCATATGTATAGACTTGATCTATGTTCTCTGAATTTCTTTATCAAGGATTTCATAGGGAGTTTGACTGAAATCCTATTAGCAAATTTCTTTTATTATTTCAATTATTATTATTATCAGTTGGGTTGTACTCCCTCCGTTCCAAATTACTCGTCGTGGTTTTAGTTCAAATTGGTACTAAAACCACGACGAGTAATTTGAAACGGAGGGAGTATACTTTATCCACCTAGTAAGTGTTCTTATAGTAATTTTATTCAAGCTTTTCTATCAAAGATTTCGTGTGGAGATTGAATGGAAACTAAAACTATTTTTATTCTGATTTCGTGTGCAGATGACACACACACATCCGTAAGATTGTTTCTGCAAGTGTCGTCCGTAAGATTTTCGATTGGCAAACATTGGATAATCAAACAACACTTTTCTTCTTCTCGTAGGAAGAAAAAGTAACCATACTAGTCGCCTGAACATATATTAAACTGAATGATCGGTACTTACAATTTTTTTCTGAAACATGCATGAAACCATACATGGAGAAGTAGCATAACAGTTGCACCGATTAGTACTAAAAGTTGGATGGCATATACTCCCTCCGTTCCTAAATATTTGTCTTTTTAGAGATTTTAAATGGACTACCACATAGGGATGTATATAGACATATTTTAAAGTATAGATTCACTCATTTTGCTCCGTATGTAGTCATTTGTTGAAATCTCTAAAAAGACAAATATTAAGGAACGAAGGGAGTATATGATAATAATATCAAACAGATTACTACTAAATTGCCATGATAACATCGTTTGCTGATTTAAATTCAGACGGGATCATTCTAGCTATGAGCTCCTTGAGAACAGATGGGCAGCTGGATTTGAGATGCTCATACCCATCACTTGCCACCATCGCATCAAAGTTGGACAGAGAAGCAAGGAACTGCAAACAAGCTTCTTTGAGACGATGGAATCCATGCTGCTCAGCTAAAGCCAAGCTGGTTGCCACCATGTTGGAATCGATGTGATTGCCCAATTTCTCCTCACATATCTGCTTCAGCCTGACGATGTTGAATCTGTCAGCAGCTACCAGGAGATGGCCAGCCATAACCACATCAGTTTCGCCTTTGTTGCAAGCCGTCTCAAGCAGAGGAACCGAGTCGGTGTATATGAAGTGTAGCAAGGACTTGAACACATCAGCTTCCATGTCACGAATTTCAATAGGACTAGCTGCAGAACTCTCCTTCATGGCGCTGAGGAGCTCAGCCTTGAAGACGGATGACCTAGCAGCAAGGACACACCTGTGAGCGGAGAATCTCTGTCCACCAACCTGAAAGACTAGGTCTGCTGCGTCTTTGTTCTTCAGGAGGTCACCAAGATGTTGGTGCAGGTCGCTTGGAGCAACCCTTGTTTCTTCGCTCTTGATCTCCTTCATGACAGGGAGATCACACCTGATGGTGAGACAATCATCTCTCAGATGCCACGATGCCTCCAGATCAGCCTTCTTGATCACGAGTGCGGAGCTCCAGACTGAACCTTCAGAGAAGGTACGCATAGGGTTGGTACGGCTGTATGAAGGCACCGGTTCTCCATTCTTGTCAAGTACACTGACCGAGAATTTGGCCTTCACATCTCCGGCATCGGCAGATTCATGAAATAGATAAAGAGAGATGGAATCGCCATTACTCGCCCAGACGTCGTTTGGGTAATATCTCACGGCCCATTTATGGCCTCCAACAGTGAAAGGGGTAGAAGTCAGATTCTCGCCGATCTTGAGTTGCGCCTTGACTCTTGAGTATTCATCTACCTTGAGCACAAATGACCTTTCCTCAGATATCATGGCCACAGAGATCTTGCGTTGCTCTGCCATTCTGGGGGCGGGATTGGGACTCGGGAGTACACCTTGGAGTGGGATGGGAGGGAGATTGGCGAGGAAAGATTTTGATGCGCCTATCTATATATATAGAGAGAGGCGCAGTTGGGAAGTGAAATCCATTCGTTTCACATTTTGTCAAACGAAAACAGTGGTCTGTTCACACTTGGATCTAGCAGATGTTTTCGTCCGCCTAAATTTGCTGCATGTCATTTACTACTCGTTTCGCCTCACGAGGAGACGCCATTGCATTGCAGCGCTCTGCCATTGGTGGGAGGTGAAAGGGGGCCACGATGGAGCATTGACAGATGAACAGGTTTTTTTTGTTTGCCGACGAGTTGAATTGTGGATCCAGGTCACACTGAACGACGGGGGAAACAATAATGCTACACTTACTGATGCATTGCATCGGCAGATGGAAAGGTTTGCTTGCCGTGGCGCGTATTGTTGCCGTTTCTGAAAACGTGGAGACAACGGATAATATATCCAGCTAGCTAGTGCTCTGTTGTGAACAAAATCTGCAACCAAGAACCTACTCGTCAGGTTGGTGCTCGCGTGAAGAACGCATATGTCATGGCAGATTTCATGGTTTGTTAAAGCTGCGATGTTAGGGGGAAAAGACATATAATTCAGAAGCATCTTGACGTTTTGGGCGGGCAGAACAACAGGCAAGGGGAGCGTTTGTGGTGCACCAAACTCAAATGACAGTACTCCCAGGTAGTCCTGGACATCTCAGGCCCGGCCCTAAAATCCAGGGCCTAGGCCCAATGGGCTTGTCCGTGGGCCGGGCTTGGGCCTGAGTTTTGAGCCCATCAACAGGGCCTGGACGGGCTTGGGCTTGGCATATTGGCATTTTAAGGAAGAGGCCCGGCTCACGGTCCTAAGCCCTAAGGGCTTTTTATGAGATGGGCCGGGCTTGGGCTTGAAAAGTAGGCCCGATGGTAGGGCCTGGGAGGGCCTGGGCCTCAGTTTTCTGCCATGGGCTTTTTTAGGCCCGGTCCGGCCCGGCCCATGGCCAGATATACTCCCAGGTGTACCTCTATATATATAGATAAGACTCTGCAAAATGCTAGATCACGTTTCTTTGACACGCCAAAGTACCACAGTCCAGCTGAACGCAACGACCAGAAGAAATCATCATCCACACCACGAGCACATTTTTGTGATCACGTTAAGCAAATTAACAAGCTGTGTAGAGATTTTGGAGAATGTTTTCACTGTACTCGACCGCAGTAACTTTTTCATTCTCCAAACGCATCACATCATGCCGATGCAGAGGCCGGGGGTTTCAACCTCCTTTTTGAAGATTTTTATTTATTTATTTAGCAGACAACATAGATACATCCATGCTTAACTGAAAACTAGAAAAAACCTGGTTTCCCCTACAATCCCTTCAGTCAACTTTTCTGAAACTGAAACCGGACTGCTCTCAACAGCATCACAAGTACACAGCTGCTGAGCTGCACTACCAGCAATATTCAGAGAGCCTTTTAAAAAACCAATATTCAGAGGACTCAGCATTGTCATGTCCCTATATGGAGGCGTAATGGCATGGTGAACTGGGGCTGGTGGCATGGATCGTTTACTACAGAAGCAAAGCACCAGCCGGTGAAATGAACTGAATCTCTCTGCGTCCTTCCTCTGTATTTCTATCATTCCTCTCTAGATCTTCTTCCTCCTTATGTGTGGTTGCTCTCCACAAGCAACGGTGTAGTATGTTCTGGCCACAGCAACGGCTTATTAAAAAGAAACAGTAAAAATGTGAACTACCGTTGTAGTCGGCCACCAAAAAAACAGGGAAGCAGTGAGGCGCCCCTTGCCATCGGCTCTTTTCATTTGGTCATTCTTGACTGATTCTTTTTTTTTTTTGAACCATGCAGGAGAGCCATTCTTGACTGATTCTATCGGAAGCCTCATCTGCAACGGTTTTAGTTGGTACAAAGGCCCAACGTGATGAAGCTTCTATTTTCAAAAGAAGAAAAACAGAGTACAGACCATTTATGCGAGCATTGGAACAAGGATGGCACTAATTCTACCGACGTTTTCGCTAACGCACACTCTACATAAGCAAAATGTCATGTAAGCAGACTATAAGTCCATTATTGTTATTTGCTCTAAGGAATCAAAACTTTCCTTCCACTGTTTGATAACACATCAGTAGATATGGGAAAAGAATTCTATGAGACTAGGTCTCACGCGAGACCCATCCTGATGAAGAGGATTTATTTCATCTAAGGGGATTTATTTCATTTCCTCTAAATTCCAATCGTTTGTTTCCCAATTGGCACTTCTGGCCCGCCGGAAGCATGTTTCTGTCGTGTCCATCTCTAGGCTTTTTCAGGTACGTGTCCATTGGTTTTGGGAGGTTGATTGGCAAACAACGGATAATCAAACAATGCATTCACTCTTCTTACAAGAAAAATAAATCAACCATGATTGCCTGAAAATATATTAAACCAAATGATCGGTACTAAGCTTTTTTAAGGAACATGCAAGAAACCATGCATGAAGAAGTAGCATAACAATTGCATCAATTAGTACTAAAAATTTGGATGACATATATGATAGTACTCCCTCCGTTCTGAATTACTTGTCTTAGATTTGTCTAGATACGGAGGTATCTAGCACTAAAATGAATCTAGATACATCCGTATCTAGACAAATTCAAGACAAGTAATTCGGAACGGAGGGAGTAGAACCAAACAAATTACTACTAAATTGTAGTGAGAATATCCTTTGCCACCTTGTAAGGACATATTTATCCCTAAGTGTTTTGGTGATTGATGACAACGCATTTGCGGACTAATCGTGTGCCATGAGTTTTCCAGACACTTCTTTGCTAGGCACAAGACGATTGGGTGCCCCTCGAAGACTGACGAAGACGGCGTCTTTTCTACGTTTCTTTTTGGTGGATTTGAGTCGTAGGAAAGCCGTACTATTAAGAGGGGGTCCGTGTTGGAAAGGTTTGGGTGGAATCATCACATACACGTCTCCTTTTATCCCCTCCTTCTTCCTTGGAGCTTCCTCCGTTTTTCCTGCCTCCTTTGACTGGCTGCTGTTGTGGTTGCGGTAGTACTGCTCCTGGATCAACGGTAGTACCGTAGGCATCCACGGCAGTACCGCGCGGTGGCGCGGTAGTACCGCTGGTGCTCACGGTAGTACCGCTCCCCTAGAGCCGCACTACCGCTGCCCACCAGGCTAGTGCCGCCCCTTTGCGGTAGTAGGAGCGGATGTAATTTTTTACATCCGCACCTGCCGCGGTAGTACCGCTTTCGCCGTGCGGTAGTATCACGCTATGCGGTCAGGCAGTAGTGCCGCCCCTCGGCAGTACTACTATGTCGGGTTTTTGCTACTTCCGTTTATTTGCGAAAGTAGGCACGGTAGTTCCCCTTCCCCTTGGCTGGGACTTTTGCGTTGCGGTAGTACCGCATGGGGGGCGCGGTAGTACCGCGCGTGCGGAAGTACCGCCCCCAGCTTGCGTCTGTTTCTGTGCTGGGGTCGCGGCAGTACCGCATGGGGGGCGTGGTAGTACCGCGCGTCCGGAAGTACCGCCCCCAGCTTGCGTCTGTTTCTGTGCTGGGGTCGCGGCAGTACCGTGGGACGGTACGGTTGTACCGCACTGCCGTGCGGTAGTACCGCTTGGCTGCAAGCAGTAGTACCGCGCGGCCTTGCGGTAGTACCGCTGGCCAGGCGCGGTAGTACCGCTGGCCGCGGGCTGGTTGGTGGGTAACGGTTGGATCTTTTCCACACGCTATATAAAGGGTCTCCTTCTTCCCCGTTGACTCACCTCTTCCACCATTAAAGCTCCATTGCTGCTCCAAGCTCCATTTTCGCCCGATCTCACTCCCTAGCCAACCAAACTTGTTGATTTGCTCGGGAGTGGTTGAGAAGGCCCCGATCTACACTTCCACCAAGAGATATTTGATTCCCCCCTACTAATCCCTTGCGGATCTTGTTACTCTTGGGTGTTTGAGCATCCTAGACGGTTGAGGTCACCGCGAAGCCATAGTCCATTGTGGTGAAGCTTCGTGGGGTCGTTGGGAGCCTCCAATTGAGTTGTGGAGATTGCCTCAACCTCGTTTGTAAAGGTTCGGTCGCCGCCTCCAAGGGCACCAATAGTGGAATCACGGCATCTCGCATTGTGTGAGGGCGTGAGGAGATTACGGTGGCCCTAGTGGCTTCTTGGGGAGCATCGTGCCTCCACACCGCTCCAACGGAGACGTACTTCCTCTCAAAGGGAAGGAATTTCGGCAACACATCCTCGTCTCCACCATCTTCACTCTTGGTTATCTCATGCCTTTACTTGTGTAGCTTATTTGTTTCATATATCTTGCTTGCTTGTGTTCCTATTCATGTTGCATCATATAGGTTGCTCATCTAGTTGCATATCTAGACAACCTACTTTGATGCAAAGTTTAAATTGTTAAAGAAAAGTTAAAAATTGTTAGTTGCCTATTCACCCCCCCCCCCCCCCTCTCTAGTCATCCATATCAATCCTTTCAACACCTTCCATTCAGCCGGGAGGATTCTAGCTCTGAGCTCCTTGAGAACAGATGGGCAGCTAGATCTCAGATGCTCATACCCATCACTTGCTATCATTGCCTCGAAGTTGGGCGGAGAAGCAAGGAACCGCAAACAAGCTTCTTTGAGACGATGGAAGCCATGCTGCTCGGCTAAAGCCAAGCTGGTGGCCACCATCTTGGAATTAATGTGATTGCACAATTTCTCCTCACATATCTGCTTTAGCCTGACGATGTTGTATCTGTCAGCTGCTGCCAGCAGATGGCCAGCCATAACCACATCAGCTTCGCCTTTGTTGCTAGCCATCTCAAGCACAGGAACTGAGTCGGTGTATATGAAGTGGAGCAAGGACTTGAACACATCAGGTTCCATGTCATGAATTTTAATAGTACTAGCTGCAGAACTCTCCTTGGCGCTGAGGAGCTCCGCCTTGAAGACTGATGAGCGAGCAGCAAGGACACACCTGTGGGCCAAGAAACTTTGTGCGCCGACTTCAAAGGTTAGGTCTGCAGCGTCCTTGTTCTTGAGGAGGTCGGCGAGATGCTGGTGCATGTCAGTTGGAGGAATATTTGCCTCTTGGCTCTTGAACTCCCTGATGGTGACATCGCACCTGATGGTGAGACAGTCATTTCTCAGATGCACCAATGCCTCCAGATCAGCCTTATTGATCATGAGTGGGTAACTGTAGTCTGAACCTTTTGAGAATGTACGCATGGGATTAGTATGGCTGTATGAAGGAACGGCTTCTCCATTCTTGTCAAGTACAGCAAGCACGTATTTCGCCTTCACGCCTTCGGCATCAGCAGATTCAAGATGCAGATAAAGAAAGATGAACTCGGCATAATTCTTAAGGACACCGTTTGGGTAATATCTCACGGTCCACTTGTGACCTCCAACACTGAATGGGGTAGAAATCACAAGCTGGCCGTTGTTGAGTAGCGCCTTGGCTCTCGAGTATCCATCGAACTTGAGCACAAATGACCTTTCCTCAGATACCATGGCCGCAGAGATCTTGCATAGCTCTGCCATTCTGGGGGTGGGCTTGGCTTGGTAGATTGGACTAGCAGGATGGAAGACTGGCGAGCAAAGATTTTACGGAATCATGTACCTATATATAGAGGTGCACTTGGGAAGTTAAATCCATCGGTTCACATTCAGTCAAACAAAAAATAGTGGCCTCTTCGCATCTCGATCTAAATGTTTGCGTCCGCCTGCCTGCCTGACATTTACTACTCGATTACCTTCACCAGTAGACGCCACTGCACTGCAAACGAAGACAAGCCAAACAAAACATTTTCATCTGCCGATACAGTGCATGCAACAAAGATGATCAATGTGACTCAAATCAACAGTCATAAAAAAAACTTTCATCTGCCTATATAAAAAAAACTTTTCTTCTTTTTGCGAAAAACAATAAACTTTTCAGCTGCCAATGCTTCACCTCCCACAAAATGGCAGAGCGCTTTGCTGAGAACAGAAAATCAGCAAGAAAGAACTATACGATCTGCAGTATACTCCGGGAGTAGTATAATTCAGAACTCGGAAGCATCCTGACCATTTGGAACACCAATGACAGTATAATCCAGTTGAATGTGTTGCAACTTGCAGATATAATTCAGAACTTTTGGTCGGCCGAACAACAGTCAAAGGGTTATACCAATGAAAGCACTATATAATCCAGTTGAATGTACCGGCCTGAATGAATCATCATGCACACCACAAGGACATTTTCATGATCACGTTTAGCATGTTAAGAAACTCAATTTTAGCGTGTTTTCTCTATACTCGACCGCAACAACTTTTTCTTCCTCCCACCAATTTAGTCAACAAGACAGCAACCAGATTAACCTTTGGCGCTAGTTTCACGGCAGTTAACTTGTTTCTCCTACAATACTTTAAAACGGACTTTTCAAAAACTAAGTCTGAAGCCTGAATAACCCTCAACAGCATACCAAGTCCTTAACACAGCAGCAATACCAGCGATATTCAAAGGGGAATAACAATCAATGACCCTCACAACTTCTCGGAGTATTAGCTAACCGAAGATATTATAATCAGTGGTTGAGGATTACATGCAGATTTTTTTATTTTATTTTTGCTTAGTGCTTTAAACTGAACTACAGTACAACACATGATCCTAAAATCCACATAAACGAGCAGGGGGTAATGAAGCTTCTATTTGCTGAAAAAAAAGGATAAAAACAGTCGTCTAGACAATCCATGCAAGGCATTGAAAGACGGATGACCCTAATTCTGCATCCAGCTGAACCTAACCATGCACCCATGAAGTAATCGAGTAATCGACTCAATAATAATAAAACTAATGCACGGTGGATAATCAAGGATACAAGACACGCACATGGGCAGTCTCTATAATACTTTCTTTTATCTCACAAGAAAATAAAATAACCATTCCCATCAGGTGAGTGATTGGATGATTGAAAAGTAGCATTTTTATTTTGAAACATACACGATACATGGAGATGTAGCATAATATCCTTTGGTAATAAAATTTGGATGACAGTATATGATAATGGTATATGGCAGGCATTACTTCCACATTGTCATGATAATATCCTTCGCTGATGTAAATTCAGCCGGGATGATTCTAGCTATCAGCTCCTTAAGAACAGCTGGGCAGCTGGATTTCAGATGCTCATAGCCATCACTTGTCATCATAGCCTCCAAATTGGACGGAGAAGCAAGGAACTGCAAACAAGCTTCTTTGAGACGACGGAAACCATGTTGCTCAGCCAAAGCCAAGCTGGTAGCCACCATGTTGGAATCAATGTGACTGCACAATTTCTCCTCGCATATCACCTTCAGCCTACCAATGTTGTACCTGTCAGCTGCCACGAGTAGATGTCCGGCCATCACCACATCAAGCGCTGGAGGAACCGAGTCGGTGTATATGAAATGGAGCAAGGACTCGAACACATCAGCTTCCATGTCCCGGATTACAATGGTACTACCGGAACTCTCCTCCATGGCGCCGAGGAGCTCTGCCTTGAAGACGGAAGACCGAGCGGCAACGACACACCGATGAGCGGAGTATCTCTGTCCGTCGACTTGAAAGGTCATGTCCGCTGCATCATTGCTCTTCAGGAGATCACCGAGATGCCGGTGCAGGTCACTTGGAGGAACCATTGCTTCTTCGATCTCCTTCATAACGGTAACATCGCACCTGATGGTGAGACAATCGCCTCTAAGATGCGCCGATCCCTCAAGTTCATCCTTCGGGATGAAGTCATAGTAGCCACAGGTTGGAGCTTTCTTGGAGAAAGTATTCACAGGGGTGGTACGGGTGTACGAAGGCACCGGATTACCATTCCTGTCAAGCACATTGAGCGTCAATTTCGCCTTCACTTCTTTGGCACCGGCAGATTCATGGTGCACATAAAGAGATATGAAATCGTCACAATACTTGGGGCAACCGTTCGGGTAATATTTCACGGTCCAGTTGTGGCCTCCAACACTGAAAGGGGTGGAAGCGACGAACTTGCCGTTCTTCAGTAGCCCCTTCACTCTTGAGTATCCATCTATTTTGAGCACATATGACCTTTCCACGGATTCGGCTACCATGGCAGCAGGAATCTTGCAGGGCTCTGCCATTGCGGAGGTGGGCTTGGAGTAAGATGGAAGACTGGCGAGAGGAAAGATTCGTTTTGCTGCGCCTAGCGATATCTATTCCTTCTCGCCGTCGTCCGGTGGTGTCGCCGGAAGCACGCCGCCGCTGGCGACAGGGATTGGAGGATGTGGCGATAGGGCGTGGGGAGGGAGCGCCGGGGCGGGGATTGGGAGAGGGTGGAGGTCGACGGCGGGAGATGATAGCAAGCAGGGAGAAGCTGAGCGCGGCGGCGGGAGCGGAGGGGATCGGGGGGAGAGGCACGCCGGAAAAGGGGTGGCGGCGGAGCGGAGAGGGGATTAGTGCCTTAGGTTTTCTGCTGATTGTTCTTACCAGACGTGCTACTAATCAGCGTACATATAAAGACGCGTTTGCTTTTCTTTTTCCAAAATAAAAGAAGTTTTTTTTGTCAAACAGGGCAACTTTATTTAGCAACTAATAATATGAATCTATATATCAATATAAAAAGATTTGGAAAAACAAACCCACGTCAGCCATCAAACCATATTATCCAATAACCTAGATTGCTTCGGGTACAAGCAATCAACATATTATTTAACATGCAATTAATATCATATCAAATATTGATATCGGCACTTACCAAAAACAATGTATGCATTAACTCATTTAAATTAAATTTTGAAAAAAAATCTGAATCAAATCGGCACTTAATAAAAACAACATCATGCATTAACTCATTCAAATCGATCGACATTTTCCAAAACAATGGCATGCATTAACTCATTCGAATCAAATCTTAACCAAATCGACATTTAATAAAAACAGCATCATGCCTTAACTCATTCAAATTAAATCTTAAGAAAATCTCAACTAAATCCAAAGTTTTCTTGTACTCATACTCAAATCAAATCAAATCAAATCTTGCCAAAAAAAATCAACTACGATCAAACTTGGCCGGCCCATTTGACGCGTGCACGCATTTTTCTAGTTTTTTTTCTATGTTTCATTTTTTGGTTTCATTTTCATTTTTATTTTTCTATCACTAACCTATTATTTTGTGTTGGCATCTCTACTCTTAAAAGGACAGTACGTAGGTCGTTCCTTTGTTTGTTGCTGCCCTCACCATTGATCGATAGGACCCCCTCGATCCCATTCCCACCGATTTTCTTTTATCCACGACCACCACCGATTTTCCTTCACCAGCCCCATCGTTTTTTACTCAACGAACCTTCCATTCCCAAAAAACCCGAACCTTCCGTATACTTGAGCAGCAAGCCGCTCGCCCCTCCTCGCATGAGCCACTCCTCTCCCCATTCCTCACACCCCCTAGGGTTCATTGTATCGCAGTCGCACAAGACTTCTTGGAGCATCCCCGCCTCCTGCAGCTCCGACCCCCACTTATCTCCCCGTGCACCGCCCTCGGGCCACTCCTTCCCACTCTCCTTCCTCGCCTTCCCTGTTGCTACTTCTGAGCTGCGTTGGGATTTTCCACGAAGAGAAGGGAAGATGCAGTACAATAGAGATAAATATTCCCCTCAGTGAGAACCAAGGTTTATCGAATCAATAGAAGAATCACGCAAAGCCTCGTGAACATCACTTGCACACATAAAAGAAAATACTTGTCTCTATTGTGGCGACTCAACTGGTAGCTGAATCTGCGGCGGGCACCACCTAGCTCGGTGGCCAACCTCACCGCACAACAGACACTTGGCTCTGTTGGTGCACTTGGCAATCCGGTGGTCAGGCTCAAGACACCTAAAACACTTGCCCCTCGCTTTCTTGAACAGAAGCTCTTTGAACTAGCTGGCCTTGAGCTCAGGATGCAGCGGCGGGATCCGGTGATAAGGAGGATGCCTCCCCCTCCCCACCATATTCCATCCACCCTCATCAATATGGGCAGGAGGCATAGGCGTAGAAGGCAGTGAGGGAACAATGATTACAGACTGCAGATGCCTCCTATGCCCCCTCCCCCACAGCCGGCATTGAAGGCACCTCAGCACCCACACCGCTCTGCGCCAGCAGGGCGTCCAGGAACGAAGCAAGAGCAGATCCTTCCCCCGCAGGCACGAAGGGCGCGGACGATGAGGCCATGTCGACTTAATAGGCTAGCAGGCGTCTGGAGAGACGGTAGAGCGCCGCTGAGAGGGCGACGCAGGGAAGGCGAGTGGAGCCGATTATTATTTTTTCACTTTTCCTTTTTTAAGAAAGCTCCATTTCAAAAAATTGTTCCGAAATTTTCAAAAAAATGTTCACCTTATCATCTATATTTCAGGGAACTTCAAATAATGTTTGGAGTTTAACAAAAAAATCATGTTTTCAAAATGTATTCACAAAGTTAAAAAAAGTTCAATGGTTTTTAAAAATGTTCATGCTTTCAAAATATTATAGAATTTTTTAAAAAATATCGCATTTAAAAATCAGAAATTCAGAAGTTGTTTGTGTTTGATGTTTTTAAAAAAAAAATCAAAATTTCAAAAGATGTGCCCATTTCCAAAATTTGCCACAAATTCAAAAAAGGGTAATTCTCGAAAAATGTTTAGCTTCCCTGAAAATAATCAGAATTTTCAAAAAAAATAATAGCGGTCTATAAAACTGTTTGATTTTTTTTAAAATGTTTGCATGTAAAAAAATTGACTTGTTATGTTTTTGGTCTTTTTAAAGAAATGTTCAAGGTTTATAAAACCGACAGGAAATGCTACAATGGCCGGTTCGCTACAATGGATCGGCTTGCAGCAATGTCCGGTCTAGTATAGTGAATCGGCCGCTACAGTACACCAAACCCTACAGCGCGTCGGTTTGTACAGTGCTTTTCGTCTAACATGGTTAGCCCAGTAGGGAGAGTGCATGTGCGAAGCGACATCTGTTTGACGCAACGCGCGTCACATAGGCGCTATGCCGCACAAACCATCACGGTCAAGACTGCTCGTCTGCACGCGATCGTGCGCGTACGCGGTAGGGCACGGACTGACGGTCCCGACGCACGGGCACCGGCCGGAGACACTGTCGCACGGGCAGAAAATAGTGAGCAGAGAGCGGCGGGCGGCGGGCGGCGGTCGGAGCCGGTGATCGGTCATCCATCTAGTGAGCTACTGATACAACCAGGTGAGGTGCCGGCCGTCGACGTGCACGGTCCGCTTCGAATCACGCATTTCCTTCCTTTGCTTAAAGGCGCATGTGGGAATATATGCTCGTCGTGTATAGTCAGTTTTACCACCACTGCACGCTAGGTCAGATATGCATTCCACCACGAACTCACTCACCGCTAGTAAAAAACGGGCCTATTGTCCCGATTCGTAAGGGCCTTTTGTCCCGTTTCCTAAAGCGGGACTAAAAGGTCATTACTAATGTCTTGTCCCTTTAGTCCTGGTTCAGTCCAGAACCGGGACAGATGGACCTTCACGTGGCTTGTGCGTGGAGCCCAGACAGGAGGACCTTTGGTCCCGGTTGATGGCACCAACCGGGACCAATAGGCATCCACGTGTCAGCATTTCTGTGGTTGGGGTTTTTGTTTTTTTTTGAAGGGGAGGGGGGTTTGGGGGTTTTGGGGGTTAATTTAGGTGTTTCATATATTGTGTTAGCTAGCTATAATTAATAGAGAGAAGTGTCCTCTCTTATGTCCGTGCTTGGTCGACGCTACGTATTATAAATACGTATAGAGAGGACTAGACACGCTAGCTAGTTAGTAAGCAAATGAAGGAAACAGAAGATCGTCATGAACATATATGCATACAGAGAGAAGTGATATCAACCACCTCTCCTTCTCCGAGAGATTGGTCGAACAACAAGTTCTCGTATATCTATCCGACACTACCGGCTACATATATACAATAATTATCTCTTACAAATATAATCTTCTAACATACGGTCGCATGGTCCACATAGTATTCTCCGTCTTCAGCGATCACATGGTCAAGAAAGAATGCCGCCAATTCCTCTTGAATTGCTCGCATGCGAGCTGGTGCTAGGAGTTCATCCCGCTTCCGAAACATCTAATTTGAAGAAGGGGGTCAATACATATATATATGAATGAATGAAACTCAACACAAATGATGATAATAAAATAAAATTGTGAATTTTATTATTTACGCACTTCATATTGTTCGTCAGAGTAGCCCCGCTCACAGGTCGTGTGGCGGATGGACTCGCAAACGTAGTATCCACAGAAATCATTCCCTTATTCCTGCCACAACCACTTTACAAGAAATAGAGGTCAATCAAACTGATAAGCAAGAATTCCAAATGGTATTGATGAAACTAGCGCTTGAATCACTAGGAGATGCGCGAAACATGCTACTATAGTACTTACTTTCGGGTGTCTAAATCCCAGCTTCTTCGGCAGTCCCAGAGCTTTTTTGGTGAATTTTCTCCAAACTCTGCCAGATAAAGAAAACAATTACTTGATATCAGAAATGAACAAAGTTGCTGATATGGTGGATAATGATCGATTTAACTTACTTCTCGAGAATTTGAGTCATGTCCGCATACTCCTGGGGATCTTTTCGTTTAGAGTTCAAGACAGTTACTACTCCCTGCTCAAGCTTAATCTCTAGGAGAATATAGTGAAACCTGCGCACACATGCATAACTCATCAACTATATTACTATAACTTTGACTAATATATAAGGGAAACCGAATATGCACAAGACAGTAACACTCAATTGAAGTTGTAAGGAAAGAGTATTACATCTTTGTTTTCATTTATTACCAACGATCGTAGCAAGTTGGCCTCGGTATCTGCGGCATGAAATTTAACCTCAGTTGCATCTATGAGATTTGTGTTAATGAACCCAATATCACCGATTTGTCTTTTCTTCAATTCGACGATCTTCAATCTGCATAATATAGTGAGGATAATTATAAATACATGCAATGAAAGAGCTAAGCTATATAGAGAGACTTAATTACAGAAGTAGTACTACTTACAGACAATAGCAGGTGACCGTTGCTTTATCGAGGGCCAATTGATTGGAAAACTGAAAAAACTCCTCAAATGGAACAAGCAACAGTTCAATTCCAACGAGGTCACGCTCCTTTTTAACTCTCACATACAAAGTATTCCTCCCCCCAGACTCTCTGCAGATTTTCAAGTACCAATCATGCAATCTTCGCATCATCGTTGATAGAGATCTTTCATCTTTGACGAGAGGCTTCCCGTACTCGTATCTTTGTATCTGCACCTCCAAGAAATCATAATGTACATCGTCGGGCAGGTAATCTCCAAGATTGCTATAACCGGGCACCATCCTCGGATCATTAGCGACGATGTCGCTAGGCACCTTGAGCGGGGGGCACGATTGCTTCGCTTGTTCGCCGAGCTGGGCAATTTGTTTCCCAGCTCATCATTCTTTCATCCTTTGATCACTGACATGATGGGTTTCGTAGTAATTTCAAAAAAATTCCTACGCACACGCAAGATCATGGTGATGCATAGCAACGAGAGGGGGAGAGTGTGATCTACGTACCCTTGTAGATCGACAACGGAAGCGTTAACTTGGTTGATGTAGTCGTATGTCTTCACGGCCCGACCGATCAAGCACCGAAACTACGGCACCTCAGAGTTCTAGCACACGTTCAGCTCGATGACGATCCCCGGACTCCAATCCAGCAAAGTGTCGAGGAAGAGTTCCGTCAGCACGACGGCGTGGTGACGATCTTGATGTACTACCGTCGCAGGGATTCGCCTAAGCACTGCTACAATATCATCGAGGACTATGGTGGAAGGGGGCACCGCACACGGCTAAGAATATGATCACGTGGATCAACTTGTGTGTCTAGGGGTGCCCCGTGCCTCCGTATATAAAGGCTCAAAGGGGGGGGGGGCTGGCCGGCCAAGAGGTGGCGCGCCAGGAGGAGTCCTACTCCTTCCGGGAGTAGGACTCTCCCCCTTTCCTAGTTGGAATAGGATTCACGGAGGGGGGAAAAGAGGAGAGAGAGGAGGAAGGGGGGCCGGACCCCTCTCCTTGTCCTATTCGGACCAGGGGGGGGGGGGGCGGGGGCACGCGGCCCATCTCTGGCCACCTCTCCTCTCTTCCACTAAGGCCCACTAAGGCCCATATACTTCCCGGGGGGTTCCGGTAACCTCCCGGTAATCTGGTAAAATCCCGATTTCACCCGGAACGCTTCCGATATCCAAACATAGGCTTCCAATATATCAATCTTTATGTCTCGACCATTTTGAGACTCCTCTTCATGTCCGTGATCACATCCGGGACTCCGAACAACCTTCGGTACATCAAAATGCATAAACTCATAATATAACTGTCATCGTAACCTTAAGCGTGCGGACCCTACGGGTTCGAGAACAATGTAGACATGACCGAGACATGTCTCCGGTCAATAACCAATAGCGAAACCTGGATGCTCATATTGGCTCCTACATATTCTACGAAGATCTTTTATCGGTCAGACCGCATAACAACATACGTTGTTCCCTTTGTCATCGGTATGTTACTTGCCCGAGATTCGATCGTCGGTATCCCATACCTAGTTCAATCTCGTTACCGGCAAGTCTCTTTACTCGTTCCGTAATACATCATCCCGCAACTAACTCATTAGTTGCAATGCTTGCAAGGCTTAAGTGATGTGCATTACCGAGAGGGCCCAGAGATACCTCTCCGACAATCGGAGTGACAAATCCTAATCTCGAAATACGCCAACCCAACATGTACCTTTGGAGACACCGGTAGAGCTCCTTTATAATCACCCAGTTACGTTGTGACGTTTGGTAGCACACAAAGTGTTCCTCCGGCAATAGGAACATGTATAAGTCATAGTGATAGGAACATGTATAAGTCATGAAGAAAGAATAGCAACATACTAAACGATCGGGTGCTAAGCTAATGGAATGAGTCATGTCAATCAGATCATTCAACTAATGATGTGATCCCGTTAATCAAATGACAACTCTTTTGTCCATGGTTAGGAAACATAACCATCTTTGATTAACGAGCTAGTCAAGTAGAGGCATACTAGTGACACTCTGTTTGTCTATGTATTCACACATGTATTATGTTTCCCGTTAATACAATTCTAGCATGAATAATAAACTTTTATCATGATATAAGGAAATAAATAATAACTTTATTATTGCCTCTAGGGCATATTTCCTTCAGTCTCCCACTTGCACTAGAGTCAATAATCTAGATCACATCACCATGTGATTAACATCGATAGTTCACATCATCATGTGATTAACACCCATAGTTCACATCGCCATGTGACCAACACCCAAAGGGTTTACTAGATTCAATAATCTAGTTCACATCGCTATGTGATTAACACCCAAAGAGTACTAAGGTGTGATCATGTTTTGCTTGTGAGAGAATTTTAGTCAACGGGTCTGCCATATTCAGATCCGTATGTATTTTACAAATATCTATGTCAACAATGCTCTGCACGGAGCTACTCTAGCTAATTGCTCCCACTTTCAATATGTATCCAGATTGAGCTTAAAGTTATCTAGATCAGTGTCAAAACTTGCATCGATGTAACTCTTTACGACGAACCTTTTGTCACCTCCATAATCGAGAAACATATCCTTATTCCACTAAGGATAATTTTGACCGCTGTCTAGTGATCTACTCCTAGATCACTATTGTACTCCCTTGCCAAAATCAGTGTAGGGTATACAATAGATCTGGTACACAGCATGGCATACTTTATAGAACCTATGGCTGAGGCATAGGGAATGACTTTCATTCTCTTTCTATCTTCTGCCGTGGTCGGGCTTTGAGTCTTACTCAATTTCATACCTTGTAACACAGGTAAGAACCCTTTCTATGACTGTTCCATTTTGAACTACTTCAAAATCTTGTCAAGGTATGTACTCATTGAAAAAAACTTATCAAGCGTCTTGATCTATCTCTATAGATCTTGATGCTCAATATGTAAGCAGCTTCACCGAGGTCTTTCTTTGAAAAACTCCTTTCAAACACTCCTTTATGCTTTGCAGAATAATTCTACATTATTTCCGATCAACAATATGTCATTCACATATACTTATCAGAAATGTTGTAGTGCTCCCACTCACTTTCTTGTAAATACAGGCTTCACCGCAAGTCTGTATAAATCTATATGCTTTGATCATACTATCAAAGCGTTTATTCCAACTCTGAGATGCTTGCACCAGTCCATAGATGGATCACTGGAGCTTGCTTATTTTGTTAGCACCTTTAGGATTGACAAAACCTTCTGGTTGCATCATACACAACTCTTTCTTTAAGAAATCTATTAAGGATTGCAGTTTTGTTATCCATTTGCCAGATTTCATAAAATGCGGCAATTGCTAACATGATTTGGACAGACTTTTAAGCATCGATACGAGTGAGAAAATCTCATCGTAGTCAACACCTTGAACTTTGTCGAAAACCTTTTGCGACAATTCTAGCTTTGTAGTTAGTAACACTACTATCAGCGTCCGTCTTCCTCTTAAAGATCCATTTATTTTCTATGGCTTGACGATCATCGGGCAAGTCAACCAAAGTCCATACTTTGTGCTCATACATGGATCCCATCTCAGATTTCATGGCCTCAAGCCATTTTGCGGAATCTGGGCTCACCATCGCTTCTTCATAGTTCGCAAGTTCGTCATGGTCTAGTAACATGACTTCCAGAACAGGATTACCGTACCACTCTGGTGCGGATCTCACTCTGGTTTACCTACGAGATTCGGTAGTAACTTGATCTGAAGTTACATGATCATCATCATTAGCTTCCTCACTAATTGGTGTAGTAGTCACAAGAACAGATTTCTGTGATGAACTACTTTCCAATAAGGGAGATGGTACAATTACCTTATCAAGTTTTCTACTTTCCTCCCACTCACTTCTTTCGAGAGAAACTCCTTCTCTGGAAAGGATCCATTCTTAGCAATGAATGTCTTGCCTTCGGATCTGTGATAGAAGGTGTACCCAATAGTCTCCTTTGGGTATCCTATGAAGACATATTTCTCCGATTTGGGTTTGAGCTTATCAGGATGAAACTTTTTCATATAAGCATCACAATCCCAAACTTTAAGAAACGACAACTTTGGTTTCTTGCCAAACCACAGTTCAGATTGTTTCGTCTCAACGGACTTAGATGGTGCCCTTTTAAACGTGAATGCAGCTATCTTTAATGCATAACCCCAAAACGATAGTGGTAGATCGGTAAGAGACATCATAGGTCGCACCATATCTAATAAAGTACGGTTATGACGTTCGGACACACCATTATGCTGTGGTGTTCCAGGTGGCGTGAGTAGTGAAACTATTTCACATTGTTTTAACTGAAGACCAAACTCATAACTCAAATACTCTTCTCCACGATCAGATCGTAGAAACTTTATTTTCTTGTTACGATGATTTTCCACTTCACTCTGAAATTCTTTGAACTTTTCAAATGTTTCAGACTTATGTTTCATCAAGTAGATATACTCATATCTGCTCAAATCATCTGTGAAGATCAGAAAATAATGATACCTGTCGCAAGTCTCAATATTTATCGGACCACATACATCAGTATGTATGATTTCCAACAAATTTGTTGCTCGCTCCATTGTTCCGAAGAACGGAGTCTTAGTCATCTTGCCCGTGAGGCATGGTTCGCAAGCATCAACTAATTCATAATCAAGTGATTCCAAAAGCCCATCAGCATGGAGTTTCTTCATGCGCTTTACACCAATATGACCTAAACAGCAGTGCCACAAATAAGTTGCACTATCATTATTAACTTTGCATCTTTTGGTTTAAATATTATGATTATGTGTATTACTACGATCGAGATCCAATGAACTATTTTCATTGGGTGTGTAACCATATAAGGTTTTATTCATGTAAACAGAACAACAATTTATTCTCTTACTTAAATGAATAACCGTATTACAATAAACATGATCAAATCATATTCATGCTCAACGCAAACACCAAATAACACTTATTTAGGTTCAACACTAATCCCAAAAGTATAGGGAGTGTGCGATGATGATCATATCAATCTTGGAACCACTTCCAACACACATCGTCACTTCAGCCTTAACTAGTCTCTGTTTATTCTGCAACTCCCGTTTCGAGTTACTAATCTTAGCAACTAAACTAGTATCTATTACTGAGGGGTTGCTATAAACACTAGTAAAGTACACATCAATAACATGTATATCAAATATACTTATGTTCACTTTGCCATCCTTCTTATCCGCCAATCACTTGGGGTAGTTCTGCTTCCAGTGACCAGTCCCTTTGCAGTAGAAGCACTTAGTCTCAGGCTTAGGATCAGACTTGGGCTTCTTCACTTGAGCAGCAACTTGCTTGCCGTTCTTCTTGAAGTTCCCCTTCTTCCCTTTGCCCTTTTCTTGAAACTAGTGGTCTTGTCAACCATCAACACTTGATGTTTTTCTTGATTTCTACCTTTGTTGATTTTAGCATCACGAAGAGCTTGGGAGTTGTTTCCGTTATCCCTTGCATATTATAGTTCATCACGAAGTTCTACTAACTTGGTTATGGTGACTAGAGAATTATGTCAATCACTATCTTATCTGGAAGATTAACTCCCACTTGATTCAAGCGATTGTAGTACCCAGACAATCTGAGTACATGCTCACTAGTTGAGCGATTCTCCTCCATCTTTTAGCTATAGAACTTGTTGGAGACTTCATATCTCTCAGCTCGGGTATTTGCTTGAAATATTAACTTCAACTCCTGGAACATCTCATATGGTCCATGACGTTCAAAACGTCTTTGAAGTCCCGATTCTAAGCCATTTAAGTATGGTGCACTAAACTATCAAGTAGTCATCATATTGAGCTAGCCAAACGTTCATAACGTCTGCATCTGCTCCTGCAATAGGTCTGTCACCTAGCGGTGCATCAAGGACATAATTCTTCTGTGCAGCAATGAGGATAAACCTCAGATCACGGATCCAATCCGCATCATTGCTACTAACATCTTTCAACACAATTTTCTCTAGGAACATATCAAAATAAACACAGGGAAGCAACAACGCGAGCTATTTATTTATAACATAATTTGCAAAATACTACCAGGACTAAGTTCATGATAAATTTAAGTTCAATTTAATCATATTACTTAAGAACTCCCACTTAGATAGACATCCCTCTAATCCTCTAAGTGATTACGTGATCCAAATCAACTAAACCATGTCCGATCATCACGTGAGATGGAGTAGTTTCATTGGTGAACATCGCTATGTTGATCATATCTACTATATGATTCATGCTCGACCTTTCGGTCTCCGTGTTCCGAGGCCATATCTGTATATGCTTGGCTCGTCAAGTATAACCTGAGTATTCCGCGTGTGCAACTGTTTTGCATCCGTTGTATTTGAACGTAGAGCCTATCACACCCGATCATCACGTGGTGTCTCAGCACGAAGAACTTTCGCAACGGTGCATACTCAGGGAGAACAGTTCTTGATAATTTAGTGAGAGATCATCTTATAATGCTACCGTCAATCAAAGCAAGATAAGATGCATAAAAGATAAACATCACATGCAATCAATATAAGTGATATGATATGGCCATCATCATCTCGTGCTTGTGATCTCCATCTCCGAAGCACCGTCGTGATCACCATCGTCACCGGCGCGACACCTTGATCTCCATCGTAGCATCATTGTTGTCTCGCCAATCTTATGCTTCCACGACTATCGCTACTGCTTAGTGATAAAGTAAAGCATTACAACGCGATTGCATTGCATACAATAAAGCGACAACCATATGGCTCCTGCCAGTTGCCGATAACTCGGTTACAAAACATGATCATCTCATACAATAAAATTTAGCATCATGTCTTGACCATATCACATCGCAACATGCCCTGCAAAAACAAGTTAGACGTCCTCTACTTTGTTGTTGCAAGTTTTACGTGGCTGCTACGGGCTTTAAGCAAGAACCAATCTTACCTACGCATCAAAACCACAACGATAGTTTGTCAAGTTGGTGCTGTTTTAACCTTCGCAAGGACCGGGCGTAGCCACACTCGGTTCAACTAAAGTTGGAGAAACTATCACCCGCAAGCCACCTATGTGCAAAGCACGTCGGGAGAACCGGTCTCGCGTAAGCGTACGCCTAATGTCGGTCCGGGCCGCTTCGTCCAACAATACCGCCGAACCAAAGTATGACATGCTGGTAAGCAGTATGACTTATATCGCCCACAACTCACTTGTGTTCTACTCGTGCATATAACATCAACACATAAAACCTAGGCTCGGATGCCACTGTTGGGGAACGTAGTAATTTCAAAAAATTTCCTACGCACACGCAAGATCATGGTGATGCATAGCAACGAGAGGGGAGAGTGTGATCTACGTACCCTTGTAGATCGACAGCGGAAGCGTTAGCACAACGCGGTTGATGTAGTCGTACGTCTTGACGGCCCGACCGATCAAGCACCGAAACTACGGCACCTCCGAGTTCTAGCACACGTTCAGCTCGATAACGATCCCCGGACTCCAATCCAGCAAAGTATCGGGGAAGAGTTTCGTCAGCATGACGGCGTGGTGACGATCTTGATGTACTACTGTCGCAGGGCTTCGCCTAAGCACCGCTACAATATTATCGAGGACTATGGTGGAAGGGGGCACCGCACACGGCTAAGAATACGATCACGTGGATCAACTTGTGTCTCTATGGGGTGCCCCTGCCTCTGTATATAAAGGTTCAAGAGGGGGAGTCCGGCCGGCCATCATAGGGCGCGCCAGGGGGAGTCCTACTCCCTCCGGGAGTAGGACTCCCCCCTTTTCCTAGTTGGAATAGGATTCACGAGGTGGGAAATGAGAGAGAGAGAGAGAGAAGGAGGGGGGCGCCGGCCCCGTCTCTCCTTGTCCTATTCGGACTAGGGGGGAGGGGCGCGCGGCCCAGCCCTGGCCGCCTCTCCTCTTCTTCCACTAAGGCCCACTAAGGCCCATATAGCTCCCGGGGGGTTCCGGTAACCTCCCGGTACTCCGGTAAAATCCTGATTTCACCCGGAACAGTTCCGATATCCAAACGTAGGCTTCCAATATATCAATCTTTATGTATCGACCATTTCGAGACTCCTCATCATGTCCGTGATCTCATCCGGGACTCCGAACAACCTTCGGTACATCAAAACGTATAAACTCATAATATAACTGTCATCGAAACCTTAAGCGTGCGAACCCTACGGGTTCGAGAACAATGTAGACATGACCGAGACACGTCTCCGGTCAATAACCAATAGCGGGACCTGGATGCCCATATTGGTTCCTACATATTCTACGAAGATCTTTTATCGGTCAGACCGCATAACAACATACGTTGTTCCCTTTGTCATCGGTATGTTACTTGCCCGAGATTCAATCGTCGGTATCCAATACCTAGTTCAATCTCGTTACCGGCAAGTCTCTTTAGTCGTTCCGTAATACATCATCCCGCAACTAACTCATTAGTTGCAATGCTTGCAAGGCTTAAGTGATGTGCATTACCGAGAGGGCCCAGAGATACCTCTCCGATGATCGGAGTGACAAATCCTAATCTCGAAATACGTCAACCCAACATGTACCTTTGGAGACACCTGTAGAGCACCTTTATAATCACCCAGTTACGTTGTGACGTTTGGCAGCACACAAAGTGTTCCTCCGACACACGGGAGTTACATAATCTCATAGTCAGAGGAACATGTATAAGTCATGAAGAAAGCAATAGCAACATAGTAAGCAATCGGGTGCTAAGCTAATGGAATGGGTCATGTCAATCAGATCATTCAACTAATGATGTGATCCCGTTAATCAAATGACAACTCTTTGTCCATGGTTAGGAAACATAACCATCTTTGATTAACGAGCTAGTCAAGTAGAGGCATACTAGTGACACTCTGTTTGTCTATGTATTCACACATGTATTATGTTTCCGGTTAATACAATTCTAGCATGAATAATAAACTTTTATCATGATATAAGGAAATAAATAATAACTTTATTATTGCCTCTAGGGCATATTTCCTTCAGGAGCGTCACATCGGGCCCTCATACAATGCGGTGTGGTGTGGTGGCATGTCCGAAGAGGCAGCAAGCATCTCCGGGGTGTGCCCACCTCACTAACGGCGCCACCGCCGACACCTGGAGGGGGAAACGGACGCGTCAGGTCTACACGGAGGGGATCTTGCTGTGGGTCTGGCCCGGATGTTGCTCCAATGTGTTCTTGTGGGCTGACCTAACACAACCGGGTGCAATGGTCCACTGGTCAAAGCCCGTCCGTGCAAAGTCAAAGGGCTAGATCCCGTGGCCAAACGCTACAGGGTTAGGCGGGACGGGGACCCTGGGGGTAGCAATGTTGCCGGAGCGTCGCACCGGGCCCTCATACATGAGGGGTGGTGTGGTGGCATGTCCCAAGAGGCGGCACACGTCTCCGGGTTGTGCCCCCCCCCCTCACTGACGGCGCCGCCGCCGGCACCTGGAGGGGGAAAACGGACGCGTAAGGGCTACACGGTGGGGATCTTGCTGTGGATCTACCCCGGATGTTGCTCCAAAGTGTTCCTATGGGCTGATCTAACACAGCCGGATGGATAGGTCCACTGCTCAAAGCCCGTCCGTGCAAAGTCAAAGGGCTAGATCCCGTGGTCAAACGCTACAGGGTTAGGCGGGATGGGGGCCCTGGGGGGATAGCAATGCCACTCGAGCGTCGCACCGGGCCCTCATAAATGCGGGTGGTGTGGTGGCATGTCCGAAGAG
Source organism: Triticum urartu (assembly GCF_003073215.2). Classification (NCBI taxonomy): domain Eukaryota; kingdom Viridiplantae; phylum Streptophyta; class Magnoliopsida; order Poales; family Poaceae; genus Triticum; species Triticum urartu. Next base: position 582,054,820 of record NC_053026.1, read on the forward strand.
GCGGCACGCGTCTTCGGGGTGTGCCCCCTCACGGACGGTGCCGCCGCCGGCACCTAGAGGGGGGGGGGGGAAACGGACGCGTCGGGTCTACACGGAGGGGATCTTGCTGTGGGTCTGGCCTGGATGTTGCTCCAAATTATTCCTATGGGCTGAAGTAACACAACCGGGTGGAGACGTCCACTTGTCAGAGCCCGTCCGTGCAAAGTCAAAGAGTTAGATCCCATGGTCAAACGCTATAGGATTAGGCGGGACGGGGGCCCTCGGGGGTAGCAATGCCACCGGAGCATCGCACCGGGACCTCATACATGCGGGGTGGTGTGGTGGCATGTCCGAACAGGCGGCACACGTCACCAGGGTGTGCCCTCCCCCACGGACGGTGCCGCCGCTGGCACCTAAAGGGGGGAAACGGACGCGTCGGGTCTACACGGAGGGGATTTTGCTGTGGGTCTGGCCTGGATGTTGCTCCAAAGTGTTCCTATGGGCTGACCTAACACAACCGGGTGGATAAGTCCACTGCTCAAAGCCCGTCCGTGCAAAGTTAAAGGGCTAGATCCCGTGGTCAAACGCTACAGGGTTAGGCGGGACGGGGGCCTTGGGGGGATAGTAATGCCACCCAAGTGTCGCACCGGTCCCTCATACATGCGGGGTGGCGTGGTGGCATGTCCGAAGAGGCGGCTCGCGTCTCCGGGGTGTGCCCCCGTCACGGACGGCGCCGCCGCCGGCACCTGGAGGGGGGAAACGAACACGTCGGGTCTAAACGGAGGGGATCTTGCTGTGGGTCTGGCCCAGATGTTGCTCCAATGTGTTCCTATGGGCTGACCTAACATAACCGGGTGGAGAGGTCCACTGGTCAAAGCCCGTCCGTGCAAAGTCAAAGGGTTAGATCCCGTGGTCAAACGCTACAGGGTTAGGCGGGACGGGGACCCTGTGTGTAGCAATGCCACCAGAGCGTCGCACCGGGCCCTCATACATGAGGGGTGGTGTGGTGGCATGTCCGAAGAGGCGGCAAGCGTCTCCGGGTTGTGCCCCCCTCACTGACGGCGCCGCCGCCGGCACCTGGAGGGGGAAAACGGACACGTAAGGGCTACACGGAGGGGATCTTGCTGTGGGTCTGGCCCGGATGTTGCTCCAAAGTGTACCTTTGGGCTGATCTAACACAACCGGATGGATAGGTCCACTACTCAAAGCCCGTCCGTGCAAAGTCAAAGGGCTAGATCCCGTGGTCAAACGCTACAGGGTTCGGCGGGACGGGGGCCCTGGGGGATAGCGATGCCAGCCGAGCATCGCACCGGGCCCTCATACATGCGGGGTGGTGTGGTGGCATGTCCGAAGAGGCGGCACGCATCTCCGGGGTATGCCCCCCTCACGGACGGCGCCGCCGCCGGCACTTGGAGGGGGGAAATGGACGCGTCGGGTCTACACGGAGGGGATGTTGTTGTGGGTCTGGCCCGAATGTTGCTCCAAAGTGTTCCTATGGGCTGATCTAACACAACCGGATGGATAGGTCCACTGCTCAAAGCCCGTCCGTACAAAGTCAAAGGGCTAGATCCCGTGGTCAAACGCTACAGGGTTAGGCGGGACGGGGGCCCTGGGGGATAGCAATGCCACCCGAGCGTCGCACCGGGCCCTCATACATGCAGGGTGGTGTGGTGGCATGTCCGAAGAGGCAGCACGCATCTCCGGGGTGTGCCTCCTCACGGACGGCGCCACCGCCGGCACCTGGAGGGGGGAAACGGACGCGTCGGGTCTACACGGAGGGGATCTTGCTGTGGGTCTGGCCCGGATGTTGCTCCAATGTGTTCCTATGGGCTAACCTAACACAACCGGGTGGAGAGGTCCACTGGTCAAAGCCCGTCCGTGCAAAGTCAAAGGGCTAGATCCTGTGGTCAAACGCTACAGGGTTAGGCGGGACGGGGGGCCTGGGGGGGTAGCAATGCCACCCGAGCGTCGCACCGGGAACTCATACATGCCGTACGGTGTGGTGGCATATCCGAAGAGGCGGCACACGTCTCCAGGGTTTGGCCCCCTCCTAGTGACGGCGGCACTGCCTTGCGTGCAGGGGGGCACACCGCGGAGCCCCAAGACGGGTGTCTACGCATGCCTGAACACTCTCACATATGCATCGGGACCCGTGCGATGTTTCGGTGACATAGCTAGACCCCGAATCCCCCCACTAACCAGAATTCCCTCCGTGTCGACCGTTACCCCCCTCCGTGACCCGGCGATAGCAACGTTCGTAATGGGGGGCAATCGATATACCATCGGGGTATGTTTTTTAGATAAGGCATAATTATCTTATGCAAAAACAAAAACTAAAATAAAGTAAAAATAAGAAAAAAAAAGTAAAAATCTAAAAATAAAGTAAAATAAATGTATGCCGACAGCCAGGCCGTCGGCATATCTATGCACATAGGGTGGTGCAGTCTCACGGATCGATGACGTGGCATGGCACACGAATCGATGACGTGGCAAAGGGGCCTATGCCGACGGCTATGCCGTAGGCATACCTTTGCCATAGATAGCATAAAGCAAAATTAAAAATAAAAGTAAATAAACATATGCTGACGGCTAGGCCGTCGGCATAGGTGCCCACACGGATCGATGACGTGGCAGAGGGCCATGTCTATGCCGACAGCTATGCCGTAGGCATACCTCTGCCATAGATATGCCGACGGCCGCCATTACCTCCCGTCGGCGTAGTTTCAACGCCATCAAACGGTCAGCGCTGACCTGGTAGGGGGGCCCGGGCTATGCCGACGGGTCCCGTAGGCGTATCTTGAGCGGTCCCGACGGCCTCGTCTATGCCGACGGGATGGATGTATGCCGACGGCTTTTCTACGCCTACGGCCAATACTTGGCCGTCGACATAGGTCCATCTATGCCGACGAGGGCCGTCGGCATAGACGAGGCCGTCGGCGTAAGCAGTTATAGCAAATTGGGTTAAAAATTCAAATTTATATTGCGTTTCCAAGATGATGATTTCAGATTAAAAAATCTCTAAAAGATTCAAAAGGAACATGATAACCAGATGTTCTCCAGTTGTTGTTATTTACATACCGACAATAAAAGCATTCATTTTAGGCCAAGAAGAAAGGATGCAGTAAAAATTAAGCTTTCGTAGTAAAAAAATAGATTGTGAACAATTTTTCACTCAATGAATTTTTTGTAAATTCGTGAAAGTTTTTAAATTTTGTGTTGCTTGTAATTTGCTGATATTTTTAAAACTCTCAGTAAAATCAAATTGAAGAAATTCTTGAAATTGTTTCAAATTTCGTGAACTTGTTTTAATTCATGATATTTTTTAAAACAATTCACGAGCTTTTTTGTTAAATTTTGTGAACATTTTTAAAACTTGTGAACTTTATTTAAATCCATAAACTATGTATGATTTCCCAATTCGTTTCAAAAAATTCATAAGAAATCACACTTATTTTTTATAGGACATCAATGAACAACAGAAAATTTTGGGCGAAAGAAAACATGTGAAGAGCCGGCCAGAGTGAGCGAGAGGGCATGGCTAAGCGAGCGCTACAGCGAGATTGGGCCAAGTTACATGAGGAGGCGCGTCGGAGCTGGTTGGCCAGTTGGAGCCTTAAGCACTGGAAAGGACCTTTCCCGGATGAGCAGATGTGTGAGAGGAAAAATTTGACCAATTTAATCTCTGGACGAAATCAAATCACAGAATGAACTACCCGTGAAACTATTTCACGTGGCTGATCTTTTTGTGTGATGCCCGACACGAAGGCGCCACAGTATATTGTGCAACGCCTCATAGATAGGCGCTACATGCTTGGCCAGCATTGCACCCCAGACTGTCTAAAAATTGTTACGTCATTGTGCAGAGCCTAAGAGCTAGGCGCTGCACTGTATAGTGCGGCGCCTAACTCTCAGGCGCTGCACTAGTGGTTGTACAACAAAATGAAGCAACCAGTACTAGTGCAACGCCTAGAAGCTAGGCGCTACACTGTATAGTGTGGCGCCTAGCTCTCAGGCGCTGCACACTGACTTAGTAATTTCCGGATCACACGGGTGCGACGCTGGCCAGGCGTGTAGCGCCTATCTGTGAGGCGTTGCATAATATAGTGTGGCGCCTTCGTGTCGGACGTCACACAAAAAGGTCAGCCGCGTGAAATAGTTTCACGGGCAGTTTATTCTGTGATTTGATTTCGTCCATAGATCAAATTTGTTAATTTTGCCGTGTGAGAGAGACGTGAGCGCTCAATATGACTCATTGTAAGCCATACATAGTCGCACCCCTGTGTTGCGTGGTGAGGGCTCTCGAGGATGATCTGGTTGTTACACAGGGGCGGAACCAGGATTTGGGTTGTGGGAGGGGGGGCAAATAAAGTTGAAAAAAATTAACAACCGAGGATCTAGAGCCCCGCTCCCGCTCCCGCTAGGGTTCCCCCCGCCGCTGCCCGCCCGACGCGGCGTCCCGCTCCCCAACGCCCGCTTCCCCGCTCCCGTTCCCCCGTTTCCGCCGCCGATCCGCGCGAGCGCGGGCGCTCCGCCCCGCCCCTTCCCCCTTTCCCCTCCTCCTCGTCCAGCCGCCTCCGCCGTCTCCCCGGAAGGCGGCCAGGGCGGCGCCCGCCCCCCTCCCTCCTCGTCCGCCCACCTTCGTCCCCCTCCCCCCGCCGCCACTGGCGGGCGCCCCCGGATCTTGCTGGGTGGTGTCGGAGGCGGCGGATCGTTCCTTTGCTGCACGCGCTCCTCCTTCATGGGGTGAGGGGATGCGGCGGTGCTGCTCGGCCGGTGGCGGTCCGGCGGCACTCGCCGTGGTGGTGCCGCCTCTTGGCGGCAGGGCGGTCCGGTGGTGCTGGTCGGCCGGCAGCATGTCCCCGGCCCAGATCTGGGCCGTAGGGTCCCGTTTGGGTCCTTGCGGGTCGTCTCCGGCGCGACCGCGACGCCATATGTATGGGGAGGCAGGGGAGCGGCTTGGACTGGGACAGTGACGCCGGCGGCATGCTAGCTGCTGCGCGGAGGTGGGAGTTGTCTGGGCCTTTGAGGGCCCGGCCGGGCCTGTGGGGCCACGGGCCCGGTAGGCTCCTGCTATGGCATCCAGTCGGCTACTGTCGTGGACGGTGGAGGTGGGTCCCTCCCGTATGCCGACGGTGCTGCTGCACTAGTCCTGGCTCCTCTTCTTGGTTGTGCAGGCCATCTTCGCAGTGTTGTGGTGAGACGGCGTGGGAAGCTTCATGTCCGTATTGGCGCTGGGTGGTGGTCGGTTTGGTGGCGAGCTCCGAAGTGCCTGAGGTAGAGGATGGGATCGGGAGAAATCCCTGTTGGTTTGGCCGACACCAACGTGGTGGCGCTTGAGGATGCCGCCAGACCTTCCTGGAGGGCGTCGGGGCTACCCTTCCTCTCTCCTTGTCGCGTACCGGGGGAAACCCTTGGCGGCAGCATCGTCATCGTCGCGTTCATTCTTGGAGGTGTTGATTGGTACCGGCGCTTCGGAGTCTCGGAGCTTGGTGGGCGATCTCTAGTGGACGCAGTGGTCGCGAGGCTTCGTCGTTTTTGTCGATCTGCTGTTTTCGGCATTTGTTTCTTTTTCTTTTCTTTTGGGCGTGCTTGTGCTGCTTCCGCCCCAGCACCTATCGTTGGATGTATCGGATGGTTGCTTTGGAATACAAAGCGGGGGAAACCCTTTTTCTTAAAAAAAATTAAGAACCTAATACTATATTTGTATGTAGCTTCGAAATTTGAATGCATATAATATAGTTAAATTTGTATTTGTTAATAATTTACCCTACATTGTCAATAAGATCAAAATTACTAATAATTTCATGTCGTCAATACCTCCCCTTGCGCGCTAGCGCAACTCTGTAAACTGGCCTTCTTGACGCTTTGAGTACCGCATTCATGTGGGGAGCTCTCCCCAGGTGATTGTTCAAAAAAATAAAACTAATGACTTTAATAAAAGATAACTTAATTGCTAGATAATTCCCTATGAATGTTGATTATCATGCAATTCAAAACAAGTTGTCTCCAATCGGACCAGGATTGGTAACTTGCACATTAGCCTCGTTAACGATATCAGTAAGTTGGGAAACTCAAGACAACATGCTTAAAAATCGAATTAAGCATGCGGCTACACTGAAGAAGGGATTGTTAGCGCTCCCCCGCTCCTAGCCCCGCTACCCCGCTCCCTATTGCGCCGGTGGCCACTCCGGCCCCGGCGGCCACGCCTCGCCCCCATCGTCGGCTGCCACTCCCGCCCCGGCGGCCCGCTCCCCGTCCCATGGACGTCTCCCCTCCTCCTCCGGGGGGCCTGCACCCCACGCCACGCTGGCTGGAGTCCAGCCCCTCCTCGGCCGGATCCGGTTCGACCGCCGCGTCGTACCGGGACGCCCTGCTCGCCTCCCCACCTGCTCCCCCCTCCGGTGGTGGTACGCCTCTTGACTCCACCGTCCCGCGATTTCCCGGGCCACGGTCGGAGATCCACCGCGTCGACCCCCCGCCGGAGGCCCCCTGGAGCGTCGCCGGACGCCAGTGCCGCCCCCGTACGCGCCGTCCTGCCGGACCTGCGCGCCCCCGCTCCCCGTCCTCGGCGAGCGACGAGTGCCCCCGCTGCCTCTCAAGGTCCCGAAGCCACCTGCTTGAGGAGTGCCGCTGCGACATCCGGTGCCGTAGGTGCCGCTTCTACGGCCATGTGGCGCGCGTCTGCACCGCGCCCCGCGAGCGCCTCCCCGCCCAGAGCCTTGTGAAGCGGCCTCGCACCTCCTCTCCGTCGACGAGTTTGGGCGGGTCAAGCCCCACCACGTCCTCCGGGCGGGCTTCCCCCTTGCCATCTCCGGCACCCTCCCCACGGCCGTCTCCACCACCCTCCTCGAGCCCGGCCCCCTCCTCCTCGTCGGGCACGCCCACTGTCATGTCTGGACACCCTGCGCTCCGGCCGGCCGGTGCCACCTGCTTCCTCCCCCGTTCTGCCGAAGTTGAGGCCGCGGAGGCCAGTCTCCAGCATGCCCTGATCGCCACCGTGGCTGGTCGCCGGACTGGCGTCTCCTGCGCCGACGTTACGGGACTCGTCAGCGGGTGTTTCGACATCCCTGCGGACATGTTCTCAGTGCATCGCCACGGGCCGGCGTAGTTCTTGCTCCGGTTCCAGAGGATGGAGGACCGTGCGCGCGCGTCGGCGGGCGTCGCTCGCGGCCCGCGTTTCCGCCTTCCCTTGCGCCCCTGGAGTCGCTTCGACGGCGCCCAGGCCGTCTCCCTGCGTTTCAAAGTGGATCTCGAAATCTCCGGCATCCCCGACCACGGCTGGCACCTCTCCTCCGCCGTGACTCTGCTGGCTCCGTTCTGCAAAGTTGACGAGCTCGCCCCTGAGACTCGCGATGGCTCTGACATGTCTGTCTTCAGGGTTTCGGCCTGGACTCCCAACCCGGATGGGATCCCGCGCTCCTCCGACCTCTACCTCCTGGAGAACGACGCCGTGATCGCCGGCGCCAACCCGGACGTTGCGGAGAGGTTCGCTTTGGAGGTTCTGCGCTACCCCAGTGACGATCCATGTTACCCGCTCCACCGACTTCCGCCTGCCGGCCCCCCCCCCCCCCCCCCCCCCCCCGCCTCCTACGGATGACTCCGACCCCTTCGACGTCCCTCCGTCGCCGCCGTGTCCCGGGCCATGGCCACGTCACTATGATTTCCCGCGTCGCTCCGGGAACTGTGGTGACGCGCGGCCACCGCCTGGCCGCGGCGGTGGCACCTCCGACGCCGGCGTGCGCCGTCGTCACCGGCGCCCTCCTCCGCCCCCCCGCGACTGGCATGGGATCCTTGGATCCCACCCATTGCCCGCTGACGCACCTGCTCGGGCCCAGGGGAAAAGCCGCCCTGTCTCGCGGCAAAGCCGCCTTGACCGCGGTCCGCGCGTGGAGACAAGCCCGCTAGCCAAGACCGCGCCTTTACGCCTGACCCCCGCACCTCTGCTACTGACTTGGCGACCCCACCAAGAGCAGATGCCACATGTGACACCCCCAGACCCCACCGCCGAGGCTTCCGGATCCCCACACTCGCCCCGCATTGGTGGTTCTACTCTGGTGGTCCCGCCCTGCGCCCCGTCCGTCCCCCGCGCGGACGCCGCCCAATCCCCTGTGAGACAGCGACACGATGGACCGGATCCCGAGGCATCTCCTGCCTCTGCCCCGCGGTCCCCTGCCCCCCGGGCCGCAACACCGGCTCCACCATCCCAGGCGACCCCACCACGATCCCCCAGCCTGCTTTCGGCCTCCGCCACCCCCTTCTCACCACGTGGCCAGTCCCCCAGCGCCCTGGCATCTCCTGGCCATGTTGATGACGCTTCGGCTGCCCAGGCCCATGAAGTTCAAAATTTTGTGGCTGGAATCCTGCTGCGATCTGCGCCCGTGCTACCTACTCTGGGCCCCAAGCGCAGGAGGAAGGAATTGCCTCCAAACTTCACTCCCAGACGCAGCCACCGCATCGCCAAGGCTGATCGGGGCCTAGACTCGGAGGCTAAGGCTAAGCGTGTGCTCCTTCTACGGCTGGGCACCATCCGCGAGAATGAGCCCCTCTCCTCCGCAGCTATCGAGCGCTACAGCAAGCTTTTCGAGCAGCCCTTGGCCGAGGACGTTGTGCAAGCATTTGCGGACTACTACGGATGGCACATTCCTCCAGGCTCCCTCCCTGTCCAGTGCAGCTCCACCTCGGTGGCTTGCGGCATTGCCGCCAACTAGTTTCGCCGTGCCTTCTCCTCTCGGCCTCCATCCTTCCCCTATGGAGTGCACCCTTAAGACTGTGTTTTGGCACGTCTTTGGCCTTCATTCTAAGGCTAAGCGCACTGCGGTCCGCTCTGTAATTTCCTCGGTTTCGCCGAACATTGTGTGCCTTCAAGAAACGAAACTCGATTCGTTCTCATTGCCCCTTGTTGTGGAGACGCTCGGCCCATGCTTCCTGGATTACTTCTACCTCCCGGCTTCCGGCACCCACGGCGGCATCCTTCTTGCTTGGAACCGCAATGAGATCGCTATCTCTAGCCCATACATTGGTCAGCACCACATCACGGCCCTCGTCTCTACCACTTCGGGCGCGCATCCTTGGTGGATCACCGGGGTCTATGGCCCGCAGGACGACGATGAAAAGATCTTGTTCCTCGAAGACTTGCAAGATACCCGCGATTCTTGCGCTGGCCCCTGGCTCCTCGGCGGTGACTTCAACCTCGTTTCCTCCTCTAGCGACAAAAGCAACGGCCGGATTAACAGACGCACCTCCAACAGATTCCGTCGCTTCATTGCCGATATGGAGTTGCGCGACGTCTACATGCACGGCCGCCGCTACACTTGGTCCAATGAGCAGGACTCGCCCACGCTTGTGCGTAACGACCACTTCCTATGCACCTCTGAGTGGGATCTTGCGCACCCACATGCCATCCTCCGTTGCCTTGCCTCGATGGTGTCTGACCACTGCCCGCTATTTCTCGACTGCACTCCGCGCTCGGCTGGCCCGAGACGTTTCCACTTCGAGCCGTATTGGACCAAGCTTGAAGACTTTCAGGAAACGGTGAAGGCTGCATGGGGCTCTGTCCACGACCCTGACCCCTTCCGGCGCGTATACCTCCTCCTCAAGATCACGGATCGCCGCTTCCAGAGTTGGGGCACTCGCACCCATGGCCACGTCTCCTTGCAACTTATGATCGCGTGAGAACTCATTGCCCGCCTTGATGCGGCCCAGGACATCCGGGCTCTTTCCCCCTCTAAGATCTGGCTTCGCCGCAATCTGAAGCGCGCCTAGCTTGGTCTAGCCTCGCTTGAGAGATCCATCGCCCGCGAGCGGGCGCAATTTGGATGGCTGAAGGAGGGCGAGACTAACACCGCCTTCTTCAAAATTCACGCGGCCCACATGCACCAGAAGAACCACATCCTCTCCCTTCGGCACGAGGGCTCTACAATCACCGATGAGCAGGACATGGCCAAGGCGGCCTACCATCACTTCTCCTCGCTCCTTGGCACTCCAAGACCCCGTGATTTCTCCCTCGACTTGCAACAAATCGACGACCGCTCCTTTGATCTCGAGGAGCTCGAGCTTCCTTTCTCCGAGGCGGAAATCTGGTCCGCGGTCAAGGCGCTCCCCCGTGGAAAAGCCCTGGGCGCCGATGGCTTCACGGCTGAGTTCCTCGTGGCGTGCTGGGACACGATCAAAGCCGATATTTGCGAGATTTTCAACAAGTTCTACTCCATGAACGGGCGCAGCCTCCAGCGCCTCAACGAAGCCCTAATCATGCTGATCCCAAAGAAGCCGGATGCCTCCTCTCTCTCGGACTACCGCCCCATCAGCCTAATCCACCTGATCATGAAGCTCATTGCTAAAGTCCTCTCCCTGCGCCTCGCTCCTCGCCTGGGCCAGCTCGTCTCCACCAACCAAAGTGCATTCATCGCCGGGCGGTGTGTGCACGACAATTTTATGCTGGTCCAGCAGACCGCCCGCCAGCTCCACAACCTCCGCGTGCCTCGCGTCCTCCTCAAGCTCGACATTGCACGCGCGTTTGATACAGTCTCTTGGGCTTTCCTCCTCGACGTGCTACGCCACCTGGGCTTCGGTCGTCGGTGGATCGAGTGGATTGCCATCTTACTCTCCACGTCCAAAACGCGCGTCCTCATCAATGGATCCCCCGACCCTCCCATCGCGCACGCTTGCGGTCTGAGTCAAGGCGATCCTGTTTCCCCAATGCTGTTTACGATTGCCATTGATGCTCTCAACTCCCTCCTCCTCCATACCCACCGCAGTGGCCTTCTTCAGTGGCTCACCACTCGACACGCCTCTTCGAGCATCTCACTCTATGACGACGATGTGATCATCTTCTGCCACCCGTCAACCCGTGATCTTCGGGTCATTCGAGAGCTGCTTCGTGTCTTTGGCGAGGCTTCCGGGCTCTGCACGAACTTTGCCAAGTGTTCGGCAACCCCGATCCGCTGCGACGACCCCACGCGTGATTCCATCGCGTGCCAACTGGCCTGCACTATCATGGACTTCCCTATCACCTACTTGGGCATTCCCCTCTCGCTTCGGAAGCCGTCCACCTCGTCGCTCCGGCCGATCATAGAGAAGCTGGCCAAGAAGCTTTCCTCCTGGCGGGCGATTCTCCTGTCCCGTGGTGAGCGTCTCACCCTCGTCCGCCACGTGCTGTGTGCGATCCTCTCCCACATCATGGTCGTCATCGCTCTCTGTCCGACGATCCTCAAGCAAGTGAACCGCACGATCCGCGAATTCCTCTGGCATGGTAATAAGGAGACCCGCGCTGGCCACGGGCCAGTCAACTGGCAGCGCGTCTGCCAGCCCCTCCATCTCGGCGGACTCGGCATCCCGGACCTCCATCGGCAAGGGATCTCTCTTCGTGTGCGCTGGCTATGGCTGCAGCGCACCGACCCGGCCAGGCCGTGGGCACACCTGCACCTGCCCTCCGATACTGACTCCTCCGCCATCTTCCACGCGTCCACGTCCTGGACTATCGGTGATGGCAGGTCTTGCCGATTCTAGACGGATGCTTGGATCGACGGCATGGCCATCGCGGACATCGCCCCTAACCTCCTTCCCCTTGTCCCCCGACGGCGTCGCAAACGCACTGTGGCGGAGGGGCTCCAGGACCGCTGCTGGATTGCACACTTGCGTGGCGCGCTAACGCCCACTGCCCTGGTGGAGTACGTCCAGCTCTGGACTAGGCTCCGTCACCTCCACCTGTCTACCTCCCCTGACCGTCTAGTCTGGCGCTAGACTGCGGATGGGAACTACTCTGCCAGATCCTGCTACCGAGCCCTCTTTGCCGGCTCCATATCCGCCCCTTTCTGGCGCCTCACCTGGAAATGCTGGGCCCCACTGCGCGTCAAGATGTTCACCTGGCTGGCCGACCTTGACCGCTGTTGGACTGCCGATTGACTGGCGCGCCACGGTCTCCCCCACAACGACAAATGTCCCCTCTGCGACCAGCACGTCGAGACCATGCAACATATCATCACCGCCTGGCCTTTCTCCAGGCAGGTTTGGCATGATGTCCTATCTTGGGTGCGCGCCACCGTCCCCCCCTCCGTCCGGTCCCGAGGAGTTCCTCCCCTGGTGCTATGCCATGATCATGAGCTCCCCCACTGGACACCGCAAGGGGCTTGCCACCCTTGCAACCCTGACGGCCTGGTCCATCTGGAAGCAGCACAACCGCTGTGTCTTCGACGGCGAGTCCCCCTCCACCTCCCGGCTTCTTGAGCTTATCCAGAACGAGGCGCGTTATTGGGCTAGGGCTGGCGCTCACGGTTTAAATACGCTACTGGCATAGGTCCCTAATCTTGTACCCGGGCTGAGCAACCCGTCACCACTGCTCCCCGCTCCTTGTCTTGCCTGCGTGCTGGACACCGAGCCCCCCCTGTATCTTCACCTTCTTCCTATCAATGAAAAGATACGCCCTATAGCGTATTCGTGAAAAAAAATCGAATTAATCTCTGTGATGTTTGGCGGCGCTTTTCTTTTCATACCCGCCTAGCAAATCAACCAACCAAAAGAAATCTAAAATGAACTAGAATCGTAATTCACCATTGAAATAACTATAATAGGATTTAGAATTTCAATGCATCTATGATAAGAGTTGAGAGAGATTAGCATGGAGTACTTGTGATGCTAACCTTTGGCTGTTGACTCGGAGTATGGGACGTTAGAGAATTGACGGGAGTATGCAGGATCGCTCATCCCGGACCCGGAGCCCGTGTCTCTCTTGATTGGGCTTTATTATGGGCCATTGCCGGTTTGCCCTTTTGCAGATTTTATTATTCTCTGTTTGAGTTCCAACTTCCAAGTGTTGTAACTGTATTGAGGCCGTTTCGTTAGTCAGCTGGTTTTACCAGAAAATAAATCAAACACAGTGTGTGCCCTAGTGCAAACGTCTGCTGATCCAATGCACGCACCCTTTATTATCTGCAAAAAATGATGATTTTCCGCCATATTTGCTTGATCAACTCCAGGGGCAAAGAACCACGCATGCACAAAACAATGTGGCATATACTGTACCGAGCGTCGAGAACCGGCTCTCGGTAATATGAAAGAAACTGACGGAGTTGTCAGTTGCGAACGGGCATGCCACGTGGCTCCTCTTTGCCGTATGTGGCTCCCGGCGTCTTCACTGTTTGCCGTGCGGTCTTGTTCTCCGTGAGCCCGTGATGGCAACGTTAGATACTTGTCGTGAAGCCAGGTTTGCCGAGTGTGGCTCTTAGCGTTGTTTACTTTACCGAGTGTCCGTGTTTTGGCTCTCGACGAAGAGCCTGGCACCCCACGTATACGGAAATTCCAGTAGTGCACGCACATGTTCTTCCCTACTTCACAAGACACCGACTCTCCTTCTCCTCCTGTTGGCGCCACCGCCAATCATCCCCGTCTCCTATGGCTTTTGGGTCTTGGAGGTGTGGAGGATCTCGAACCCCTAGCGGTGGGAGGAACTCCACTCTCGTTTTTGTTGGGCTTTGTGCCTGGGTTGAGGCTTTGTGGTAGTGGCGATGTCCCTCAGTAGGAATATTGTCTCCCCCGTTCGATCCCCTATCCCGATGGTGCGTGTAGCAACATTGGAGTGTGCGTGGACATGTCTTCGTCAGGTCTCATGAGATTCAGTCAGTGTTGGTCTTCGATTTGCGTTGCTGGAGGGTGTGTGGACATGTGTCTCCGTCGGATTTCATGAGATTCAGTCAGTATTTGTCTTCGATGGATATTTTTGGATCCAGACTCCGTTCGTCTTCATTTGGGTGTTTATAAGTTTGATCCTTCTGATCTACGAATCTCTCCATCGTCGATGATTGCTGTTTTGGTGCACTAGTCCCATGTGGCCTTTACATACATCTAGTCCTTCTGGAATGCTGCAAGAAATCCTTCGCCGTTGCTCTGGCCAGAGCCAGGCTGATGAAGCAGGAGCTATGGGCTAAATACATGATGAAGCTGGCGCGCGAAGGTGCAAAGGAGGATGACTTGGTGCTGGAGCTGCTAGTGTAGGTCGTTTGTGTTGAGTTTAACGGGTGTGGCATGCGTATGCCTCTGCCACTAGGGGTTAGATGATCAAGCCCGTGATTGGTCTAGGGGTTTCAGTTATTTGTCGTTCTTCGTGTCTTTCCTTTAGGATTTTGCTGGGCTTGATACCTTTTGTCCTCCCTCGCGTGCTGTAATCTTGACATTGTTAGTTTCGGTTTCTATGAAAATGGAACCGGGGCGTAGGCCCTTTCCCTCTAAAAAAAGTTTTGTCCGGCTTAGGTGATGAAAGGGCGACGATGATGACATGCATTCTGCTCGCTCCAGTGTTTATTGTCGTTGCTAGATGATCCATGGACCTGGTTGTAATTTTTTTTACTTTTAATGCTCTTTTTACTGCCATGATTGAATGAATATAACAGAAGTTCCTCTTTAAAAAATGATGATCTTCCTCGCGCTTCGGTCAACGTGACCCAAATCAATACTCGGGCACAAACAAAACCTTCCATGTGCCAATGCTCCATCGCGGCTCCTTTCACCTCTCACCAATGGCAGAGCGCTGCAACGCAATGGCGTATCCCCGTGAAGGTATCCTTGCGGAGCTCCACCAAAAGATCTCCGCCTCCCTCCTCCCAGTAGTTGTGGGCGGAGATTTTAACCTCATCCGTTCTCCGGACAAGAAGAATAATGATAGGATTAACCTCCCCCGGATGCAGTTGTTCAACGACTGGATCGCGGAGCTCGGCCTCCGGGAGATCGAGCGGACGGGGGCGCGATTCACCTGGACTAACCGCCAGGCCGACCCGACGCGATTCGTCTTGGATCGTGTCCTAGTTTCCCCGGAGTGGGAATTGAGGTGCCCCCTGACCTCGCTCCGGGCGATTACCCGGATTAGGTCTGACCACGTCCCTCTCCTCCTATCCTCTGCGGACGAGCGCCCCCCCTCCCGCCGCGGTTTAGGTTTGAGTCCTTTTGGCTCAACCAGGCCGGCTTTCGGGATGCGGTCTCTGCTCGTTGGACTCTTGCTCGCGCCTCTCCCCATCGCTCCATGTCCGCCGTTGACTCGTGGCACTTCTGCGCCAAGCTTGCCCGCCAATTCATGAAGGGCTGGGGCGCTAATCTTGGTCGTGACCTCTGCGAGCGTAAAAGATCTCTCATGTTTGCTATTCAGGCTCTGGACGCCCGGGCCGACTCCTCCGGTGTAACACCCCGGATGTAACTTTCCCTTTTTGTACTCCAACTCTTGCCGTTTCCGGCGTTAAGTTATATTTATTTCTCGGGTTCGGGTCTTTGTCCCCGTGTGTTGTTTTCGTTTTCATGCATCTCATATCATGTCATCATGTGCATCGCATTTGCATACGTGTTCAACTCATGCATTCGAGCATTTTTTTCCCCGTTGTCCGTTTTGCATTCCGGCGCTTCGTTCTCCTCCGGTGGTCATTTCTAGCTTTCTTTCATGTGTGGGGATTAAACATTTCCGGATTGGACCGAGACTTGCCAAGCGGCCTTGGTTTACTACCGGTAGACCGTCTGTCAAGTTTCGTATCATTTGGACTTCGTTTGATACTCCAACGGTTAATCGAGGGACCAAAAAGGCCTCGTGTGTGTTGCAGCCCAACACCCCTCCATTTTGGCCCAAAACCCACCAAACTCTGCTCCATGTCCTAGAGCGTTCGATCATGATCGCGTGGCCGAAAACCGCACCTCATTTGGACTCTCCTAGCTCCACTTATGCCTATAAATAGTCCCCTCCATTTTCGGATCCCTCTCCCCCACGAAAACCCTAAAATTCCCTCGCGCCAGCCGGACGTGTCTTACCCGGCCGGACGAAATCGCCGCCGCTGCCTCAGCCTACCAGACGCCGCCACGTGGCGGGCGGACCACTTCCCCGCTAGCCGCTCCCGCCGGCCCTCCCAGGCCCGAGGCGGGCCAGCTCCCGCGCCTCTCCGGGCCAGTCCCAGCCGCCACCTCGCGCCCGTCTTCCCCGACGCCATGGAGCCGCTCCGCCGCACGCCACCTCGCCGGCGAGCCCCGCCGTCGCCGGCCTCGCCTCGCGCCGCCACCTCCGGACGCCACCGCGCCGCCGCCGCTCCACTTCGCATCGGCCGCCGCCTCCTCCCCGGATCCGGCGCCCCCAAGTTCCTCTCCGGCCTCCCCCCCGCGGCAAGTCCATTTTCGGCGGGCTCCAAGTCCGGCAACTACAGTAACTCCGGCGGCCTCGGTTCCCGTGCAAATCTGGATCTGAGATCTAGAGCGGTTGACTTTCTCTCCCGAAACCCTAATTTTTTTATGCCTACTTTGACCTGCCGTAACTTTGCATCTGTAGCTCCGATTTGGGCATATAGTATATCAAAATGTTCGTCTCGACGAGTACATCATTTCATTCCATTGCATCATTTTCATTTGAGTTCATCTTGATGCCCAAAATGCTGTTAGAAGGAGGCTTCGTGAGTTAATTGTCAGATCTACTAGTTCATCTTAGACTTTTGTCATTTTTTCCATGATTATTGTGTGCATGATATGCCTGTGAGTCCTTCATATGTTTTGTTAAGCATTTTGTCTTCTTTCCAGAGGTGCAACCCATGCATTTTTAGGATGTGTGTGGTGACTTATGCAAGCTTGCAAAGTGAGGCACCCGGTAAATCTGTTTTCAGGGACTTAGTTGTTTTCACTAAGTCTGGGATATTTTAGTTCATGATTCCATGTGTTCAGCTTGTTTCCTAGTGATCCGTGCCTCTTTTGAGGATGATCAGTAAAGGAGTTTTTTTAATCATGTTATGCTCTATTCATCCATCTCTTTGTTTGCAATTATGGAGCACCCGAGCTTGAGTCAATCGAGCTCTACTTTTGCTTCGTTGTGAATCTGGGCAGATCGTCAACTCATTTGCGATTTTGCCGATGCTATTGTAGTTGATCCGTGCATGCCATGCCATTGTTCTTGCCATGTATAGATATAATTTTGTGCCTTCTTAATGGATGTATGCGTGCCTTGCCATAACTTGCACCGTAGTGAGTGCATCGAGCTCGTTTACATGCCTTCGTGAGTTATATTTCAGCATGTCTCAGTTTTCACTAAGTCTGAAAACTGATTGTGTTTTAGCCATGTTCGTGTGCCCGTTAGTATATTTTGTGAACCCTTTTCGCCCCAGGTCACTTTGGGTATTTTGTTAAGCTTGTTGAGTAGCTCCATGCCATGTTCTTCTTTTTCATAATCAGATCATGTATCATGTTGTTTTGCTGCTCCGAAGAGGGCTTCGTGATCTGAAATTTCAGACAAGTGTTAATTTCACTAAGTCTGAGATCTGTTTTGCATTTGCGTTTTTGACATGCTTGTTTGAACCTCATAATGGATGAATTGGCCGAGGCTCAGTGCTAGTCTTTTGTTAAGCATCTTGTGTGAATCCCTGCCATGTATTTTGTTGTCATGTTTGTGTTGGAAATATGCCCTAGAGGCAATAATAAATTGATTATTATTATATTTCCTTGTTCATGATAATCGTTTATTATCCATGCTAGAATTGTATTGATAGGAAACTCAGATACATGTGTGGATACATAGACAACACCATGTCCCTAGTAAGCCTCTAGTTGACTAGCTCGTTGATCAATAGATGGTTACGGTTTCCTGACCATGGACATTGGATGTCGTTGATAACGGGATCACATCATTAGGAGAATGATGTGATGGACAAGACCCAATCCTAAGCATAGCACTAGATCGTGTAGTTCGTATGCTAAAGCTTTTCTAATGTCAAGTATCATTTCCTTAGACCATGAGATTATGCAACTCCCGGATACCGTAGGAGTGCTTTGGGTGTGCCAAATGTCACAACGTAACTGGGTGGCTATAAAGGTACACTACGGGTATCTCCGAAAGTGTCTGTTGGGTTGGCATGAATCAAGACTGGGATTTGTCACTCCGTGTGACGGAGAGGTATCTCTGGGCCCACTCGGTAGGACATCATCATAATGTGCACAATGTGATCAAGGAGTTGATCACGGGATGATGTGTTACGGAACGAGTAAAGAGACTTGCCGGTAACGAGATTGAACAAGGTATCGGGATACCGACGATCGAATCTCGGCCAAGTGTCGTACCGATAGACAAAGGGAATTGTATACGGGATTGATTAAGTCCTTGACATCGTGGTTCATCCGATGAGATCATCGTCGAGCATGTGGGAGCCAACATGGGTATCCAGATCCCGCTGTTGGTTATTGACCGGAGAACGTCTCGATCATGTCTGCATAGTTCCCGAACCCGTAGGGTCTACACACTTAAGGTTTGGTGACGCTAGGGTTATAGAGATATTAGTATGCGGTAACCCGAAAGTTGTTCGGAGTCCCGGATGAGATCCCGGACGTCACGAGGAGTTCCGGAATGGTCCGGAGGTAAAGAATTATATATAGGAAGTGCTATTTCGGCCATCGGGACAAGTTTCGAGGTCACCGGTATTGTACCGGGACCACCGGAAGGGTCCCGGGGGTCCACCGGGTGGGGCCACCTGCCCCGGGGGGGCACATGGGCTGTAGGGGGTGCGCCTTGGCCTATATGGGCCAAGGGCACCAGCCCCTAGAGGCCCATGCGCCAAAGGGACAAGAGGAGGGGAGAGTCCTAAAGGGGGAAGGCACCTCCGAGGTGCCTTGGGGAGGATGGACTCCTCCCCCCTTGGCCGCACCCTTCCTTGGAGGAAGGGGCAAGGCTGCGCCCTTCCCCTCTCCCTTGGCCCTATATATAGTGGGGGGAAGGGAGGGCAACCATACCTAAGCCCTGGCGCCTCCCTCTCCCTCCCATGACACATCTCCCTCCTCCCGCAGCGCTTGGCGAAGCCCTGTTGGAATCCCGCTACTTCCACCACCACGCCGTCGTGCTGCTGGATCTCCATCAACCTCTCCTTCCCCCTTGCTGGATCAAGAAGGAGGAGACGTCGCTGCTCCGTACGTGTGTTGAACGCGGAGGTGCCGTCCGTTCGGCGCTAGGATCATCGGTGATTTGGATCACGACGAGTACGACTCCATCAACCCCTTCTCTTGAACGCTTCCGCGCGCTCTGTACAAGGGTATGTAGATCCACTCCTCCCTCGTTGCTAGATGACTCCATAGATAGATCTTGGTGACACGTAGGAAAATTTTGAATTTGGCTACGTTCCCCAACAGTGGCATCATGAGCTAGGTCTATGCGTAGTTTCTATGCACGAGTAGAACACAAAGTAGTTGTGGGCGTTGATTTTGTTCAATATGCTTGCCGTTACTAGTCTTATCTTGATTCGGCGGCATCGTGGGATGAAGCGGCCCGGACCAACCTTACACGTACTCTTACGTGAGACCGGTTCCACCGAACTGACATGCACTAGTTGCATAAGGTGGCTGGCGGGTGTCTGTCTCTCCCACTTTAGTCGGATCGGATTCGATGAAAAGGGTCCTTATGAAGGGTAAATAGCAATTGGCATATCACGTTGTGGTTTTGCGTAGGTAAGAAACGTTCTTGCTAGAAACCCATAGCAGCCACGTAAAACATGCAAACAACAATTAGAGGACGTCTAACTTGTTTTTGCAGGGTATGCTATGTGATGTGATATGGCCAAAGGATGTGATGAATGATATATGTGATGTATGAGATTGATCATGTTCTTGTAATAGGAATCACGACTTGCATGTCGATGAGTATGACAACCGGCAGGAGCCATAGGAGTTGTCTTAATTTATTTATGACCTGCGTGTCAACATAAATGTCATGTAATTACTTTACTTTATTGCTAACCGTTAGCTGTAGTAGTAGAAGTAATAGATGACGTGACAACTTCATGAAGACACGATGATGAGATCATGATGATGGAGATCATGGTGTCATGCCGGTGACGATGATGATCATGGAGCCCCGAAGATGGAGATCAAGAGGAGCAAAGTGATGATGGCCATATCATGTCACTATTTGATTGCATGTGATGTTTATCATGTTTATGCATCTTGTTTACTTAGAACGATGGTAGTAAATAAGATGATCCCTCATTAAAATTTCAAGAAAGTGTTCCCCCTAACTGTGCACGTTGCGACAGTTCGTTGTTTCGAAGCACCACGTGATGATCGGGTGTGATAGATTCTAACGTTCACATACAACGGGTGTAAGACAGATTTACACACGCGAAACACTTAGGTTGACTTGACGAGCCTAGCATGTACAGACATGGCCTCGGAACACAAGAGACCGAAAGGTCGAGCATGAGTCGTATGGTAGATACGATCAACATGAAGATGTTCACCGATGATGACTAGTCCGTCTCACGTGATGATCGGACACGGCCTAGTTGACTCGGATCATGTAATCACTTAGATGACTAGAGGGATGTCTATCTGAGTGGGAGTTCATAAGATGAACTTAATTATCCTGAACATAGTCAAAAGGTCTTCGCAAATTATGTCGTAGCTCGCGCTTCAGGTCCTCTGTTTAGATATGTTCCTAGAGAAAATTTAGTTGAAAGTTGATGTAGTAAATTATGCGGACTAGGTCCGTAAACTGAGGATTGTCCTCATTGCTTCATAGAAGGCTTATGTCCTTAATGAACTGCTCAGTGTGCTGAACCTCGAACGTGTCTGATGGATGTTGCGAACATCTGACATACACATTTTGATAACTACGTGATAGTTCAGTTAAACGGTTTAGAGTTGAGGCACCGAAGACGTTTTGAAACGTCGCGAAACATATGAGATGTTTCGAGGGCTGAAATTGGGATTTCAGGCTCGTGCCCACGTCAAGAGGTATAAGACCTCTGACGATTTTCTTAGCCTGCAAACTAAGGGAGAAAAGCTCAATTGTTGAGCTTGTGCTCAGATTGTCTGAGTACAACAATCATTTGAATCGAGTGGGAGTTGATCTTCCAGATGAGAAAGTGATGTTTCTCCAAAGTCATTACCACCAAGCTGCTAGAGCTTCGTGATGAACTATAATATATCAGGGACATATATGATGATCCTTGAGATATTCGCGATGTTTGACACCACAAAAGTAGAAGTCAAGAAGGAGCATCAATTGTTGATGGTTGGTGAAACCACTAGTTTCAAGAAGGGCAAGGGCAAGAAGGGATACTTCATGAAACGGCAAATCAGCTGCTGCTCTAGTGAAGAAACCCAAGGTTGAACCCAAACCCGAGACTAAGTGCTTCTGTAATAAGAGGAACTGCCACTGGAGCAGAATTACCCTAGATACTTGGTAGATGAGAAGGCTGGCAAGGTCGATAGAAGTATATTGGATATACATTGTGTATGTGTACTTTACTAGTACTCCTAGTAGCACCAGGGTATTAGATACCGGTTCGGTTGCTAAGTGTTAGTAACTCGAAATAAAAGCTACGGAATAAACGGAGACTAGCTAAAGGTGAGCTGACGATATGTGTTGGAAGTGTTTCCAATGTTGATATGATCAAGCATCGCACGCTCCCTCTACCATCGAGATTGGTGTTTGCGTTGAGCATAGACATGATTGGATTATGTCTATCGCAATACGGTTATTCATTTAAGGAGAGAGTAATGGTTACTCTGTTTATTTGAATAATACCTTCAATGGTCTTACACCTAAAATGAATGGTTTATTGAATCTCGATCGTAGTGATACACATGTTCATGCCAAAAGATAGTAATGATAGTACCACCTACTTGTGGCACTGCCACTAAGTCATATCGGTATAAAACGCATGAAGAAGCTCCATGTTGATGGATCTTTGGACTCACTCATTTTTGAAAATTGAGCATGCGAACCATGTCTATTGGTATATATGCATGAAGAAACTCCATGCAAATGGACCGTTTTGTACTCGCTTGATTTTGAATCACTTGAGACATGCAAATCATACCACATGGGCAAGATGACTGAAAGCCTCGTTTTCAGTAAAATGGAACAAGAAAGCAACTAGTTGCATAAGGTGGCAAGCGGGTGTCTGTCTCTCCTACTTGAGACTGGTTCCATCGACTGACATGCACTAGTTGCATAAGGTGCGGCGGGTGTCTGTCTCTCCCACTTTAGTCGGATCGGATTCGATGAAAAGGGTCCTTATGAAGGGTAAATAGCAATTGGCATATCACGTTGTGGTTTTGCGTAGGTAAGAAACGTTCTTGCTAGAAACCCATAGCAGCCACGTAAAACATGCAAACAACAATTAGAGGACGTCTAACTTGTTTTTGCAGGGTATGCTATGTGATGTGATATGGCCAAAAGGATGTGATGAATGATATATGTGATGTATGAGATTGATCATGTTCTTGTAATAGGAATCACGACTTGCATGTCGATGAGTATGACAACCGGCAGGAGCCATAGGAGTTGTCTTAATTTATTTATGACCTGCGTGTCAACATAAACGTCATGTAATTACTTTACTTTATTGCTAACCGTTAGCTGTAGTAGTAGAAGTAATAGTTGATGAGACAACTTCATGAAGACACGATGATGAGATCATGATGATGGAGATCATGGTGTCATGCCGGTGACAAGATGATCATGGAGCCCCAAGATGGAGATCAAAGGAGCTATATGATATTGGCCATATCATGTCACTATTTTGATTGCATGTGATGTTTATCATGTTTTCATCTTATTTGCTTAGAACGACGTAGTAAATAAGATGATCCCTCACTAAAATTTCAAGAAAGTGTTCCCCCTAACTGTGCACCGTTGCGACAGTTCGTTGTTTCGAAGCACCACGTGATGATCGGGTGTGATAGATTCTAACGTTCACATACAACGGGTGTAAGACAGATTTACACACGCGAAACACTTAGGTTGACTTGACGAGCCTAGCATGTGTACAGACATGGCCTCGGAACACAGAAGACCGAAAGGTCGAGCATGAGTCGTATGGTAGATACGATCAGCATGAAGATGTTCACCGATGTTGACTAGTCCGTCTCACGTGATGATCGGACACGGCCTAGTTGACTCGGATCATGTAATCACTTAGATGACTAGAGGGATGTCTATCTGAGTGGGAGTTCATAAGATGAACTTAATTATCCTGAACATAGTCAAAAGGTCTTCGCAAATTATGTCGTAGCTCGCGCTTCAGTTCTACTGTTTAGATATGTTCCTAGAGAAAATTTAGTTGAAAGTTGATAGTAGCAATTATGCGGACTAGGTCCGTAAACCGAGGATTGTCCTCATTGCTTCATAGAAGGCTTATGTCCTTAATGCACCGCTCAGTGTGCTGAACCTCGAACGTCGTCTGTGGATGTTGCGAACATCTGACATACACGTTTTGATGACTACATGATAGTTCAGTGCGTAATGCTTAAATGGTTTAGAATTGAGGCACCGAAGACGTTTTGAAACGTCGCGAAACATATGAGATGTTTCGAGGGCTGAAATTGGGATTTCAGGCTCGTGCCCACGTCAAGAGGTATAAGACCTCCGACGATTTTCTTAGCCTGCAACTAAGGAGAAAAGCTCAATTGTTGAGCTTGTGCTCAGATTGTCTGAGTACAACAATCATTTGAATCGAGTGGGAGTTGATCTTCCAGATGAGATAGTGATGTTTCTCCGAAGTCATTACCACCAAGCTGCTAGAGCTTCGTGATGAACTATAATATATCAGGGACATATATGATGATCCTTGAGATATTCGCGATGTTTGACACCACAAAAGTAGAAATCAAGAAGGAGCATCAATTGTTGATGGTTGGTGAAACCACTAGTTTCAAGAAGGGCAAGGGCAAGAAGGGATACTTCATGAAACGGCAATTCAGCTGCTGCTCTAGTGAAGAAACCCAAGGTTGAACCCAAACCCGAGACTAAGTGCTTCTGTAATAAGGGAACAACCACTGGAGCAGAATTACCCTAGATACTTGGTAGATGAGAAGGCTGGCAAGGTCGATAGAAGTATATTGGATATACATTGTGTTGATGTGTACTTTACTAGTACTCCTAGTAGCACCAGGGTATTAGATACCGGTTCGGTTGCTAAGGGTTAAGTAGCTAAAGGTGAGCTGACGATATGTGTTGGAAATGTTTCCAATGTGGATATGATCAAATATCGTACGCTCCCTCTACCATCGAGATTGGTGTTTGCGTTGAGCATAGACATGATTGAATTATGTCTATCGCAATACGGTTATTCATTTAAGGAGAATAATGGTTACTCTGTTTATTTGAATAATACCTTCAATGGTCTTACACCTAAAATGAATTGTTTGTTGAATCTCGATCGTAGTGATACACATGTTCATGCCAAAAGATAGTAATGATAGTACCACCTACTTGTGGCACTGCCACTGAAGTCATATCGGTATAAAACACATGAAGAAGCTCCATGTTGATGGATCTTTGGGCTCATTTTTTTTGGAAAAGTTTGAGACATGCAAACCATGTCTATTGGTGTATATGCATGAAGAAACTCCATGCAAATGGACCGTTTGAACTCACTTGATTTTGAATCACTTGAGACATGCAAATCATACCACATGGGCAAGATGACTGAAAGCCTCTTTTTCAGTAAAATGGAACTAGAAAGCAACTTGTTGGAAGTAATACATTTTGATGTGTGCAGTCCAATGAGTGCTGAGGCGTGTAGTGGATATCGTTATGTTCTTACTTCACAGATGATTTGAGTAGATGTTGAGTACATTTACTTGATAAATCACGAGTATGAATTATTGAAAGGTTCAAGTAATTTCAGGGTGAAGTTAAAAGATCGTCATGACAAGAGGATAAAGTATCTATGATATGATCATAGAGATGAATATCTGAATTACGAGTTTGGCACAGAATTAAGACATTGTGGAAATTGTTTCACAACTAATACAGCCTGGAACACCATAGTGTGATGGTGTGTCCGAACATCATAACTGCACCCTATTGGATATGATGCATACCATGATGTCTCTTATCGAATTACCACGATAGTTTATGGGTTAGGCATTAGAGACAACCACATTCACTTTAAATAGGGCACCACGTAATTCCGATGAGATGACACCGTATGAACTATGGTTTAGAGAAACCTAAGCTGTCATTTCTTAAAAGTTTGGGGCTGCGACGCTTATGTGAAAAAGTTTCAGGCTGATAAGCTCGAACCCAAAGCGGATAAATGCATCTTCATAGGACACCCAAAACAGTTGGGTATACCTCCTGTCTCAGATCCGAAAGCAATAAGGGATTGTTTCTAGAATCGGGTCCTTTCTCGAGAAAAGTTTCTCTCGAAGGAATTGAGTGGGAGGATGGTGGAGACTTGATGAGGTTATTGAACCGTCACTTCAACTAGTGTATAGCAGGGCACAAAGAGTTGTTCCTGTGGCACCTACACCAATTGAAGTGGAAGCTTATGATATTGATCATGAACTTCGGATCAAGTCACTCCAAACCTCGTGGATGACAAGGATGCGTACTACTTCAGAGTGGTACGTAATCCTGTCTTGGAAGTCATGTTGCTAGACAACAATGAACCTACGAGCTATGGAGAAGCGATGGTGGGCCTCATTCCGATAAATGGCTCGAGGCCATAAAATCCGAGAGAGGATCCATGTATGAAAACAAAGTGTAGACTTTGGCAGAACGCTCGATGGTCGTAAGGCTATTGAGTATAGATGGATTTTAAAAGGAAGACGGACAATGATGGTAAATGTCACCATTAAGAAAGCTCGACTTGTCGTTAAGATGTTTTCCGACAAGTTCAAGGAGTTGACTACGATGAGACTTTCTCACTCGTAGCGATGCTAAGAGTCTGTTGGAATTATATTAGCGATTACTGCATTATTTATGAAATCTTGCAGATAGGATGTCAAAACATTGTTTCCTTGATGATTTTCTTGAGGAAAGGTTGTATGTGATACAACCGGAAGGTTTTGTCAATCCTGAAATATGCTAATAAGTATGCAAAGCTCCAGCAATCCTTCTAAGGACTGGAGTAAGCATCTCGGAGTTGGAATGTATGCTTTGATGAGATGATCAAAGATTTTGGGTGTTATACAAAGTTTGAGAAACTTGTATTTCCAAAGAAGTGAGTGGGAGCACTATAGAATTCTGATGAATATATGTTGTTGACATATGTTGATCAGAAATGACGTAGAATTTCTGGAAAAGCATATAGGGTTATTTGGAAAGTGTTTTCAATGGAAAGCCTGGATTAAGCTGCTTGAGCATTGAGCATCAAGATCTATAAGGATAGATCAAAACGCTTAATGGAACTTTCAAATGAGCACATACCTTGACATGATCTGAAGGTGTTCAAAGATGGACCAGTCAAAGAAGAGTTCTGCCTGAGTTGTAAGTATGAAGTTAAAAGACTTAAAAGCTCGACCACGCAGAATAGAGAAAGACGAAAGGTCGTCCCCTATGCTAAGACATAGGCCCTACAGTATGCTATGCTGTGTACCGCACCTGGAAATGCCTTGCATGAGTCAGTCAAGGGTACAAGAGTGATCCAAGAATGGATCACAAGGACAGCGTCAAAGGTTATCCCTTAGTAAAACTAGTGTACTAAGGAATTTTCTCGATTATGGAGGTGATAAAGAGTTCGACGTAAAGAGTTACGTCGATGAAAGCTTAACACCTATCCGGAAAGCTCTGAGTATAGATACCGGATACGTATAATGGAGCAACAATTTAGAATAGCTCCAAGTAGAACAGTTATTTGAAATGGCTCCAAATATAGCGTAGAGATTTGCGAAGTACATACGGATCTGAATGTTCAGACCCGTTGACTAAACCTCTCTCACAAGCAACATGATCAAACCCAGAACTCATTGAGTGTTAATCACATAGTGATGTGAACTAGATTATTGACTCTAGTAAACTCTTTGGATGTTGGTTACATGGCGATGTGACCTGTGAGTGTTGATCACATGGCGATGTGAACTAGATTATTGACTCTAGTGCAAGTGGGAGACTGTTGAAATATGCCCTAGAGGCAATAATAAATTAGTTATTATTATATTTCCTTGTTCATGATAATCGTTTATTATCCATGCTAGAATTGTATTGATAGGAAACTCAGATACATGTGTGGATACATAGAAACAACACCATGTCCCTAGTAAGCCTCTAGTTGACTAGCTCGTTGATCAATAGATGGTTACGGTTTCCTGACCATGGACATTGGATGTCGTTGATAACGGGATCACATCATTAGAGAATGATGTGATGGACAAGACCCAATCCTAAGCATAGCACTAGATCGTGTAGTTCGTATGCTAAAGCTTTTCTAATGTCAAGTATCATTTCCTTAGACCATGAGATTGTGCAACTCCCGGATACCGTAGGAGTGCTTTGGGTGTACCAAATGTCACAACATAACTGGGTGACTATAAAGGTGCACTACGGGTATCTCCGAAAGTGTCTGTTGGGTTGGCACGAATTGAGACTGGGATTTGTCACTCCGTGTAAACGGAGAGGTATCTCTGGGCCCACTCGGTAGGACATCATCATAATGTGCACAATGTGACCAAGGAGTTGATCACGGGATGATGTGTTACGGAACGAGTAAAGAGACTTGCCGGTAACGAGATTGAACAAGGTATAGGGATACCGACGATCGAATCTCGGGCAAGTGTCGTACCGATAGACAAAGGGAATTGTATACGGGATTGATTAAGTCCTTGACATCGTGGTTCATCCGATGAGATCATCGTGGAACATGTGGGAGCCAACATGGGTATCCAGATCCCGCTGTTGGTTATTGACCGGAGAACGTCTCGGTCATGTCTGCATGTCCCGAACCCGTAGGGTCTACACACTTAAGGTTCGGTGACGCTAGGGTTATAGAGATATTAGTATGCGGTAACCCGAAAGTTGTTCGGAGTCCCGGATGAGATCCCGGACGTCACGAGGAGTTCCGGAATGGTCCGGAGGTAAAGAATTATATATAGGAAGTGCTATTTCGGCCATCGGGACAAGTTTCGGGGTCACCGGTATTGTACCGGGACCACCGGAAGGGTCCCGGGGGTCCACCGGGTGGGGCCACCTGCCCCGGGGGGCCACATGGGCTGTAGGGGGTGCGCCTTGGCCTATATGGGCCAAGGGCACCAGCCCCTAGAGGCCCATGCGCCAAAGGGACAAGAGGAGGGGAGAGTCCTAAAGGGGGAAGGCACCTCCGAGGTGCCTTGGGGAGGATGGACTCCTCCCCCCCTTGGCCGCACCCTTCCTTGGAGGAAGGGGCAAGGCTGCGCCCTCCCCCTCTCCCTTGGCCCTATATATAGTGGGGGGAAGGGAGGGCAACCATACCTAAGCCCTGGCGCCTCCCTCTCCCTCCCATGACACATCTCCCTCCTCCCGCAGCGCTTGGCGAAGCCCTGTTGGAATCCCGCTACTTCCACCACCACGCCGTCGTGCTGTTGGATCTCCATCAACCTCTCCTCCCCCTTGCTGGATCAAGAAGGAGGAGACGTCGCTGCTCCGTACGTGTGTTGAACGCGGAGGTGCCGTCCGGTTCGGCGCTAGGATCATCGGTGATTTGGATCACGACGAGTACGACTCCATCAACCCCGTTCTCTTGAACACTTCCGCGCGCGATCTACAAGGGTATGTAGATCCACTCCTCCCTCGTTGCTAGATGACTCCATAGATAGATCTTGGTGACACGTAGGAAAATTTTGAATTTATGCTACGTTACCCAACAGTTTGGTGGCTGTAGCATGTTCATCTCATTGCATTTAGATGCCTACTTGCTGTAAATCGCAGACCGGTGTCATTCTTAAAACGCTTGCCATTTCCAAACCGTAACTCCGATTCCGGCGTTCTTTATATCGTTTTCAAGCGATTTCATCTCATCTTTCCAGTGGCACCCTTGGAATTCCAAGTTGAGGCCAGGTTCATGCATTTCCTGTCATATCTTGCATTTTGCATCCCGCATCGCATCCCGCATAGCATATCATCATTTCATCATATTGCTTGTTATTGCACGTGGTTGATTGTATCCTTGTTGCTTGTTTGTCTTGTTTGGGTAGAGCCAGGAGACGAGTTCGGTACCGAGGAGCCCGTTGAGTGTGCTTTTGAGGATCTAGTCAATTCTGACAACTGTGCAGGCAAGATGATCATACCCTCGAAATCACCACTATCTTTGCTATGCTAGTTTGCTCGCTCTTTGCTATGCCAATGCTACGATGCCTACCTTTTGCTTGTCAGCCTCCCAATTGCCATGTTGAACCTCTAACCCACCTTGTCCTAGCAAATCGTTGATTGGCTATGTTACCGCTTTGCTCAGCCCCTCTTATAGCGTTGCTAGCTGCAGGTGAAGATCGGAGGCCGTTCCTTGTTGGGACATCATTTATTTACTTGTTGGGATATCATTATATTGCTGTGTTACCTTAATGCATCTATATACTTGGTAAAGGGTGGAAGGCTCGGCCTCTCGCCTAGTGTTTTGTTCCACTCTTGCCGCCCTAGTTTCCGTCATATCGGTGTTATGTTCCCGGATTTTGCGTTCCTTACGCGGTTGGGTTATAATGGGAACCCCTTGATATTTCGCCTTGATTAAAGCTTGTCCAGCAATGCCCAACCTTGGTTTTACCATTTGCCACCTAGCCTTTTCTTTCCCTTGGGCTCTGCAGACTCAATGGGTCATCTTATTTTAACCCCCCCCCCCGGGCCAGTGCTCCTCTGAGTGTTGGTCCAAACCGTCAGCCGCCGGTGGCTACCAGGGGCAACTCTGGGCTGGCCTACCGGAAGTTTAGACAATCTGAGTGTGCCCTGAGAAAGAGATATGTGCAGCTCCTATCGGGATTTGCCGGCACATTCGGGCGGTGTTGCTGGACTTGTTTTAACCTGGTCGGAATGTCTTGTTGTACCGGGATACCGAGTCTGATCGGAGTGTCTCGGGTGGAGGTCTATTCCTTCGTTGACCGTGAGAGCTTGTCGTGGGCTAAGTTGGGACTCCCCTGCAGGGATTGAACTTTCGAAAGCCGTGTCCGCGGTTATGGGCAAATGGGAATTTGTTAATGTCCGGTTGTAGATAACTTGAATTAAACTTAATTAAAATGAATCAACCGTGTGTGTTACCGTGATGGCCCCTTTCCGGCGGAGTCCGGGAAGTGGACACGGTGTTGGAGTTATGCTTGCGCAGGTTGTTCTTCTAGATTCTCGATCGCGCTTTGCCTCCTCTTCTCGCTCTCTTTTGCGTATAAGATAGCCACCATATATGCTAGTCGCTTGCTGCAGCTCCACTTATATTTGCCTTATCCTTCCTATAAGCTTAAATAGTCTTGATCGCGAGGGTGCAAGATTGTTGAGTCCCCGTGGCTCACAGATACTGTAATTCCAGATGCAGGTCCAGGTGATTTCGCTCCAGGTGACGAGTACGAGCTCAAGTGGGAGTTCGACGAGGACTCTCAGCGTTATTATGTTTCCTTTCCTGATGATCAGTAGTGGTGCCTAGTTGGGGTTCGATTCAGGGCCTTGCCGCATGTTGGGTTTTCTTCTATTTTGGCGCCGTAGTCGGGCCATGAGTGTTTGTATGATGGATGTTATTTATGTACTCTGATGTGACGTGGCGAGTGTAAGCCAACTATGTATCTCCCCTTTTATTATATATATTACATGGGATGTTGTGATGATTTCCTAACTTGCGACATTGCTTTCAATGCGGTTATGTCTCTAAGTCGTACCTCGACACGTGGGAGCTATAGCCGCATCGAGGGCGTTACATCCGGGCTCTCCCCAGATGAGTGGATGCTGAGATATGATCTTGAGGATCAACTCTCCTCCATCTACACAGATGAGGAGGCATACTGGAGGTTGCGTGGTACCCAAAGATGGGTGCTCCGTGGCGATGCGAACACTGCATATTTCCAGGCTGTTGCGAATGGCCGACGCCAGAGAAATTCCATCCACTGCTTGTGGGAGGATGACGCCCCCCTTGTCCGCCCCGCGGCCATTCGGGCTCATGTATACGGCTTCTACAAAGCCCTCTTTACCCCCACCCCTCGGGGTGGGGCTAGTCTCGCCCCCGACACTTGACGGGGGTGGAGTTGGTTTCCGACGAGGCCAACGCGGCCCTTGTTGCCCCCTTCGCCAAAGAAGAGGTACTCGCGGCCATTAAAGGAATGAACCCCTCCTCGGCCCCGGGTCCGGATGGCTTGCCCGTTACATTCTGGCAGACAGTCAAACCTGAGGTCATGGCCCTCTTCGAGGAGTTCTATTCGGGATCTATGGACCTTGGTCGCCTCAATTATGGGATCATTACCCTCATCCCAAAGGTTCCGGGCGCCTCTGATATTTGCCAGTTTCGTCCCATCACCGTGATTAACGTGATATTCCGGATCCTGGCCAAAGGGTACGCCAATAGGGTGACCCTGCTTGCTAACTCGATCACTCACCCGAACCAATCGGCCTTCATCCAAGGCCGGTTTATTTTAGATGGTGTGTTTGTCTTCCATGAAGTCCTTCATGAAGTTCGGGTGAAACAACATCGCGCTGTCTTCCTAAAGCTGGACTTTCATAAAGCTTATGATACTGTGCACTGGCCTTTCCTTCGGGAAGTGCTGCTGCGTAAGGGCTTTGACGACCACTGGGTGACTCGCGTGATGCAATTAGTCTCCTGTGGGCGGACCGCGGTGAACATCAACGGCGAGATTGGGCCATACTTCCCCACTCTCTATGGGGTGCGTCAGGGGGACCCGTTCTCGCCGTTCCTGTTCAACATGGTGGTCGATGCTCTGGCCGCCATCCTGGACAAAGCCAAGGGTGCCGGTCATATTCACGGCATTGTCCCCCGCCTAGTCGGAGGGGGAGGGGTCTCCCTCCTTCAATACGCGGATGACACCATAATAATGGTTGAAGGTTCTACTCAGGACGTGGCTAACCTGAAGTTCCTCCTCCTGTGCTTCCAGCAGATGTCGGGCCTAATGATCAACTTCGATAAGAGCGAAGTGATGGTTCTTGGTTACCCTCCGGTGGAAGCTCAGGCTATCGCTGACCGACTTAACTGTCGGCTGGGTTCTTTCCCCACGACCTACCTGGGGATCCCCATTAGTGATTCGCACCTCACCGTGACGGACCTCCGTCCCACAGTTACCCGTATGCAACATCGCGTCGAGCCTTGGAATGGGCGCTGGCTATCGAAGGCTGCGCGTGTGATTCTCATCAACTCCTCTCTCGCCAGCCTTCTTTGCTACCTCATGACCTTTTATAGCCTCCATGAAACGCTGCACATGGAAATTGCCAAGTACCAATCCAGGTTCTACTGGGCTGGCGAGGATGACAGACAGAAGTACCATATGGTCAGTTGGCCGGACATATGTAAACCCAAGGACCAGGGGGGTCTGGGGATTTTTTCCTCCCGACGCATGAACATCGCCCTCCTGACCCGGTGGCTATGGCGTATTGCTAATGGTGACGGAGGGCTTTGGTTCACCATCATCCGAAACAAGTACCTCCGTGGACAGCCTCTGGCTTTCTGTCAGCGTTTGGGCGGATCCTAGTTTTGGCAGGTCGTCATTCAGATGCTCCCTGTGCTTCGCATTGGCACGTCCATCTCGGTTGGGTCTGGGTCCACGACCCTGTGTCTGGTTTGATCGGTGGATCGGCGACACCCCTCTGGCCGCCCGCTTTCCCGAGCTCTTCGCCATTGCTGTTGACCCGCGGGTCTCTGTTGAGACGGCCCTTATTGACTTAGGGCGCCTCGCGTTTCGCCGCCCTTTTGGCCCGCCCGAAGTGGCCGCCTGGGATGCCCTCCTCGAGGACATCGCCCTTCTCCCGATGAACGTCACCGACACCCCGGACGCCATCTCTTGGCGCCTAGAATCTTCCGGACGCTTCTCTACTAAGTCCCTACACGCGGCCATCGCGCCTTCGCCCGCCCCCGAGCCCTTCAGTTTGATCTGGGATATCCGCGTGCCACTGAAGATTAGGATCTTCCTTTGGCAATGGATCCGTGGACGCCTCCCCTCCGGAGTCGAAGTCCTCAAGCGTAACGGACCTGGAGATGGGCTTTGCCCCCTGTGCGGCACGGTGGAGGATGCTAACCACATCTTCTTCGCGTGCTCCACGACCCAGTTTCTTTGGTCCAGTTTCCGCGAGACGGTTGGTGGACAGTAGTGCAATTCCAATTTCCCCGACCTTCTCGCAGAGATCCATGCCTCCCCCCCTCGCTACCGACATATCCGTTGGCTCTGTGTAGGGGTCCTCGCCTGGACGCTGTGGACTGTCTGCAATAAGCTTGTCATCCAAAAGGTTACTCTCAGACGTGCTACTGACGCCATTTTTAAAATGTGTGGGTACCTGCAGATTTGGCGGCCGCTTAGCCGCCCTCAGGATCGGGACGTCATCAACACCCTCCTCGCCGACCTTCAATCGCTCGCCTTCCGCCTGGCGCCACCGCCCCCCCCCCCCCCCCCCCCCCCCCCCCCCCCCCCCCCCCCCCCCCCCCCCCCCCCCCCGCGGAGCCCGACTAGTTGCAGTCGTTTATTTCTGTTCTGGGGCTTGTTGAGCTGTGCCCTCAGCATTAACCCTTATGGATCCTGTGTGCTGTATGAACTTTGTGTGTGTGTGTGTTTGAACCTCTGTGGATTGTTGGCTTGGGCATGTGCTTTATTATAATATAAAGCGGGGCGAAAGCCTTTTTCGGTTAGGTAAACGAGGGAGATAAATATATCGCAGGCAGGACAGGACAGGACGCAAACATATAGTAGATCGAGATGTCCCGTGTTAGACATAAACACACACTTACACAGAGCGTGCGTGCATGTGTCCTGGTATGTTCAGTACTCCATACCGAGTCGGTTAATATTAGAATATCAGAGTCGGTCACCGAGTATTCCTCCAGAACGTACATCAGGCCTTTACATACGCCAGGGATTGTAGGAAATCCCGTGAGTTGAGTTCAAATATCAATCAATAAATCAAAAGAAACAGGACCGATTCCAATCGGTTCGACTGTTTCACGTGCGTACGCTTGTGTTCCGTTCCGGCCGGCGGCAAGAATCAATCGAGTCACGCTGCTTGTGTACTACTCCTACGTACGTGCCTTGTGGTCTCTACATACATAAGCTAGCTATATATATACTCGGCCGATTAGAGGAAAGGAACTTCCTTGTGTCCGTCGTCCAGACACCACTCGGCGCTGGGGCTATGATGAGTTGGACTGATGAACCGGAGTTCCCAAGTGCACCTCTCGCCACAGATAGGCGCAGCAAAATCTTTCCTCCCGCCAGCCCTCCATCTTACTCCGAGTCCAAGACCAAGCCCGCCTCCATAATAGCAGAGCCCTACGAGATCCCTGCCGCCATGATCGCTGAATCCGAGAAAAGGTCGTACGTGCTCAAGATAGACGGATACTCGATGGCCAACGCGCTGCTCAAGAACGGGGAGTGCATGACTTCCGCCCCATTCAGCGTTGGAGGCCACAACTGGGTCGTGAGATATTACCCCAACGGCTATCCTAGGCACTGTGACAATTATATCTCTCTCTATGTACAGCTTGAAGCTGCCGATGCCGAGGACGTGAAGGCGAAGGCCAAATTGAAGCTCAGCGTACTCGACAAGAATGCAAATCCGGTGCCTTCGTACAGCCGTACCATCCCTCTACACACCTTCTCAAGGAGGGCTCCAGACCGTGGCTACCATGACTTCATCCACAAGGCTGGCATTGAGGTATCGCCGCACCTTAGAGACGATTGTCTCACCATCAGGTGCGATGTCACCGTCGTCAAGGACATCGACCAAGAAGCAAGGATTCCTCCAAGCGACCTCCACCGGCATCTCGGCGATCTCCTACAGAGCAAGGATGGAGCGGACCTGACTTTTCAAGTCGGCGGACGGACATTCCCGGCTCACAGGTGTGTCCTCGCAGCTCGGTCATCCGTGTTCAAGGCGGGGCTCCTCGGCGCCATGGCGGAGAGTTCCTCTAGTACTATTGAAATCCGTGACATGGAACCTGATGTGTTTGAGTACTTGCTCCATTTCATATACACCGACTCGGTTCCTCTACTTGATGTGGTGATGGCCGGGCATCTACTCGAAGCGGCTGACAGGTACGACATCGGTAGGCTGAAGGTGATATGCGAGGAGAAATTATGCAGTCATATTGATTCCAACATGGTGGCGACCAGCTTGGCTTTGGCCAAGCAGCATGGTTTCCGTCGTCTCAAACAAGCTTGTTTGCAGTTCCTTGCTTCTCCCTCCAATTTGAATGCTACGATAGCAAGTGATGGCTTTAAGCATCTGCTATCCAGCTGCGGCTGGTCTGCTTTTGAGGAGCTGAGAGATAGAACTAGCCGGCTGAATTCAGAAAAGGATATTATCATGACATTCCGGAAGTAATGCTTCCGTAGTAGTATTATTAATGTCATCCAATTTTTTATAGTAAAAAATGATTATGCTCTCCACGTATTTTCTTTTCAAAAAGAGAATAATCCCCGGTCTCTGCATCGATCGATGCATACAATCATTTTTAGCAAATTATTCAATAAAGCCTTATAAAATAAATACACGAATCAACTAAAAACCACCTTCCTGACAAAAGTTATTGTGATACCTGCAAGCTTTGACGATGTGACTTGACCTTTGCATCAAACACACATCATGTAGTCCGATGGCCTCGCCAAGCCGCCCGCCGGTGAGCCGGGAGCACTCACCGGTCTAGCAAACCCTCAATGCGCATTCCATACGCATGCTCTGTAATCCGCTGCCACCATCTTTCGTCGTCTCATCTTCAGGAGTGGTTAGTACATTGACCTTATCAGTCCCTTCTGCCGTTGACGCCACCATGATGTCAGACAGTGCCACCCTCCCGCGCGTGCCCCTCAACACGCGTCCGTCGCCCAGACTCCGTTGTACCATGCAGCTGATACCCGCCGTCATCAATGCGATACATGCAACACCGCTTCTTCTCTTGTCCCCTCGAGGTAGCACCGCTCCAAACAGTGCCCCCAAGAGGGAGACGGCCTCGAAGGCACTGTCATAGTCCGACCCGAGAGACACAAAACTAGGTTTTCCTTGGAGCAGTTGAAACGCGGTGACGACGATTGCAATCGACGATGCCTTCGGCAAGGAGACGACGCCCACGGCCCCGTCGTCGTCCTCCACGACCGAGCTCGACATGGGTTTCACCTGAAGTTGTGCCACACTGAACTAGTAGCTGCCCGGAACCGCGCTGTGACTGCGCGCATAGTAGCCGGAACGCCGATAGGGATCTAGCATCCCTCTTCGGCCCTTTATCTGTTGTCGTCTGGCCATGGGCCCCCATTAACGACGGATCTGGGTAGGGGCCAGACCCACGGCACACGGCCGCCCACCATAGCCAGGGAAGCGTGCAAGCTCATGCGGGCATGGAGGCGAGCGCCACCGCTGCATGGCCAGGAACGTTGTCCTGGTCGCTGCGCGCACTCACCCTGCTGGTCTCGCCCCAGCCAATCACGAGGGTGGCTGCCGCATCCGCCGCCCTCGGCAGGGACCGCGTCCAGGACTACGACGCCCGGAGAATGATGAACACCTGAACCGGAGCACCATTGCCTCGAGCACGCACGACCGGACCATGCATGTGGGCCTCCCAGCGCATCCGACACCATGCGGCCGCTCGCCGGAGAGTGTGGAAGCCCTGCTGCCGTCACCCCGTAGATCCTCCCGAGGCATCCCGTGGGCCGCTGCCGATGGGATCCAAGCTGGGAAGGAGAGGTCCACTCAAAGAACGCCCTGTCGTCTTCGTCCCGGACCCATGCAGGCTTTGCCGGCAGGGCCTCAGGCGACGGCGAGACAAGGAAGAGGTTGGTGGGAGACATGTGGCAGTGAGACTGGATCACCCCCGCGGTGACCCAAGCGGGGCAACCCAGGGGTTATCTAAAGGGAAACGTTTACCTCCGGACGACCGGCCGAGCGCTCGGCCGGTCGCTCCTCGCTCGCTCGCTCTGTCACGTAGGAATAGACTAGCACATGCTTCGGGTGGGCCTACAGCTTATCTCTTCCCCGCCGCACTTTTTTTCTTTTTTTTTCTGGGCTTATTCTTCGTCTCGTCTTGTCACTTTTTCCTCTCGCCTTACCTCCTGCATCTCAAACAGCTCTCCCACAGATGCTACAACCGAACAGATATTTTGCTGGAATCGATGGTAAATTTTGCTGAAAACAGTGTTGACTTTTTGCTGCATGGGTGATACAACTAGTTCTGTGTAACCCACAAAACTGCAACCGACACCCGAGAAAGCTACAACCAACCATGAAAAAGTTTCAACCAGAGATAATCTGGGGCCGGCTAGTGCTGCAACTGTTGACAGAAAAAGCTTCAACCGTAGATGAGAAAAGCATCAACCAGGCACCGTGAAAAGGAAAAAGCTACAACCGTTGACTAAAAAAGCTTCAACCGTAGATGCAAAAGTTTCAACTAGGACATTGTGCAACAAAAAAAGCTGCAACCACTAACAAAAAAACTTCAACTGTAGATGCAAATAGCTTCAACCGGGCGATGGAAAAAAGCTTCATGGAGGCTCGGGTTTTCACGAAAGCCACAACAGCCCAATGAACTGCTACATGAGTGCTTTTTTAGTTGTAACTATAAACTAAAAAATATGCTAGAAACATATAACTATTTTGCTTCCATAGTTTTTCCGTTTTTGTTGTGAGCTTTTTTGCACAATGCAACATATGTTTTTTTCATTGTAAAGGTAACGAAATTTATGCTACAAACATTCAACTATTTTTTTGTTTTGATTTTTGATTTTTGTTGTGAAGTTTTACTGCAATGCTACATACACAATACATTTTAATAACAAGTGCAGATTTTCTGTGTACATTTTTGATTGAAACTATTAAGTATAGATAGCAGAGCGAAGTCACATCATCATTTTGATGGGCTCCACCCACCTGACAACATGCAACCTCCACCGCATGGCCCTGGCCCTGATGCATATGAAAAAGCGACTTCCAAATAGTGCAAGTGGACCAGCGTGCGTACACAGAAAAAAAAAAAGAAACAACATGCGCCGCTTTTATTCCACCAGTTTAATCGAACGGATTAAAATAATCGGATCAGCGGCTGGGGCGCGACCGGCCGAACTGTTGGGACGGCGCACCGACGCCTAGTGCTCGCCTTATCTAAAAGGATATATTTTCTTACTGGTATGATTGCGTGTATGTTTAAGAAGAAAAATGGTATTCACATGTAAACTAATATAAGACATTTTAAAGATATAAAAATCTTATATCAGTTTATAGTGGGAGTACTTATCAATCATCCAAGGCATGTTCTAAAAAACAAGGAAAAGCACAATAGTTGGAATTACGTGGATAAGTTGAGGCTTTTACTCGATGAGGACTATGACTCAGAATTACCAGGTAAAACTAATTTCTTGATACTACAATAAATAGAGCAGTTCTCAAATGCAAAAATGCAAAAGTCACAACTGAGATGTACCGGGTAAAATTGCTCAGGAGAAATTCATAAATGAGAATACCATAGATATCCATAAATCCACGATGACTAATTTTCTAAAATAAACTTGATAATTAATCACTTAGTCCTCTCAACTGTTTTGTCATAAATCACCAAAACACATCTTCTAAATCACTTTCCTCCTATTGACCCTCAATGAGAAGCTTATCTAGGTTGAGTTCTTTCAGTAGGGGATGTTGATGCACTGGAGTCCCCTTCGTGCTTGATCACCTTCTCTCAACCTTCAATAAAAAGCTTAGCTACGATAGGTTGAGGCGTTTTAGCAGAGGATGTCGATTCCCCATTAACGATGCAGTCTTGCCTGGTCTCGCTGATAACAATATGAACCAACATCATAGTCCTCATTGACATGTGTTTACCTAACATCATGGCAAAACAATCCTCATCAGCTACATTCAGGAATTTCTTTTGAATGTTGTCATAGTACCAGGGTTACTTCTCAAATTGCTTGAGCATATTCGTCCAAGTTATTATGCTAAAGTTTATGGTCAATTCATAATCAAATACGCTGCTAACTACGATGCTACCATCACGCAGGCGATCAGTGCGACGCCCATGCCAAATCTTCAACATAATTGGAACATTGTTGGTCGTGTCATCAGTGAGGTGGAGGCATTATATGAGTGCATAGAATGTGATTGGAAGTGGAGGGAAGAAAGAAGGGCTATATGCACCAACAATTAGGTATGTGCCACCATCGAGCGTCCTGGCAAATTATCAGGCATGTACCGAGAGACATGATTCTGGACCATGGTTCAGCCGAACCTATGGTCTATGTCGTACGATTTAACATCCTACTATATGTGGATTTGTGACATGCATGCCAACTGCATTTTTTAATCAACCATGCATGGATCCTCATGAATAGACATGCATGTTTAATCATCCATGCATGAATCCTCATGAATAGTGTCTAGAAATCAATGGTGCGGAGTGTAGGTTCGGCTAAACCATGGTTCCATAAAACATTTTCGGGCATGTACCACTATCAAGTGCTGCTGGTGGACCTCAAGTTTAACTAGAGCTTTTGAAATAAAGAAAACAAACTCGGTTTTAGAGGGAAAACAAGTCTCTATACAAAAGAAGTTGAAATAAAGAAACAAAACTAAAGATTATGAGAGATTCTTTCAACTAGAGCATGATGATCCGACTCAAAGAAAAAAAACTAGAGCATGATGACAGATCCCATCATCTCACATGATCAGTGGCGTCCGTAGCCTCGGCCCAAAAAGGTTGATACCACGCAATTACACAATTGACCAGTCCTGCTCCAACTCCAAAGGCGATCTTAGTTTGAAGTATCAACATTTTGTTAAGATGTTAAACGCGACCATGACAGAAAAGATGTTGTATTGCTGCCGTTGGTGTTCTAATGTTCCTCTTGCCCGTTTCTAATAAATTGCACCATTACCTGATCAGGGCGAATGCAGTATCAGCTGTCCTGCCTCCTGCCTGAGCCCATCTCGGCCGTCCGTTTTTCTAACAGCGTCTGGTAAAAACCATCCGGCAGAAAACCTAACTCGCTGTCCGCTCTACTGCTTCCGCCGCCACCCTTCCCCCCGCGCGTCTCTGCCACCACCTCCAATCCCTAGCGCCGGCGGCGGCGGCCGTGCTTCCAGCGACATCACTGGACAGCGGCGAGAATGAATAGATACAGATAGAGGGAACAAAACTAGTCCTCCCTCTGGCGAAACTTGCATCCTACTCCAAAGTCCAAACCCACCTCCAGAATGGCAGAGGAATGCAAGATTTCTGCTGCCATGGTATCTGAGGAAAGGTCTTATGCGCGGTCATATGTGCTCAAGGTAGATGGATACTCAAGAGCCAAGGCGCTACTCAAGAACGGCGAGGACGTGGCCTCTACCCCTTTCAGTGTTGGCGGCCACGACTGGGCCGTGCGCTACTACCCAAACGGCAACGATGATGATTCTACCGATTTCATCTCTCTTTATCTCGAGCCTAAATCTGCCGATGCTGAAGATGTGAAGGCGAAATTCACGTTCAGTGTACTTGACGAGGATGGAGAACCGGTGCCCTC
This sequence comes from Triticum urartu, assembly GCF_003073215.2. Lineage (NCBI taxonomy): Eukaryota > Viridiplantae > Streptophyta > Magnoliopsida > Poales > Poaceae > Triticum > Triticum urartu. Next base: position 582,095,152 of record NC_053026.1, read on the forward strand.
ATACAGCTGTACGCACCCTATACATACCTTCTCAAGCAAAGGTGATAACTGGGGTTACCCTAACTTCGTCAAGAAGGCTGATCTGGAGGCATCGGTGCATATAAGAGACGACTGTCTCACCATCAGGTGCGATGTCACCGTCATCCACGGCGAAGAAACAACTGTTCCTCTAACCGACCTGCACCAGCATCTTGGTGACCTCCTAAACAACAAGGATGCAGCAGACCTAACCTTTCAGGTTGGTGGACAGAGTTTCTCGGCCCATAGGTGTGTCCTCGCTGCTCGGTCATCAGTCTTCAAGGCGGAGCTCCTCGGCACCATGGAGGAGAGTTATGCAGCTAGTCCTATTGAAATCCGTGACATGGAAGCTGATGTGTTCAAGTCCTTGCTCCACTTCATATACACCGACACAGTTCCTCCTGTGCTTGATGTGGTGATGGCTGGCCATCTACTTGTTGCGGCTGACAGATACAACATCGGCAGGCTGAAGATGATATGCGAGAAGAAATTGTGCAGTCACATTGATTCCGGCATGGTGGCAACTAGTTTGGCATTGGCCGAGCAGCATGGTTTCCATGCTCTCAAAAAAGCTTGTTTAAAGTACCTTGCTTCTCCGTCCAATTTGGAGGCGATGATGGTGAGTGATGGGTATGAGCATCTGAAATCTAGTTGCCCATCTGTTTTCAAGGACCTCGTAGCTGGAATCCTCCCGGCTGAACTGAAAGCAGCAAAGGATATTATCATGACAACGTGGAAGTAATGCCTACAGAACTATTATCATATATGTCATCCATATTTTGGTAGTAATGGTTATGCTACATTTCCATGTATGGTTGCCAGTGTATTTCTGAACAAAATTGTTAGTATTAATCATTCAGTCTAATCTATGTTCACGTGAGTAGAATGGTTCTTCTCGTCACCGTTGCCCTGTTTTGTAGTGACTGACTACAATGCTAGGTTGTGTGGGTCCTTCAAGTAGCACTATTAGATGATGGTGTTTCTTTCTTTGTTCGGTTATTAGCAGTTTAGCACTCATGTCTACTTTCGCACTGAAAAACTGAATGTGAAATATGGATGCCATGTCTGTGGACCATGGGATCTTGTGTTGTAATTCAGTTGAAAGCACTAAGCCGAAGTCTTAACAGTTTTTCAAAATGAAATATTGGTATTTAAAAAAAGCACTAAGCCGTAATCCTCAAGCATTTTAATATTGTTATCCTCTGTTAGCTAATATACTAGTTTTGACGGGCATTGGCTATTATTTCCCTCTGAACAGTGCTGGTAGTGTTGCTGTGCACTTGTTATGCTCTTGGGGCCGGGTTGTTTGGGTTCAGTTTTAGGAAACTCGATTTTAAAGGAGAAAAAAAAGGTTATTGTAGTTTTCTGTTCAGCACGACTAGGGCAGTTCTGTTGTCTGCTAAATACAGAGTGATTGTTGTCTTGAGAAAATGTAGGGCGAACAATCTGAGTACAGTAAAAACTATCTTCAAATCTCTTGTTGCGGTCGGTATAATCGGCGTTCAGGTCGTTACGTTCAGCTGGATTGTACTATCATTGGTGTCCTAATCGATTGCACATACTTTCTGGTCACGCGAACGCGAACCTGGCTAATTGGTTCTTTGTTGCTGATTTTGTTCACACAAGAAGGGCCGTGCCATTTGTCGTTGAAAGGTGTAGCCTCTGGAGGTGAAAAGTTTTACTCCCTCCTTTCCGGTTTATAAGGCTCAATTCAAAAATCTCACCAACCAAGGTAGATGGTGAGTGGTGGAATAGTTTTTGTAATTTGCAAAAGTATCTAATTAATGCTCTTGTTTTTCTCAAAAATTTATGTTTATCAATGTATTAATTGTAATGCATGCATGCATAAAGTACATGCATTGGTCAATTTTCTTTTAATATTTGCATGCAATTATTTAATGCATCTTGAAATCTGAACTTGTGATGGGGAACAACCAAATTGAGCCTTATAAAATAGAAAAAACTTAGATTTTGAGATAAGCCCTATAAACCGGAAAGGAGGGAGTATTTGTTCATTGAAAGGCTTAATTCTCGATTCAGGGTCACATGGAAAATCATTAGTGCTGCATGCATTGCATCGGCAGGTGAAAAGGTTCCCTAGTCATTTGCAGTGCAGTGGAAGGTAAACGAGTAGTAGTAAATGGCAGGCAGCAAATGTGCGCAGGCGCTCAAATCTAAATGGAGATGCGAACAGGCCACTGTTTTCGTTTGGCTGAATGTGAAATGAAGGGATCCAACTTCCCAAGTCCTTTCTATATATATATTGATCGAGCGAAATTCTTATCTCATCAGTCTTCCATCCTACTCCAATCCACCAATCCCGCCTCTAGAATGGCAGAGCAGTGCAAGATCTCTGCTGCCATTGTAGTTGAGGAGAAGTCGTGTGTGCTCAAGGTGGATGGATACTCAAGAACCAAAGCCCTAATCAAGAACGGCGAGTTGATGACTTCTCCACCTTTCAGTGTTGGAGGCCACGACTGGGCCGTGGAATACTGCCCAAATGGTTTCGCTACGAATTGTGCTGATTCCATATCTCTTTATCTTCTTCTTCAATCTGCTGGTGCCGAAGATGTGAAGGCGAAATTCACGCTCAGTGTACTTGACAAGAATGGAGAACCAGTGCCTTCATAGAGCCATGCCAACCCTATGCGTACCTTCTCAAAAGGTTCACCCTGGAGCTACCCAGTCCTGATCAAGAAGGCTGATCTGGAGGCATCGGTGCATCTAAGAGACGACTGTCTCACCATCAGGTGTGATGTCACCGTCATCCATGACAAAGACACAAGGGTTCCTCCAAGCGACCTGCACTGGCATCTCGGCGATCTGCTCAAGAACAAGGATGCAGCGGACCTCATCTTTCAAGTCAACGGACAGACATTCTCTGCTCACAGGTGTGTCCTCGCTGCTCGCTCATCCGTCTTCAGAGCGGAGCTCCTCGGTGCCATGAAGGAGAGTTCTACAGCTACTCCTATTGAAATCTGTGACATGGAACCAGATGTATTCAATTCCTTGCTCCACTACATATACACCGATTCAGTCCCTCCGATGCTTGATGTGGTGATGGCTGGCCATCTTCTAGTGGCGGCCGACAGGTACAATATTGTCAGGCTAAAGCAGATATGCGAGGAGAAACTGTGCAATCACATTGATTCCAACATGATGGCAACTAATTTGGCTCTAGCAGAGCAGCATGGTTTCTGTCATCTCAAAGAAGCTTGTTTGCAATTCCTTGCCTCCCCATCCAATTTGGAGGCAATGATTGCAAGTGAGGGTTACGAGCATCTTAAGTCCAGCTGCCCGTCTGTTCTCAAGGAGCTCATAGCAAGAATCCTGCCGGCTGAACTGAAAGCGGCAAAGGATATCATCATGGCAATGTGGAGGTAATGCCTACAGTACTATCATCATGTAGACATCCTAATTTTAGTAGTACTCCATGTATGGCTGCATGTATGTTTCGAAACAAAAATGCTACTTATCAATCGTATTCAATCTACTCATGTGAGTAGAATGGCTATCATTTTCCTTTCTTGCTAGATAAAAGAAAGCATTATTGAGACTTATCCATTGTGTATTTATTTAATCATTAAGTCTGATTGCTGTTATCTTCCTCTATTCTTCTCGTGCAAGTGATCTTTTGTAACAACCCCAATGTATGCAGCCGGGATAAGCCCCGCAATATAACTACAATCATGTGGCCCTGTACGATGGCGAGACGCTTCTGCCAATTTTACACATTGTGTATTAGTTTACTTATTGATGAGTCGATTACTTCATGCATGCCGTTCTTGCTTTGTATCGTCACTGCCACGGCGCCGCCCTGTTTTGTATCGACCGACTACAACGGTAGTTTGCACATGTCCTTGATACATTATAACATTAGATGCTTGTGTTGCTTCATTCTGTCCGGATATTAGCAGAGAATAGTTGCTGCAGTGGTTGCATGGCTTTTCATTGATTGTCAGCTCCTGAACCACTCCAAGGCAGACTGACGGAGTGTGATAGCTTCAGCTGTATTGGCATCAAGAACCTGATTCAGGGGGCAATTAGAATGTGAGGCCCCTGATAGGTTGCACAGGAGAACTGAGGTAGGATTGGGGAAATTGGGGAAGAACAGAGAAAGGAGAAGAGCGGACAGAGAAACAGAGAGGGAGATGCAGACATTTTTATTCTTCTTCGATAAACAACAACCAAGCAGTATACACCAGGTTTAAGCACTGGACCCATTCATCGCACAGTCCGCACACCACAGTGGATTGGGTCCAACAATCCCACACTCATCGTTCATCATCATCTCTGATATATTCAGAGTAGCTAGAGGACTTGACACCGAAGCAGCACCAAAATCATGGACGATGGCACCGCATGATCCTTATTATTCCTGAACTGTCTGCATGGGAGTAACCAGCATAAACATTCAGTAAAAGCATACCATGGGGTGGTTTCCTCTGACCACTACGCCTCGGAGGTGTTGGTTTGTTGCCAAGGTGTTGATGGCCACCATCGATTTGGAAGGGTTCTGCACACGCTCGCCATTCCTTTTCTGCCACCTCTCCCACCATATGCACCAACAGGCTGTAGTGACAAAATTCTGAAATGTACAGTAACTATGTACTGCTCCTGCCATTTTGGATCAGAGGAGAAATTCAAGTACACTGGAGCCAGTCACCCAGGGGTACCATTTATCATCTTTTCGATGCCAAGTTCCTTGCAAAGTCCAAACACAGTTTGCCCTTTCACACGTAAAATGTACATGTCAAATATCTTCAGCATCCTTTCTGCAGACATGACATAACGCAGAGTTCATCATATGCCTGTTCGTGAGCATGCAAAACATGGAATTGTTCCATGTAGGCAGCGCCAGATAAAGATCTTCGCTTTCGTAGGTAATTTGAGTCTTCATAATAATTTCCACATAGGGTGCGCGAAGGAACTTCCCTGTACATTTGTGCACCACGATTTCTCACCATGTTGTTCCCACTCATTATGTTTTTGATTGTTTTTTGAGCTGGAAACTGTAGAACAACATAATGAAAAAAAATCAAATGTTTTCTGGGAAGAATTCTCTCCTAAGGGCTCCATTTTCATTGGTCACACAAGCAACGACACCCGATGAATAAATAAATAAATACGAAGGATAAAAATGAAAAATCCTTGTAGTGTTGCTAATGTATTTGGCAACTGGCTACATGGGATTGATCACAGGTTTAGAACCCTTCTCAGAGTGGGAGCGCTTACCGTTATTTGGTCGTTTTGGCTCTGTAGAAATGATAAGGTTTTTAACGATAAAAGTACTTCTCTTATGCAGGTTATCTACAGATGTACCGGGACTCTTCGTTTATGGTCCTCTCTACAACGTGTGGAGAATCAAGACCTGTTTATGGAGGTGTGTACACGATTGGAGGCTACGGCGAGGGATACTTTTACCCAACATGGGTGGCAGCATGATCTTAGGATTGGCCTCCCTCCGCTTTAGGCGTTATACGGATACTACATGTTTTCCTTGTATTTTG
>NC_053026.1:582101792-582273891 GCF_003073215.2 Triticum urartu
CACGTGATCCAAATCAACTAAACCATAACCGATCATCACGTGAAATGGAGTAGCTTTCAATGGTGAACATCACTATGTTGATCATATCTACTATATGATTCACGCTCGACCTTTCGGTCTCAGTGTTCCGAGGCCATATCTGCATATGCTAGGCTCGTCAAGTTTAACCTGAGTATTCTGCGTGTGCAAAACTGGCTTGCACCCGTTGTAGATTGGCGTAGAGCTTATCACAGCCGATCATCACGTGGTGTTTGGGCACGACGAACTTTGGCAACGGTGCATACTCAGGAAGAACACCTTTATCTTGAAATTTAGTGAGGAATCATCTTATAATGCTACCGTCAATCAAAGCAAGATAAGATGCATAAAAGATAAACATCACATGCAATCAAAATATGTGACATCATATGGCCATCATCATCTTGTGCCTTTGATCTCCATCTCCAAAGCGCGGCCTGCCCTGGCTGCCTTTCCTCTTCTCCACTTTAGGCCCATGAGGCCCATTAACCCCCCGGGGGGTTCCGGTAACCCCCCGGTTCTCCGGTTTTATCCGAAACTTCCCCGGAACACTTCCGGTGTCCGAATATAGCCGTCCAATATATCAATATTTATGTCTCGACCATTTCGAGACTCCTCGTTATGTCCATGATCATATCCGGGACTCCGAACAACCTTCGGTACATCAAAATACATAAACTCATAATGAAACTGTCATCGTAACTTTAAGCGTGCGGACCCTATGGTTCGAGAACAATGTAGACATGACCGAGACACGTCTCCGGTCAATAACCAATAGCGGGACCTGGATGCCCATATTAGCTCCTACATATTCTACGAAGATCTTTATCGGTCAGACCGCATAACTACATACGTTGTTCCCTTTGTCATCGGTATGTTACTTGCCCGAGATTCGGTCGTCGGTATCCAATACCTAGTTCAATCTCTGTCAGGTGGTGGGTGCGACATATGCCAACGGGTGGCTTATCTTTGTGGGAACCAGTAAGACATCGCCGGTGCCTGGAAGCGGGATGAGGCGAAGACATGCACGCCGGCGGATCTTACCCAGCTTCGGGGCTCTCCGAGGAGATAACACCCCTACTGCTGCTCTGCGGGGTCTCCGCATGCTCACTAGATGAATCGAGTAGCTACACGACGCTCCTTGAGCTGTTTTTGGGGGGAGGAGGAAGAAAGGGCACGGCTAGCCTGCTTCTTCTCCTTGTATGGTGTCTAGAACTAGAAGGGGGTCCAACCCTTTGCATGGGTGCTCCGGGGGGTTTATATAGGCCTACCCCCCGGGGATACAATGGTAATCCGGCTGGGCGCGGGGCCCAGCCGTCTGTGACTGCGCTCGCCGGCTTCTGCGCCGGCTGCTGGGGCCCGCCGACTGGTGGGTCCCGCCGGCTGCCAACTCCTTGGTCGACAGGCAGGCCCCACTGTCCAGGGCCATGTCGGCGGCTGGTCACTGTGGCTTCATCTTGTTGACGTGAGCTTCATCGTGGTAAGCGCGGCTACAGTACCGCCGCCTGTCGGACGATCGATGTAGCCCTACCGCGTCTTGTCTCCTTAATGGGGTGTCTTCTTCGAGGGAGGCAGCAAGCCGGCTGCGGGGGGCCGGCTCCGTCTCGGGCCGACTGGTTGGAAGCGGGGCCGCCTTCGGCCGTCTCTCTGCTCTAAGGGGCCCACCGCCTGTGGGCCACGCTGGCGGCCCGTCATGGGTGAGGCCAGGGTCAACATGGCAACAGTGTTGCGCCGGACGGGTCATGCCTACCTCGTACGGCGCACTGTGCCAGGCATGCCCCGGGATTCGGGGGTGGCAGGCTCTTCTGTAGCCATGACCCGTCGCACCGCCGTTAGGTGGGTGCAAACTTTGTGGGTACGGTCTTGACTGCTTTACGGGGAGCCGGCTCGAAGGAGTCGGCCTTCTCACAGCCGGCTTCTTGGAGTCGGCCCTCTCATGAGGGTTAAAGTCGGACCGCCTTCCGAAAGCCGGCCTTGATCGCAGCCGGCTAGGGGAAGGCGGCCCCATGTCTTGGATTCTTGAGAGCCGGGCGGGCTCGTAATTTTTTCAGAAATGCCAGGGGAAGCCGGCTAGGCTACCCATGGCTATTTACTCCGACAGTAGTCCCCGAAGCTGATCGAGCTCCGAGGTGAACAGGGGGACGAGAAGCTTGGTCAGCTTCCTATCCTGAAGAGCCGGCTTCGCGGGCGTACGCCGACTTCAGATAGCCCCCCGTAGGCGGGAGGAGAGGGGACCTGCGTGCTGACCACGGGCCCTCTCGCGGCCACATGGCAGCAGGATCCTGCGAGCGCACGCGCACGACGGGACGCCGCCGTAGGCCCGGGCCCGCCACTTGCGAGCCTCGGTCCAGGCGCGGATCTCCCGTGGCCCACGGGGCCGCTCGCCTTCTCAAGGCAATTTTCGTCTCGCCATTAAGGATCGATAATCGCGGGGCGTGGGGAGTGGGCACGATCGACCCCCACGCTTCCCCATGCCACGCCTCCTCGGCTCCGCCACGTGAGCCTATAAGTAGGGGGAGGAGGGGGAGCGACAGAGGTTCGCGCGCTTCCTCCCACTCCGTCCCCCCTAACCCTCGTCTTCTTCCTTTCGCTGCCGCCGCAGCCTCCCGTCTCAGCGCCGTCGCGTCTCCACGCCACCTCACTCCCATGGCGTTGTCAAGCTCCTGGGACGGCTCCAACGTCCATGAAGACCACGTGGAGTTCCTTCGCCAGAACCGGCGCCTGCCCGGCGCCGACCGCGTACAGGTCCGCCTGGCGCCCGCGAGGGAGATCTCGCCGGCGCCGGAGGAGGGCGAGCGGGTTGTCATCCGCTCGCACTGCCTGCGCGGCTTCGGCCTCCCGGCGAGCGGGTTTCTGCGCTCCTTCCTCGACTTCTACAACCTCCAGCCGCATCACCTCACGCCCAATGCGGTGATGCTGCTGTCGGCCTTCGTCTCCCTCTGCGAAGGCTTCTTGGGGCTGCTCCCCACGCTGGAGCTCTGGGGAGAGTTCTTCCAGAGCAAGCTCGGCACAGTCGTCGCCGGCGTGCCCGCCCCCTGCGGGGCCTTCATCGCCATGAGGAGGGCGAGTGAGAACAATCCGTTCCCGCCCATCCCCCTGATCCAGTCGGTAAAGGTCTGGCAGAGATCTTATTTCTATGTGAAGAACGTCGCTGAGCAAGAAGACTACATCAACCTGCCGGCTTACGTAGCCGGCCCGCCGGCTGGGAGGCAGCCCTCGTGGAGCTTCCGATCCCGGTCGTTGTCTCCGGCCGGGAACGCCGCCATCTCCCGGCTTCGGGTGCTGATTCAGTCGGAAGGCTTGCGCGGGGCCGACTTGGTGGCCGCCTTCGTGGAGCGCCGGATCCTTCCTCTCCAGAGCCGGCCCCATATGATGTGTCAGATGAGCGGCCGCTTCGACCCAAGCCGGCTGAGCACATGGGAGATGCCCCACGCGGAGGTGGCGCTCATGGTCAATTACATTGCCAACTGCAAGCTCAGCGGGGTCTGGCAATACGGCAAGGCGCCGTATTCTCGCGCAAATCCTCCACCCGTGGTAAGTTTCTCTCTTTATCTTCTTTTTTGCCGTCAGCCGGCTTCGTGACGGCCGGCTTCTGACCAGTCGGTTCTTTGAGCAGAACCCTCTTCTTGCGCCGCCGGCCGGGGTGGCAGGGATTGAACGCCAGTACGCCCCCGACCGCACGGTGGATGATGTTGACGACCCGGACTTGGGGGCGGCCGCCATGGAAGATGCCGTCGTGGGGGACAGCGCTGAGCCCGGAGGCTCAAGGTTCACCGCGAGCTTCGAGGACTGGTCGGACGACTTCGAGGCCGAAGTCGCTCCGCGCCGCCAGCCGGCGGTCGACCAACAGGGCGCGGGCTTGTTTGTCGCGCCGGCTGCCGGCGGCGCGCAGAAGCGCCGGGCCGCTCTAGGCCTCTTCGGCAGTCGGCCAAAGAAGTCCAAGCCTTCCGCCGCGGCGACGAAGCGAGAAGAGGCGGCCGCGAAGGCGGCCCGCTTCCGCAAGGCTGTGAAACAGCCCCAGGCGGTCTCGTCGTAAGTCTTTAATTACCTTGCCGCAGTCTCGTTATTGTTCTCTTTTTCTTCGAATGTCTTCTTAACTTTTCCTCGCTTGCTGGACAGGGCGCCGCTTTCCCTTGAGCGGGGCCCGGGCGGCTCCGTCGTGGGGCCGGCTGGAGGGTCTTCGAGCTCCCGCCGCGTGGACCCCCGCGCCGATCTTAGGGAGGCCACAGAGCGGAACGCCCGCGAAGCGCGGGAAGAGCGCGAGGCGGCAGAGAAGGCGGCCGCCCAGGCGGCAAAGGGGCAGGCTGAAGCGGTAGCCAAGGCCCAGAGGGAGGCGGCTCCCGCAGAGACGGAGGCGGAAAGCTCGCGCAGCCAGCCTCCGCTGCTCGCCGTTCCTCTCCGAGCCGTGGCCCCCGACACCCCGTTGCCCTTGGCGGAGGAGATCATCCAAGACCCGCCGCTGTTGGAGAGGGAGGAGGACCCCGTGGCCTTGGCGGGGAGAGCGCCACCTGCGGCGCCAACCGGAGCGGGCCAAGGCGGTCAATCATCAGCGGCGCCAGAGGAGCCGGCCGGAGGTGAGCCGGAGATCAGGGCCGGCCTCAAGGTGCAGCTGGCGACGGGCCGGCGTGCTGGAGGAGGCGCTGCTCCGCCGGAGTTGCGCCAAGCCGCGGGCGCAGGCCAGCCGGCTAGAGATCTGGAGGCGGCCAGCACCGTCGTGTCCGAGTGGACTCCCAGCGGGGGGACCAGCGAGCTGGATGCGGCGGCTCAAGGGGTCCGGAGCCGGCTACAAGCTCAAGCCGCCCTGCTGCAACAGCTCAACCAAGAGTTCTTGTCAACGCGAACCACTATCCGGGTGAGTCCTTCGCTCTTGGCTGCTTTGTCTTCTTGATTTCTTCCATGGGGGCGCGTCAGCGCACCCACTGGGTGTAGTCCCCGAGATTCGGGCCGACTGTTGCGCAGTCGGGTCGGATCTTTCTCGACGGCCACCTTACTTTGCTTTCTTTCTAAACTTTCAGGAGTATCACAACCTTCGTGCTGCCGCCTTCGACTCCCAGGCTCGAGAGTTGAGCTGGCGGACCGACGACCTGGCCGATAGCCGAAGTAAGTACTTGATTTTGTCTGTCTCCTGTGGGGGCGCGTCAGCGCACCCACTGGGTGTAGTCCCCGAGATTCGGGCCGACTGCCGCGCAGTCGGGTCGGATCTTTCTTGACGGCTCTTTTCTTATTGATTTTTCTTTTTCTTTGTCTTCAGGGGCCAACGCCGACTTGAGGAAGCAGCTTGGCGAAGTGAAGGCCGCCCTTTACGCCAAAGAGGCCGAGTGCACTGCCTTGGTCCAGGAACGGGATCGCCTGGCCAAGAAGCTAGCCGACCAAGAGGAAAGCCACAAAGCGGCCCTGCAGGCGGCGCGGGAAAGCGAAGACGCCTTGATGGCGGAGTATGAGATGGCGGCGGCGACCTGGTCTGAGACCCGGCGAGGCCTGGACGAAGGCTTCAGCCGGATCGAGGACTTGATCGACGGTAAGCTGCCTTCCTCGGCCCTCCCCTGCCCCTTGCCGCTTGGGTTTTTTGACTTATCTTGAGCTCTTGCTTGTTGTTTCTTGCAGATTACTTCCCAGGCTACTCCGCCTTCACCGCCCAAAGCATTGGGCCCATCGCGAGGCGCGCCGGCAAGCGGGGGCCGACATCGCGCCGGATGCAAACCGGACCCTTGAGGAGCAGCTTCTGGCTATCCAGGCACGGTTGCAGCCGGCTCATCGGATGCTTCGCCGGCTCCAACGTGCCGGGGCGCAAGTGCTGGCCGCCCTCTGGCCCGGCGAGACGATCCCCCGCACTCCGAGCCGAACTGCCGACTGGATGGAAGTCGCAGTTGGTCGCTTCGAGGCTTGGAAAGCGTCAGCGGCCCGCCTCGTAGCCGGGCAGGCATTGGAATTCGTTCGGGCTTGGTACCCAGGGCTGAGCCTGGACCAGCTGCGCACTTGGCGGATGGAGGCCGACGCGGAGCTGGAGGCGGTGAGGCCGGCTATCGCCCAGCGGGCTTCGACGATCGCCGAGTGCACCGACATCAGCGTTTTCGCACCCGAAATCGATGATGACGGTGTCGCACAGCCGGAGGAGTGGTTCGGGCTGAACCCGGTGGTGGGCGAGGACTCGGCGGAGGAGATCGCCTCCAGCGATGAGGGCGAAGAAGACGACGACGACGACGGCGGAGACGTCGAGCCGGCTGGTGGAACAACCAGCCGACCTCAGGCCGACCGTGCCTCCAGCAACGAGGCGCGTGGAAGCGCGCCCTCTGCGGGGGGCGGCGACCAAGCCGAAGTTCGTCAGCCGGCCACTCCTTCAGCCGGCGCGACCGTCTCCGCCAACCAGTCTGGCTTGTCGGCCGCTCCGCCATCTTGACCTGCCGTCTTTATCTTTCCTGCTATTTGGCTTTGAACAATCTTTTGTTAAGTTTCGCAGTTCCACCCACTGGGGGTGTATCCAAACTATGTTGAATGCTGGCCTCTTGGAGGTCTTTTTATGTAAATATTATCATGTGCATGTTTGGTTTCCATTCGCGTATGCTTGTTTATCCTTAGGCTTTTTCCTTTGCCGCCTTCCCTCTTTGGGGAGGCAAGTACTTGAGCTTTCTCGGATTTAAAGTAAAGTGAATGGAAACCGGCCGGCCGGCTACTCTAGTAGCCAGTCGGCGGTGTGCGAAAAACCGGCTTTTGTTATATTAGTCCGTTAGTCTCTAGCCGTTTTTCGTGTGGGCGGTCGTTCCTACCTTTAACTCTTGCCAGCCGGACAGTCGGTTCTTCGAACTGCGACTTTTGGCAAGGGAAGGCTTGAGAGCCGGCACACTACTTGTCTGACTGCGGGTAGGACTTCTAATATAACTCAGTCCCCGAGCCGACTAGTCGAACTCGGTGCCGGACGGAATAAGTAAATGATACGACAAGGTCATAAGCATGATACTTTTCATTCATAAATAAGGGATGGCAGTCCCCGAGCCCTCCTCGGGGAGCCTATTGTCTTGTACTTAATACAAAAGTTAGCGTGATACACACTACCTTTCAACTGTAAAATCTTCGAAGGAGGTTGGCGTTCCATGGCCGTTCTGACTCCTTGCCGGAGTCGTCTCTCTTGCGTGCCTTCGGCTTCTGTGCGTCGATCAGGTAGTAGGAGTCGTTGCCTAGAGCTCTGCTGATGACGAAAGGGCCTTCCCAAGGGGCTGAGAGCTTGTGCTGGCCGGCTGTTCGCTGAATCAGCCGGAGCACAAGGTCGCCCTCTTGGAAAGATCTTGGCCTGACCTTCTGGCTGTGGTAGCGGCGCAAACCCTGCTGGTAAATTGCAGACCGGCTGAGCGCTAACAGCCGGCTTTCTTCCAGCAGGTCGACGCCGTCTTCTCGTGCTTCCTTGGCCTCCGCTTCCGTGTACATGGTTACTCGAGGCGAGTCGAATTCGATGTCAGTTGGGATGACCGCCTCGGCACCATACACAAGGAAGAAAGGGGTGAAGCCGGTTGACTTGTTTGGTGTAGTGCGCAGACTCCAGAGGACAGCCGGCAGCTCATCGAGCCAACAGCCGGCTGAGCGCTCCAGAGGTACAACCAGTCGGGGCTTGATGCCGGAGAGGATGAGGCCGTTGGCTCGCTCGACCTGGCCGTTTGACTGCGGGTGGGCGACGGATGCTAAGTCCAGCCGGATACCTTGGGCTGCGCAGAAACGTGCCAAGGCTCCTTTGGCTAAATTCGTGCCATTGTCGGTGATGATGCTGTGCGGCACACCGTACCGAGTTGTTATGTCCACGATGAACGTCACAGCAGTCGGCCCATTCAGCTTCTTGATCGGCTTCGCCTCAACCCACTTGGTGAATTTTTCCACGGCGATGAGCAAATGCGTCATGCCGCCGCGTGCCGTCTTGAATGGGCCCACCATGTCCAGTCCCCAAACGGCAAAGGGCCAAGTGAGGGGAATGGTCTTGAGTGCCGAAGCCGGCATGTGTTGCTTGGAGCTGAAGAGCTGGCATCCCTTGCAATGCTTGACTAATTCTTTGGCGTCGTCCAAAGCAGTCGGCCAGAAGAAACCATGGCGGAAGGCTTTGGCGACAAGTGATCTTGAGGCCGCATGGTGGCCGCATTCTCCTTGGTGAATGTCTGCGAGGATTGCAATGCCCTTCTCTTGCTCGATGCATCGCTGGAGGACTCCGGTGACGTTGCGCTTGAGTAGTTCTCTGTTGACGATTGTGTACGCTCCAGCTCGACGCTGGACTTGTCTTGCTTCTGTTTCGTCAGCCGGCAGGTCTTGGTTTACCAGGAAGTTGAGGATGGACTGAGCCCATGACGGAGCCGCGACTTCCTCTACTACCAAAGTGGCTACTGCCACCAGGGTGGGCGGGCTGGGCGGTGAGGTGCTGGAGTCAGCCGCCGGCTGTAGTGCTGGTGCAGTCCCCAGGCCGGCTACCGCAGTCCCCGAGCCGGCTGCCGAAGTCCCCGAGCCGGCTGCCGAAGTCGTCGGGTTGGCTACGGGGGTCTTGGGGTCGGCTACTTGATTCTTCGAGCTGGACCTGGCCGCATCGGGGTCAGGCGGCACGAAGATGGAATCGGATTCCGGAGACGGCTTGATGGACGGCTTGAGGAGGCGTTGTAGAGCGACGCCGGTTGGAATTGCTTGCCGAGTGGAGCCTATTCGAGCCAGGGCATCGGCTGGCTCGTTGTTGGCTCGAGGTACGTGGAGGAACTTGCATCCTTCAAAGTATCCGCTGAGTTGTTGGACCAGGAAACGGTAGCTCGCCATATTCGCGTCCTTGGCGTCCCAGTCGCCGGATGACTGCTGGACTACCAGGTCCGAGTCGCCATAACATAGGATCCGGCGAATGCCAAGCTCTTTGGCAAGCCGGAGCCCGTGTATGAGCGCCTCGTACTCGGCCACATTGTTGGAGGCGGCAAAGTGGATCTGTAGCGTGTATCTGAGCTTGTCGCCTTTGGGAGAGGTAAGGACGATGCCGGCTCCCAAGCCGGTGCGCATCTTGGACCCGTCGAAGTGCATGCGCCAATGGGTGGAGTCGGGAGCCGGCGGCAGGTACTGGGTCTCGTCCCAGTCGACGAGGAAGTCGGCCAGTGCTTGGGACTTGATGGCGGTGCGGGGCTGGTAGAAGATCGTGTAGGGGGCCAGTTCGATTGCCCATTTCGCGACCCGGCCGGATGCATCCCGGCTGCCTATGATCTCGGCTAGCGGGGCAGTGCATACGACCGTGACGGGATGCTCTTGAAAGTAGGGCTTCAGCTTCTTGGCGGTGAAGTACACGCCGTAACACATCTTTTGGTAGTGCGGGTAGTTCTGCTTTGAGGCAGACAGCACCTCGCTCAAATAATACACCGGCCTCTGGACCGGCTGGGCTCGGCCTTCTTCCAAGCGCTGGACTACGATGACGGTGCTGACTACCCGGCTGGTTGCAGCGATGTAAAGGAGCATGGGCTCTTTCTCGGTCGGCGCCGCGAGGACAGGCGGCGTGGCCACCATCTTCTTCAGCTCGTGAAAAGCTTGGTCGGCCTGGTCGTTCCACTCAAAGTGAGTGTTCTTCTTCATGAGGCGGTAGAGGGGGAGAGCTTTCTCTCCGAGCTGTCTCATGAAGCGGTTCAAGGAGGCCAAGCACCCGGTGAACTTCTGAATGTCTCGAAGCTTGGTAGGGATCGCCATTCTCTCGATGGCCTTGATCTTCGCCGGGTTGCATTCGATGCCGCGTTCGGAGACCAGGAAGCCTAGGAGCTGGCCGGCTGGCACCCCGAACACGCATTTCTCGGGGTTGAGCTTGATTTGGAACCGGCGCAGGTTCTCAAATGTTTCCTTGAGGTCTTCCAGCAAGGTGCCATGCTTCTCCGTCTTCACCACGATGTCGTCCACGTAAACGTGGGCATTCCTGCCGAGCTGCTTGAGGAGGCACTTCTGCATGCAACGCTGAAAGGTGGCACCGGCATTTCTCAAGCCGAATGTCATAGTCAGGTAGCAGAAGGCTCCGAACGGCGTGATGAAGGCGGTCTTCAGGCGGTCATCCGGGTCTAGCTTTATCTGGTGATATCCGGAGTAAGCATCCAAAAAACTCAACAGCTCGCATCCGGCTGTGGAGTCTATCACTTGGTCTATCCTTGGCAGGGCAAAAGGATCTTTGGGGCAAGCCTTGTTGAGACTTGTGTAGTCTATACACATGCGCCACTTGTTATTCTTCTTTAGCACAAGGACCGGGTTGGCAAGCCACTCTGGAAAGAAAACTTCCATGATAAAGCCGGCCGCCAAGAGCCGGGCTATCTCCTCCCCTACAATCCTGCGTTTCTCCTCCGACAGTCGGCGAAGGGGTTGTCTGACTGGCTTTGCGTCTTCTCGAACATGTAGTTTGTGCTCGGCGAATTTCCTCGGAACACCCGGCATATCCTTGGGGGACCACGCAAAGATGTCCCGATTCTCACGGAGGAAATCGGCGAGCTCGCCTTCCTATTTGCTGTTCAGGTTTGCCCCGATGACGGCAAACCTCTCTGGACGCTCGGGGTCAAGAGGTATCTTCTTCGTCTCCTTGGCCGGCTGAAAAGACCCTTGAGTATCATGCTCCTTGGGGTTGGGGGACACGGCCGACTGCTTGCCGGCTATGGCCACGACTCGGTCCAGCATCTTCTTCTCTTCGGCGATCACAAGGGACTCGGCCAGCCGGCTGCTAGCCGCTGCGCACTCGGAGGACTTCTTGTAGTCACCGGCTACGGTGATGACGCCTTTGGTGCTTGGTATCTTCATCTTGAGGTAGGCATAGTGGGGAACTGCCATGAACTTGGCCAAAGCAGGTCGGCCCAGCAATGCATGGTAAGGGCTCTCCAGGTCCACCACTTCAAACCAGATCGCTTCCCGGCGGAAATGCTCCTTGTCCCCAAAAAGTACATCAATCTTGATTATGCCAATGGGGGCACAGGACAGGCCGGGTACGATGCCGTGGAACACTGTCCGAGTGGGCGTGAGCTGTTTTGTCTTGACGTTCAACTTCTCCAGGGTGTCACGATACAGGATGTTGATGCTGCTCCCGCTGTCTATCAACACATGGGAGAAGCGGGCGGCGCGTCTGTCCGTTGCAAGGGTGGCTTCCAGGACCAAAGCATAACAGCCGAGAGACGGCATCACCTCCGGATGGTCGGCCCGGCTCCAGCTGATGGGCTTTTCTGACCAATGCATGTGTCCGGCGGGGTTGGCAGCGACCACGCTGACTTCCTGGTGCTCTCGGCGTTTGCTGCGCCGGTCTTCGGGCTGGCTTATAAAGATGATGTAGGTTTCTTGCTCATCAGGAAACTCGTCATGCACGGCTCTGACTGCGGGCCGAGCGGCTGGAGGCGGCGGAAGCGGAGGCGGCGGGCCGGCAGGCGGAGGTGGCAAGAGCCCCTCGCCCTTAGAGATTCGGGTGAGCCAGTTGCACTTCCGGGTCGTGTGGTTGGACGGCTTCGCGCCGCTGTGGAACTTGCAAGGGGCGTCGAGGGTTTGCTCGTAGGAGAGGGCGGGCTGCCAAGCCGGCCTGCCGCCCTTGGGCTTCTTGGGCGCCGGCCGTTCTTCAGGCGGCGCATCTTCGACCGTGGCCACCTGCCGGCTAGCGGGAGGCGGCGCGGGGCCCTTGCGCTTGTTGTCGTTCGAGTTGGGGTGTCGGCCGGGTTCTCCAGCCGGCGTCTTGGGCGCCGGGTTGAGCACCTTTCCGGACGCGTCTACCCGAAGCTCGGTCTTCATCGAGGAGTCGGCGGTGGCATACTTGTCTGCTATGTCCAGAAGCTCGTCGAGGGTAGCCGGCTCGTCGCAGAGGAGCTTGTGCTTGAGGAGGGTGCCTTCTCGGCATCCGGTTGTGAAGTATTCTATGGCTTGCACCTCGTGCACCCCTTCACAAGAGTTGCGGAGCTCGGCCCAACGCGTGAGGTAATCGCGAGTGGACTCGGCGGGGCCTTGTACGCATAAGGAGAGCTGTCTGGGCTTGGGAGCCCGCTTGTAGGTGCTGGTGAAGTTGCGGATGAAGGCTTCTGTGAAGTCTAGCCAGCTGTTGATGCTACGCGGCTTGAGGCTGTTGAGCCAGGTCCGCGCCGTGCCCTGCAGCATGAGGGGCACGTACTTCACGGCGACGCGCCGATTGCCGTTGGCTATGCTAACTGCGGTGGAGTAGTCGATCAACCAATCTTCCGGCTTCACGGAGCCGTTGTACTTGGGCGTGTCTCTTGGGAGCGAGAACCCTTTGGGAAAGGGCTCGTCGCGGATGCGGGGGCCAAAGCAAGGCGGGCCGACATCGTCTTCTTCTTCCAATGCCAGGGATCGCGCCAGGCGGTCGATCCGATGACGAGCGTCGTTCTCGCCGATTCCTTCGCGGCGGCCCAGCCGGCCGCTGAGAGTCGGATGCGCCACTGGCGGTGAGGTGGGATATCTCTCTCCACGGGGCGGAGGCGGAGGCGGGTCGCCCCGCCACTCCATGGCTCGGGGATGACCGTCCGCGTCCCGCTCGATGGAGATCCGGGTCCGGCTGCGGCTGGTAGCCGGCTCCTTCTCGCGTCGCGCACCGGTATTGCTCGTAGTCGGCGTCCGGGACGTCGCGCCGTGCTCTCGGCGCGGGGGAAGGCTTTCCGCGCGAGCGTCGGCTTCGTGCCGCTGTGCGGCGGCGTCAATCAATTGCTGGATGCGCCGGGTCATGTGGGGAAGGTCTTCGGCCTCCAGGCCGTCCAGCTCGTCTACGGCCGCCTGGGCGGCACGCAAGTTCTCGAGCGGAGTGGCATAGACCGGGCGGTCGACTCCCAGCGTGTCGGCGATGACGGCGCCGCATTGCTTGACAAGGCCGGCCCGGCTTGGCCCGCCCGGGGCCGGCGTGCCGAATGCGGCGCGGTCAGCCTCGCGCCGGTAGGCCTCAGTGAGGCGTCTTACGGAGGCCAGCCTCCGGCCCTTTGCGAGGAGAGCGAGGCGGCGTGCTTCCAGTGCTTCGTCGTCGGCGTCGGCCGGGAGAGGAGCGGACAAGTCGTGGGCCGCCGCGCGCAGGGCGTCGCGGGCGCTCTCGTCGGCCAGGCCGCCGTGGCCGACAACCATCACTTCGGCGGTGACAGCATCGTGGCCGTCGGCTCGAGGAAGCGGGTCGTTGTAGATCGCGACGTTGGTGGGGAAGGCCTCGTAGGAGGCCGTGTCGGAGTCGACAGGCATCGGGTCGGTGGAGCCAACCGACTCCAGGTCCGCAGCGGGCTCGCTGGAGACATGGAGCTGGCCGAGAAAGTTGGCGAGGCGGTCAGTGCCCGCGTCGGAGGCGAGCTCGTCGGGGAGATCGGCGAGGCCGCTTGCCGCGCAGATGCAGGTGACGCCTTGCAGCGCGTCGTGGCAAGCGCCATCGGGCGTGCCGGGCTGGCTACGCTCGCTGGGGAGGAAGAGGGTTCCCGTCCAGAACAGGTCTCCGGACGACGGTGCGCCTGGCCCCATGGTGGGCGCCAAATGTCGGGTGTGACATATGCCAACGGGTGGCTTATCTTTGTGGGAACCAGTAAGACATCGCCGGTGCCTGGAAGCGGGATGAGGCGAAGACATGCACGCCGGCGGATCTTACCCAGCTTCGGGGCTCTCCGAGGAGATAACACCCCTACTGCTGCTCTGCGGGGTCTCCGCATGCTCACTAGATGAATCGAGTAGCTACACGACGCTCCTTGAGCTGTTTTTGGGGGGAGGAGGAAGAAAGGGCACGGCTAGCCTGCTTCTTCTCCTTGTATGGTGTCTAGAACTAGCCGGGGGTCCAACCCTTTGCATGGGTGCTCCGGGGGGTTTATATAGGCCTACCCCCCGGGGATACAATGGTAATCCGGCTGGGCGCGGGGCCCAGCCGTCTGTGACTGCGCTCGCCGGCTTCTGCGCCGGCTGCTGGGGCCCGCCGACTGGTGGGTCCCGCCGGCTGCCAACTCCTTGGTCGACAGGCAGGCCCCACTGTCCGGGGCCATGTCGGCGGCTGGTCACTGTGGCTTCATCTTGTTGACGTGAGCTTCATCGTGGTAAGCGCGGCTACAGTACCACCGCCTGTCGGACGATCGCTGTAGCCCTACCGCGTCTTGTCTCCTTAATGGGGTGTCTTCTTCGAGGGAGGTAGCAAGCCGGCTGCGGGGGGCCGGCTCCGTCTCGGGCCGACTGGTTGGAAGCGGGGCCACCTTCGGCCGTCTCTCTACTCTAAGGGGCGCACCGCCTGTGGGCCACGCTGGCGGCCCGTCGTGGGTGAGGCCAGGGTCAACATGGCAACAGTGCTGTGCCGGACGGGTCATGCCTACCTCGTACGGCGCACTGTGCCAGGCGTGCCCCGGGATTCGGGGGTGGCAGGCTCTTCTGTAGCCACGCCCCGTCGCACCGCCGTTAGGTGGGTGCAAACTTTGTGGGTACGGTCTTGACTTCTTTACGGGGAGCCGGCTCGAAGGAGTCGGCCTTCTCACAGCTGGCTTCTTGGAGTCGGCCCTCTCATGAGGGTTAAAGTCGGACCGCCTTCCGAAAGCCGGCCTTGATCGCAGCCGGCTAGGGGAAGGCGGCCCCATGTCTTGGATTCTTGAGAGCCGGGCGGGCTCGTAATTTTTTCAGAAATGCCAGGGGAAGCCGGCTAGGCTACCCATGGCTATTTACTTCGACAATCTCGTTACCGACAAGTCTCTTTACTCGTTCTGTAATACATCATCTCGCAACTAACTCATTAGTTGCAAGGCTTAAGTGATGTGCATTACCGAGAGGGCACAGAGATACCTCTCCGACGATCGGAGTGACAAATCCTAATCTCGAAATACGTCAACCCAACATGTACCTTTGGAGACACTTGTAGAGCACCTTTATAATCACCCAGTTACGTTGTGATGTTTGGTAGCACACAAAGTGTTCCTCCGGCACAGGGGAGTTACATAATCTCATAGTCATAGGAACATGTATAAGTCATGAAGAAAGCAATAGCAACATACTAAACGATCGGGTGCTAAGCCAATGGAATGGGTCATGTCAATCAGATCATTCAACTAATGATGTGATCCCGTTAATCAAATAACAACTCTTTGTCCATGGTTAGGAAACATAACCATCTTTGATTAACGAGCTAGTCAAGTAGAGGCATACTAGTGACACTCTGTTTGTCTGTGTATTCACACATGTATTATGTTTCCGGTTAATACAATTCTAGCATGAATAATAAACATTTATCATGAAATAAGGAAATAAATAATAACTTTATTATTGCCTCTAGGGCATATTTCCTTCAGGGAGGGTGCGCCCCCCACCCTCATGAGCACCTCCCGTATCTTCTGACGTGGGGTCCAAGTCCATCAGGTGGGTTTCCTTCCAAAAATAACTTCTCCAGTTGATTTCGTTCCGTTTTGACTCCGTCTGATATTCCTTTTCCTCGAAACACTGAAATAGGCATAAAACAGCAAATCTGGGCTGGGCCTCCGGTTAATAGGTTAGTCCCAAAAATAATATAAAAGTGGAAAATAAAGCCCAATATTGCCTAAAATAGTAGATAATATAGCATGGAGCAATCAAAAATTATAGATACGTTGGAGACGTATCAATAACCAACAGCGGGATCTGGATACCCATGTTGGCTCCCACATGCTCCACGATGATCTCATCGGATGAACCATGATGTCGAGGATTCAATCAATCCGTATACAATTCCCTTTGTCAATCGGTACGTTACTTGCCCGAGACTCGATCATCGGTATCCCAATACCTCGTTCAGTCTCGTTACCGGCAAGTCACTTTACTCGTACCGTAATGCATGATCCCGTGATCAACCACTTGATCACATTGAGCTCATTATGATGATGCATTACCGAGTGGGCCCTGAGATACCTCTCCGTCATACGGAGTGACAAATCCCAGTCTCGATTTGTGCCAACCCAACAGACACTTTCGGAGATACCTGTAATGTACCTTTATAGTCACCCAGTTACGTTGTGACGTTTGGCACACCCAAGGCACTCCTACGGTATCCGGGAGTTGCGCAATCTCATGGTCTAAGGAAATGATACTTGA
Organism: Triticum urartu; assembly: GCF_003073215.2. Classification (NCBI taxonomy): domain Eukaryota; kingdom Viridiplantae; phylum Streptophyta; class Magnoliopsida; order Poales; family Poaceae; genus Triticum; species Triticum urartu. The sequence continues at coordinate 582,117,819 of NC_053026.1, forward strand.
CATTCAGAAAAGCTACAGCAAACGAACTACACGATCTTTGAGCTAAGCTTAGGATTGGGTCTTGTCCATCACATCATTCTCCTAATGATGTGATCCCGTTATCAATGACATCCAATGTCCATAGTCAGGAAACCATGACTATCTTTTGATCAACGAGCTAGTCAACTAGAGGCTCACTAGGGACGTGTTGTGGTCTATGTGTTCACACATGTATTACGATTTCCGGATAACACAATTATAGCATGAACAATAGACAATTATCATGAACAAAGAAATATAATAATAACCATTTTATTATTGCCTCTAGGGCATATTTCCAACAATGTGCATGTTTTTTGTACTCATATTGAAAATGCGTTGAACATTTCAGATGAGGACAACGACGAGGATCTTGAAATGGAGGAGGTTGACGATGATGACGACTCTGCTTCTATTTCAAACATTCCAGATCCCTATGATATGGTTTATAGCAAACTCCCAACAGAAACACACAAGCTGAAGTCGGTGGAGGACTGCAAACACTGTTGTGCAAAGAAGTTTGAGCGTGAGTCCAAGGGTTTTTGCTGCCGTAAGGGGAAGATCAAACTGGCCAACCCAGATACGCCACCCGAGCTCATGAGGCTATGGACAAGTGCAGACTCTGATGCCAGGCATTTTCGTGACAATATCAGGTTTTTCAACGGCCACTTCTCATTCACCTCACTATATTGTCACCTTGATAGTGATACCACTAACATATCAAAGCATCCTATCTATACATTTTGTGCCCATGGCCAAATGTACCACAACATACGGTCATTCGGCAAACAAGATGGATTGGATCGTAGTCACTTGGAGCTCTACTTCTATGATGATGACCCCAGTTTAGAACACAGATATCGCAGTTGCCGTAAAGAGCAGTGCCAGAAAGACAAAGAAGTAATCACACAGTTAGTCAACATACTTCGTGGCAACCCATACTCTGAACACCTCCGGAGTATGGGCCACATTGATGATGTTGATGACTATCGCATAACACTTAAGCTTGACCAGCGGATGGATCAAAGAACATATAACGCGCCAACCACTTCAGAAGTAGCCGCTGTGTGGGTGGAGGGTAGTGAACGTCGAAGACAATTCGACAATAGCGTCATCCTACAAGGGAAGAATAGAGATATATACGGCATCAAGTCCTACCATGGATGCTATGATGCGTTGTCGTACCCTCTTTTCTTCCCTAGAGGTGAACTTGGGTGGCATACTGATATCCCGAAGGAAGGTGTGCCCTATGAAACCGTGATGGCAGCTCGTGCAGCTCGTCTAGCTCGTGGCCTTAACAATAGGTCCTCCAATCCCACAATCAGTGAGAACGCTGCTGCTGATGATGATGCAGGTTAGTGTTGCAATAAGTTGTTACATCACCGTCCATTTGAGGTGTGCTCTCAATCAACATCACCATTGTTTTCAATTTTCTATTCAGCTTCTAGAGGTAGGCTATGTGTGTCTGTGAGGGACTACTACTGCTACAAATTCCAGATGCATCCTGGGATATTCAACCCGATCCTCTTTGGTAAGCGTCTTTTCTAGCAGTTCGCGGTCGACACATACATCAAGATTGAGAACTCCCGATTGGACTATATATGGGTTCATCAAGATAAAATAAGGGTGGACCTGTACCAAGGCTTGGTGGATAGCTTACATGCCGGTGAGGGTAGGGCAGATTCCATTGGAAAACGCACAGTTCTAGCTACGTCATTTATCGGTGGTCCACGAGACATGAGGCGTCGCTACATGGATGCTATGGCCTTAGTTAGGCGGTATGGCAAGCCAGACATCTTCCTCACAATGACATGCAACCCAAACTGGGATGAGATTAGGAAGGAACTGTACCCTGGCCAGACACCTCAAGATCGTCCAGATCTCATCGTCCGTGTTTTCAGGGCGAAGTTGGAGTAACTCAAGAATAAGCTATTTAAAAAGGATATCTTGGGAAAGGTGAGGGCTTATGTGTATGTGGTGGAGTTCCAGAAGAGGGGCCTTCCTCATGCGCACTTCCTGCTCATCATGGAGGGCCGATACAAGCTCACTTGCCCCGAGCAGTATGATCGCCTTATCTCAGCCGAGCTCCCCAACAAGAAGAAGTACCCAGAACTGTACAAGTTGGTCGTGAAACATATGATGCATGGACCTTGCGGTGCTTTGAATTGTGAATGCCCTTGCACAAAGGGTCGTCCTTCTTGCAAGAATCACTATCCGCGACCTTTCAATGCGACTACCTTACAAGGCAAGGACTCCTACCCGCTATACAGACGACGTGAAGACGGATGTAAAGCAATGGTTCGAAAGGAATGGCTAGATAATAGGTGGGTCGTCCCATACAACCCACACCTCTTGCGCTACTTCAATTGTCACATCAATGTTGAGGCATGCGGAAGCATAAAGGCTGTTAAATACCTATTCAAGTAAATATACAAGGGCCATGATCGAGCGTCTATTGTTGTAAGTGAGGCTGACAAAAATGGAGACATAGATGAGATCAAACAGTATAGAGACGCTAGGTGGGTCACTCCTCCAGAAGCATTGTGGAGGATATATGGATTTGAATTGAGTAAGAACTCACCACCCGTGAAGCAGCTACAACTCCATCTACCAAACATGCACATGGTGTCATTCCAAGCGGCCCAAAATATTGAACGAGTAGTTAACTGTGAAGGTGTTGAGAAGTCGATGCTTACAGAGTACTTTGAGGCAAACAGGTTACATGAGGATGCTCGTTCTATCTTGTACAGGGACTTCCCTGAGTGGTACACCTAGCAGACAAGTAAGAACAATAAATATTGGAGAAGAAGGGTACGAGATACAGGTGGACAAATTGGAAGAATTGTGTCAGCTCATCCTGCCGAGGGGGAACGCTATTACCTGCGGGTCCTCCTAAACCATGTCACGGGTGCCACCTCTTATGAGGACCTAAGGACGGTTAATGGTGAGATCCTACCAACCTTTCGTGAAGCTGCCGAGATAAGGGGATTGATCGAAGGAGACAACACACTAGATGAGTCCCTCACTGAATCCACATTATATAAGATGCCATCATCTCTAAGGAGGCTCTTTGCAACGATACTGGTATTTTGTGAGCCAACCGATGTGCGTGGACTCTGGGAGAAGCACCTAGATGCAATGTCAGAAGACTATCGTCATAGCAATCCATCCAAAGTTGCAGTTGAGCAAATAGTTCTAATAGATATCAAGAATATGCTACAATCAATGGGCAAGGAGATAGAGTCATTCCCTCTTCCCGATATTCAGGAAGAATATGACACTTCCAATGGTGTGACAAGGGAGATCTTCGAGGAATCCTCCATAGAGCTCAACGTTGAGGACACATATCTATCAGATTCACTTAATTCAGATCAGAGGGCCGCATACGATGAAATTATGTGTGATGTTGATCGTGATGAGGGTGCTGCGTTCTTTGTGGATGGACCTGGAGGCACTGGAAAGACTTTTTTGTACATAGCACTGCTTGCAATGGTACGTGGGCAGAACAAGATTGCTATAGCGACAGCTACGTCCAGTGTTGCTGCTTCCATAATGCCCGGAGGGAGAACAGCTCATTCACGGTTCAAGATACCGCTAGGCATCGATGATGGTGGGTTTTGTAGCTTCACTAAACAGAGCGGGACTGCCAAGCTCCTACAGTCAGCTTCTCTCATTATTTGGGATGAGGCTTCCATGACAAAGAGACAGGCAGTCGAGGCGTTGGACAATAGTATGCGCGACGTGATGAGCCGACCAGACCTACCGTTCGGTGGGAAGACATTTGTGTTCGGTGGAGATTTCAGACAGGTCCTTCCTGTTGTCCGTAAGGGGTCTAGAGCTCAGATAATTAATTCATCGCTACGTAGGTCTTACCTTTGGGATTCCATGTGCCACCTTAAGTTGGTACACAATATGAGGGCACATAGTGACCCATGGTTTGCAGAGTATCTATTGCGCATTGGTGATGGTAAGGAGGAGACCAACAGAGATGGCGACGTCCTTCTTCCAGATGAGATATGTGTGTCATCAACTGGGAAGGACACTGACATTGATTCACTAATAGACAATACTTTTCCTAGCCTCGGTGCTAACACGTCAGACCCAGACTACATCACCTCCAGAGCAATCTTGTCGACACGGAATGATTGCGTGGATATGATTAATTTGAAGATGATCAGTCGATTCCAGGGAGATGAGATGGTGTACCATAGTTTTGATTGTGCGGTGGACGACCCTCATAACTACTATCCTTCTGAATATCTTAACACATTGACCCCTGATGGCCTACCCCCGCATGTGTTGAAGCTCAAGATTAACTGCCCTGTCATATTTCTCGGGAACATTGACCCTGCAAACGGACTTTGCAATGGCATGAGGCTGGTGATTCGAGGGTTCCAAAGGAATGTCATCGATGCAGAAATTGTCCTTGGCCAACATGCTGGAAAAAGGATCTTCTTGCCAAGGATCCCCCTTTGCCCCTCTGATGATGAGATGTTTCCTTTTCAGTTCAAGAGGAAACAATTTTCAATAAGGCTCAGCTTCGCCATGACGGTGAACAAGGCACAGGGGCAAACTATCCCGAATGTCGGTATTTACTTGCCCGAGCCGGTGTTCTCTCACGGGCAGTTATATGTTGCACTATCTAGATCCGCCGCTAGAAAGAACGTCAAGATTCTTGCCGTTCCTGATGCTGGTAATAAGAAAATTAACTCAGATGACAGCAAAAAGAAGAGTTCAACTTGCAGCAAAAACAAGAGCTCTGATAGTCCTGTTGGTACGTACACGAAGAACATTGTCTATAAAGAGATCCTTACATCATAGGTGAGAAATTTGGTAGTTATATTTCCACTCTATTTCTTTATTATCTATATGGCTATATTTTTATTTCACGATAAAATTAGATAATGAAATAGTTTTTATTTAAATTATCTGATATTTATTTTGTGCAGGTCACCTCGTCATATGGAGTCATTTGTGTTTAACTTGCATCTTGTTATCATGTGTTGCTGAGAGAAACCGGACCAGTGAACCGAAGTGTAAATTCTTGAGTGCATGAATACCAGAACTGAAGTGAAAATTATGCTTGTCTTTTGATATGTTTTCTCTCGAGTAGAGGAAGATGGTTCATGTCCAAGCAAATCACCTACCTGCTAGCTTCTTGACATCTCACTAATTCGAGATTTTATTCTCTTCACTCTTTTCTGATATGTAAAATCAAAATAATACTTTCAATGTAGTTGATGTATATACTTTTAATTTAAATATGAAGAATGCTATTTTTTGCAAGCTTACTTCAAATATTTCATGTGAAGTGGATAGTTATATGCTAAATGAAAAGAAATGTGTGTGCTCTTCTTAAATTCAACTCAGTACATATGTACGCTACTTCATCTCAACATTGAGTTAGATAATCCTCAACTAAATTTTGTCATTCAATTAGATGGACACGTCTAAAATTTGTACATGTATTATTGCCCGTGGCAACGCACGGGCATTTTACTAGTCTAAAGTAGATGTTTGTGCTACTACTTGGTTCTGTCCGGCTATTACCACTCATCTCTACTATGCACTGAAAACTGAATAATTGAATGTAAAGTATGGATGCTGTGTATGTGGACCCTGGGATCATGTGTTATAATTAAGTTTAAAGCACTAAGCAAAAGAAATCTTCTAGTAACCCTCAAGCATTGACTATTAAATATCTCCTGTTGGATATAGTTATGATGGGGCATATGGTACTTATTTTGGTTTGATTATTGTTGGTAATGCAATTGTTATGTTGGGCTATAGATAGAATGGAGAACTAAGAACACGCGTCGCCTCTAGCGCACGGGGGAAACCCTAACCGCGCCGCCAGGTGCCCCTCCCCAGTCCTCCCCCGCTTCGCCGCCGTCGGAGGGGCCACCGGCGAAGCCCGCGTGGTCCCCAGAGAAGGTGGCGGCGGGGCGTCCTCGTCGTTTCGCCATTGCCTCGCGCATCTCGCGGCGGCCGGTGGTGCGCGGCGGGTTTCCGCTGATGGATGGCGCCTGCTGCCAGGCGGCGTCCCTCATAGCGGCAGGGCTGCCCCTGAATGGCGCCTGGTGGTGGCCACTTGGCGGCGCGTGGGTGGGCCAGATCTGGGCTTTGGGTCTGTGTCCCTGTCGTGGCAGCGCTTGCCGTTGTCCTCGGCCATGGGGCGCGGCCCCCGACGCGCCTAGCGCCGGTGGTGCTGGCCAGGACGCACGCTGGCAGCGCCCTACTTCATCTCGCGTCGTCTCGCTGGCCAGTGGTGGTGGTCATCTTCTTCGTCAGAGAAGGCCGGCCAGAGGCTTGGTGATCGGATCTCGAGATCCATCATCTAGTCTCGGCTGCGAGTTGGGGAAACATGGTTGCCGGTGAAAACCGAGCCAACGGCAGGCGATGGCGGCGCTCTACGCCATTACCTTGATGGAGGCATCGTCGTGTAACTACTGTCGACCCACTCGTGCTGCTCCGGGGGAAACCCTAGGATCTGGTGTTCCAGATCGGACAATGGTGGTACTGCGGTGTCGTTTCTCTCTTGGAAGCATCATTTGTGGAGCAGCGTTGGAAGTCAGAGGCGGGAGGTGGAGCGGCTTCGTCTTGCCCGGAGCTTCGGTAGAGATGTCAAGTCATGCCTGACCGACAGGTGCTACGCTTTGCCATGCCTAGTCGACAGGTGGTACGCACGACAGATCTTCCAATGACTTCAAGTTGTGTCGGCTGGTGGTACTTGGCAGCATGGCGCTAAGGTGTAACAGTGGCGATCGCGACGTGCTCAGCTGTTTGCGTGCAGGGAGGAGGTGCCGTGGTGGCCTCGACGATAGCTAGACCGAGCAAGGTTGATGCATCAGTATAATTCTGAAGATGGAGCGGTGGCGGTTGGCGGCGGCGGCCTTTGAGAGCACGCGGACCAGTGTGTGCCCGAGACCCGGCAAGTGGCTAGGTTGGGGTCTCAGGTCTTAGATGTTAGGCTTGGTTGTGAGGTCTGTGGTATTAGGCCCGGACTATCAGCATTTCTTCATCAACTGGATAGGAGTAATGACAGATGTTGTCTAGTCGATGGCTTCAGACTTACTGTTGTATTTCTTTATAAGGTCTTTTATGAATAATTAATAAAGTGGTTGCATGCATCGTTCAGATGCAGAGGCCGGGGATCCTCCTCCATTTCTAAAAAAAAGTCGATTATACACACTTGTTATACTGTTGATGATTGTTCGGATTCAGTATTTGAAAAGTCGGTCTTAAAAGGGATTGTAGTGGAAACTGGTTTTTGTAGTTTTCTTTTAAGCCCAACTGTTGTGGTTCTGTTTTCTGCTAATGTGTTCTGAAAAGAAAGGGATTCTCTTGCTGGATAGCTTCTGAGTTAAATGATTCTCTTGAATATTTGATATTTAAACCATGGAAATGTGGGCTTGGGCCTCGTGGGTCTCTTAGCAATCCTACCAATGAGCCTACCTAGTGGTAGGTGACTCCATCACATAACATGTCAATACAGGATGCATGCCCGCTCTGTGGCTGCGAGGACTCGTGGCGGCACGCTCTATTGCCATGCACTATGTCAATGTGTGTTTGGGCATTGTCTGATGAAGCTCTTGTCTCGCGCATGACAGATAATATGAAGGAAAAATCCTATTTGACACTCTTTGAGTCAAATTGCCGGCGCTTCGCATAGGCGAGCGACCGAGCACCGACGCGGTTGGCCGGCCCAGTTTTTGAGCGTACAATCGCAACTAGCCAGCCGGTCATTTTTACTGGGTTTTCTGTTTTCTTTTGTTTTTTTTGTTTCTGTTTCTTTTTCCACCTTTTCTTTTGTTTTGTTTTTTCGTTTTCTGTTACTTTTTTTCCTTTTTCTTTTTCAAGGTTATTTTTTAAAACTAAGTTCATGTTTGAAAACTGTTCTTCAATTTAGAAAAATGTTCGAAATTTCAAAAATGGTCGTTTTTAAAAAATTGTTCATAAATTCGAAAAAAGTTCATGATTTTTGAAAAATGTTCTTGTTTTTGATAAAATGTTGCGAATGCTTTTGTTCAAAATTTTCAAACAATATTCGGATGTTAAAAAAATGTTTGTGATTTTTAAAAATGTTCTTGCTTCTAGAAAAGATAAAAATTCAAATACGATGATTTTTCCAAAAAAATAAAAAAAATCGCATACATTTTCAAAAAATGTTCGCTTATTCAAAAAAAATGTGTGTTCTTTAGATATAAGTTCGGAATATTTCTGCTCCAAAATTTCATAACTTACCAAAAAATGTTCCTGTTATCAAAAAATGTTCATGTTTTCATTTTTTGAAGCTTCAAAAATGTTCCCATGTAAAAAAGTGTTCAGAAATTTCAAAAAATTGTTCATGTTTGCAAATTTTAGTCGGGACTTTAAAATGTTCGCATTTGCCTAGTTTTGTTTTGGAATTTCAAAAAGTGTTCCCATTAAGAAAACTGTTCCTGATTTCGAAAAATGTTCATTATTTTCTTAAACATTTCAGTTTATGAAAAACTATTATGAAATTTGAAAGGTATTTGCGTTTGAGAAAATACTCGGTTTTTCTTTAAAAAATGCATTCAAAATTCCAAAAATAATTCGGAGCTGCCCTGTGGGTTGGTTCTTAAAGATTGACACTGCTATCTAAATGGAAACGCTCTCTCACTAGCTCAGCTGGTCGCAGATCCTAATCTGTAGCACGAGATCCCTGGTTTGATTCCCTGCAAAATTGATTTTTTTAGCTACAATAGTATGTACAAGTCCGCTTGCGGTACTGGGCCGGCCTAGTTGGAGGCCGCCTGTGCGAAGCGACCCAACACTTTTCCGTAGAGTGCGGCAACAGTAATACAAGTCCACTGGCGGTACTGGGCCGACCCAGTCGGAGGCCGCCTGTGCGAAGCGACAACACTTTGCCACAGAGTGCGGTATATAGGAGGTCCCTAATATGGAGCCTAGTGTGAGACCTTGGATGTTTGAGCTCTTTGATTCCTTGGATCATGCGAGCTTCACAAGGATGGCCGTCACCCTTTGACCCATATGGTATGCTAGAAGTAAAGCAATGTATGAATCCATCTTCCAAAGCTCACAACAGACAATCTCTTTTGTAAACAATTTCATTGCAGAGTTTGGGCAATCGGCAGTCAAGCAAGAGCGACAAGAAACAACCGCAGTACCATCTGCACAACCAAAACAGTGGCTAACGCCTCCTAGTGGTGCTGTGAAGGTGAACATAGATGGGGCTATAGCAAGATCTCATCATGGGGGAGCAGTTGCCGCTGTGTGTCGAGACCATTCTGGTCTATACCTAGAGTCCTCAACAGTGGTATTTCACGGAATCATTGACCCTCTGATTTTGGAGACATACGCTTGCCGAGAAGCTTTAGCACTGGCTGATGACCTAGCTATCCAAAATATATGCGTGGCCTCGCACTGCCAAGGGGTGGTGAACGATATCAACAACGGGACAGGACGTCCCAATGCAGCAATAGTACATAAAATAATGAATCATTGTAATAGTTTTATCTCTTGTTCTTTCATCCATGAGCTTAGAAACTTTAATTTTGAGGCTCATAATCTTGCCAAGTTCGCTTGTAATCTAGGGATAGGTAGACATGTTTGGTTGGACAATCCTCATGACCCAAACCATGCACCTATCACTGGTGCACGTCGGTGCTATACAAACGATTTTAACCCCTTTCCGCGACGGCATTTGCAACCGTCACCTAGTGAGTGTGGACGATAGGGGCGTCCTTCCCACACGACCCAGAAACCGTCGGGGATATGCCCTTCTGGCACACCAGCTCGACAAAATGAGGTCTTGTACGACCGGCGAGCGCTCAAATACGGAAATACATACAGTAGAGCTAAAAAATACAATTATACAGGCGAAATTGTTTCTGGTCGCAAGTACATTCCACACAATTAGTCCCTGTGAAACGTTTTCGTTCGTATGTACATCCCACACAGTTGCTGCAGGGAAAACATTTCCGTTCACAGGTACATCACACACAATTTTTCTAATTAAATCGTTTGTGTTATTGAATGTATCACATACGGTTCGTAGAAGAAACTGTGTGGCAAAGGCTGTCCATCACACATAATTTTTATGTGATAAATGTTTGCGCAAGGTGGCCTAACGCAAACAGTTTTCAAGAGAAAGTCGTGTGTAATTGTTCATTGATCCAATGCGGTTTTTTCTAGAAACTATGTGCGTTGCCTGAGGTCATCGCCCACGGTATTTTTTCAATAACCGTTTGCAATAACAAAACCCAATTAGCAGGCTAATTCGTCATTAGCAAGCTGATTGCCCTATTATTAATAATCCATTTATTAATCTAATTGACATTCATATTAAGCACATAATATATTTCATTTTCATATTAAGGAAACAGAATTTCATAATTGAAATACATCAAAGTACAACATGGTATAGCTTCAGCACTCAGCTACCCCATTGCACAACTACACCAGTACCAAGTTTCACATGTAACATGTAGAACCTTTTAAAATTAGCATCATAGACGGTATATAGACAGATGCATCTCATCTGGAAAACTGCTGAAGCAGAAAGCGAATATTGAGCCTTCATTCATGTTGAAGGTCCTTGCAACTTTAGGCCAATGCCTGTGCATGATTGACCGTTCGTCCTTCGTCCTCTTCAGGAACACTTCAATATTGAATCATGGGTGTTGTATGAAAACATTCCTCGCCTCCTGACCATAGAGGTGGTTTGAGAGGTAATCATCAGTGAACTGCTTTGGAAAGGCCTGAAAATAAGGATGTGCATAAATATCTTCTCTATATTGGAAATGGGGAAAATGAATAAAAAAAGGCAAGGTATAATAGTTAGTACCATCTTGTAGTGAACTGATGTCTTCTTCATTGTGCAGACAAAGATCTTGTTATTTTTTGTCGCTAGTTTATTTATCTTAACAATCTTTCTGAGTTTCTTAATTTGATTGATATTCATGGATAACCCATTTTCCCATATGCAAAAAGGGTCGAGCAGTGGGTCAAAACCTCTGACAACAGGACCTACATGTGCAAGACCAAATTGTTAAAAACCAAAATATTAGAATGGTTCCTGCAATTACACAATAATGTGCTATTAGACAACGGGCCATGCACGTGTTAACCTCGATTGTAAACCTCAGTGCTTCCCATTGTTTCCCTGCAACACATATAAGGTGGTTAGTCATCAGGTTAAGTAGGGTTCACATGCTATCAGTAAATATGTTGATAAAAAATAAGCAGATTGCAGATTCATTAGATTAATTCAAGCCACATGGAAAATTCATTTATCCAAACCAAGCATTATTAAGAACTAGGAAATATAGCACTTGTATATGTTTCTCATGTATTATTAAGTGCAGCCAAATTCAATTTATTCCTCACATGCACAACAATACAAAATTCTACCCACGACAATTGGTCATCTCATTGCATAATTGAACCAAGCAGTTAACTAAACACCACAACAAATGAATGAAACATTAACTGAGTACCACATTGCATAATATAACATATTCTTAATAGAAAATCAGACAGTTAACCAAACAGTTAACTACAGCCAATTGTAGCTATTGTATTTGTTTCTCATGTATTTACTACAGCCAAAATCAATTTATTCCTCACATGGTATAAATAATAGAATACACCCACAACTATTGAACATCACATTCCAGAATTAAACAAACAGTTAACTAACCACCACAACACAAATGAACCAAATGTTAACTGAGCACCACATTGCACAATGTATAACCAAACCAAGCATGCTTGACAACTTGGAAATATAACAATTGTATTCGTTTCTCATGTATTTTGTAAAGATAAATTTGATTTATTTCTCACATGGAAGACAATACAAAATTGCAGTCTGAAGAATTGAACATCACATTTGCAAAATTGAACCAAACAGTTAACCGAAGACGACAACTAATTAACAAAACAGTTAATAAGTGAGCATCACACTGCACCACATATAAAACATATACACTAAAGCAACATATTGCATAGTAAAATTAGATAGCACAATTCACTAGAATTTGTGAAGGAAAGGCAGGAGCAGCGCACGCAACGGGTAAACCGAACATGTTTAACCGGCGTAGCTAGCGAATGACAAGGTGCTCCTCCAAGATCTGGGGGTCGGCACGAATGGTAGCCATTGCGGCCTCATCCGTGCGTGCGGCCGCGATTTGCCTCTCCGCTGCCAAATGCTCCTTGAGATCCTGACTATACTGCGTGCACCATGGCTTAGAAAGGCGCTTATTTGGTGGAAGGGTCGGTGATTTGGATGGAAGGTGTCACGCTCGCGCCGACGGTCGGGGCATGTGGGATGTGGAAGGAGGAGGAGGATGGGGGTCGGGTGTGGATTACCTACCTGAATAGACGAGTCCGAGTAGCGTGAAGGAGGGTCGCCGACGAGGAGGCGGCGCTGCAAGTAAGGAGTGAAAGTTTCAACTTAGAAAGGAAGGCGAAAACAGGGAAAATGTGGCTTTTGGTAAGGGAGGGGGGCAGGGAGGTAGATATTTTCGTGAAAGCCGAAAATTTGGAACCGCTTCGGCGAAAAAAATGACGCGCAAAGTGTCATCAGATACGGTCCCTTATTCAGAACTGTGAGTGATGAGTTTGAATGTCAAACATTTTGGTTCGAATTTCCATGGTTACAGTGGTCATCCACGTCATTGTATAATTTGGGTACACAAAGAAGACTACAGCACACCCACACTTCTTAATCGAGCAAGTTCAGCAATTAAACAGATCTAGCTGACCTAAACATTACTTTAACAAATTAAAGATCGGCGTTCTTAATTAAACAAAATAAAGAGTACTACTACGGCTGGTGCTCGTCGATCTTCGCCGCCGCCTCCATGTCCAGCTCGCGCCCGACGGTCTCCTGGGGAAGGGGCTCCGTGGCATCCATCGCACCATACTCGGCAAACATGTCGCCATCCGCATCCGCCATCTCTTTGGAAAAGGCCGCCACGTGCTGGGTGTGGGCGGACGCGATCTGGGCTTGGACGGCCTCCGTTGTCGCAAGGTATGCAGCGGAGGAACGGGCGGCTGCTTGAACGTTCTCGGCGATTGCCAGCTCTTCGGCCATGGGTTGCCGACCGTTGTCGGAGAAACTTCGTACGATTTGTGCGGTGACCGCCAGGAGCTGGGCATGGGCGGCCTCGACATGGTCATGGGTGGCCTCCATCAGGTCTAAGGCCGCCGCTGCGGAACGGACAGCTGCTGTGCCGCTCTCGCCAGTTGTTATCCCCGAGACAGATGTTGCTGTCGCCACCTGAGAAGCAACAGCGGCCGTTTGGGCTGCCATAGCCGCCCAGTCGCAGATTGCGGCCGCACTCATGCACCTTGTTAGCACGCGCATGGCGGCTGCGGCCGCGCTCATGCAACTTAGAATTGCCGAGAGCAGCTTTTGACAAAGATATCATCATTTTTTTCAAAAGTATTTAGCAAATTATTTAAAACTTTTACTGATAAATGTGACCAGTGGGACCACATGTCAGTTATAAAGGACACACACAAAAAAGAAAATAGGATGTGGCATATACTTTGCCGAGTGTCGTTGGGCGGCTCTCGATAATGTACACAGTAACTGACGGAGCCGTATGTTGCGGACAGACATGCCACATGGCTCCTTTTTGCCGTGAGCTGATCTCGGCATCTGCAGGGTTTGTCGTGCGGTGCCTCTTTGCCGTGAGGCAGTGACGGCAAAGAAGACAGTTTCCCGTGAAGCTAGGTTTGCCGAGAGTGACTCTCGGTGTTGTTTTCTTTGCCGAGTGTCCGTGTTTTAGCGATCGGCGAAGAGCATGACATCAGAATTCCAATAGTGGTGATATCCTGTGTGAAGTTAGTGCGTGAGGATGTGTGCCAATTACTTTATTACTTTAGTTGTTGAATACTGGAGCGTTGTAAATGTTTGTGGGCCATCTATACGTACACGGCAGGAGCGGGCGCGGGCCATGTTCACTGTAGGCAATCTTCAGGTGGATGGGAATCCTGAATGGCCATCGGGATGTTCAGAACCGAGCCGTGGATCAGGATTGCAAAATCCATCTGGTCCGTGGCAGGATAATTGCTTTCCGTCGACACCTTCAGGATCCGATTGATTGCACGACATTTTGCATTGTAGCTGTTGAGAGGTCTGCTTCAGATCAACAGGTCGCCACCGGTAATGGAGTTCCTATTTGCAGCCAATCAGGCGTGAGTTGATTCGTGCTTCAGAGGTTGTATTTTAGCAGCGCCATAGGAGGGTTCTGTTGTTTGATAGAACCTTATTTTGAGCGCTCACAGATCTACTCTTATTGAGGAGGCTGGGGAAAGTGTGTTGCCAGGCGATTTGCCGGGGAGCAAGAATGCGGCACCGAGTTGGTGGAGCAACCTCCGTCGGCGTTGAGTGCGGAAGCATGCATCTTGTAGGCAGATGTGGCAGTGGCTGTGAGGCAGGAGAGTTCGCCTCAAGCCTTCGAGCTTTCAAGAGGGAAGATGAAGTCGCAAGCACCCGGCTGGAGTAAGAAAGAGGTGAGCATCTTTCGGAAAAAGTAATATTATCTGAACTCTGATCTCAACTGCTATAAACTGGTATCTCATTTGCGAATTAGTAGGCAGTAGAAGTTTGGTGTGAGCTAGGATGCTCAAATACTGGTATCTGTGTTACAAATTCATATTATCTGTATACTGATCCAAACTGCTCTAGACTGGTATCTCCTTTATTAATTAATATGCAGTACTAGTTTGGTCTGAGTTTGGAGTCTCAGTGACTTGAGTAAGCATCTTTGCCCTGTGTTAGAAACTCTGGAGATGAAGTATTGAATCTTAATGAAATATCATACTTCGCGTAGAGTGATCATTGGGTGGGTTAGTACTTCAGTTCATAAAAGTCAGCTTGTTTGTTGAGGTAAGATTTTTTACTGAAAATTGTCTTGAAAATTCTACAGGTTGAGGATCTGTGCTGCTGCCCCCGGCAGGGCACCCCGCCTGTCCTTTGTGAGTGCTTCCAAGAAAGGAGCAAGGTGTTTTACTGATAACCCAACCGAAAATGTTATTACTCCAGTGCTTGGGACAAGCTTCAACTTGCTTGGCGAGGCTTACGATTTCTTCAACCTGTATTCTTGGGAGAAGGGTTTTGGGATCCGATATGGAGCCGACTGAATGTGAAGCGAACAAGATGCAACGTACTCCCTCTGTTTCAAATTACTCGTCGTGGTTTTAGTTCAAATTTGAACTAAAACCACGACGAGTAATTTGGAACAGAGGGAGTAACTGGTAGTTTTTGGCTCGATGGAGAATTTTCCATTCACAAAGAAGTCTCTGCATAATCTGTGCATGAAGCTAAGCAAGGAAGTCAAACAAGGAAATGTTTTAGCATAACTGGCTTTACCTGCAGAAATAAATGCCGCTCATTTTGCCGTCCTCAAATTGCTGTTCCCGCCGGACTCTGCTATGCAGATCGATGCGCGGGCGAGTGAGGAGGTGCAGGCTGTTCGACTTGGTACTGCTGCCGAGATGACATCCAAATCAGCTGCTTGCCGTATGTATCTGTAGATTTGGGGAATCCACTTAGTCCACCTGTGATTAAGAGACTCACAGGTTTAGTGTGGCATGGATGTACACCGGAAAGAAAAAAAAACATGAATTAATTTCAGATTTGCCACGAGGCTTACATCTTTTCTGACACACTTGTAGAAACGATGCCCCGTATTGCCACCACCTACAGATATGAAGCTGATGACACGGTTGCCGCAATCCAGGCAAGAAACCAGCGGGAGGATTTCCTCGGGACTAGATAATAAGGAGGAGAAAGTGATTTTGGTAGACGGAAAATTGGAAGTTGAGGATTGAGTTCTTGTGACAGGGTCTATGGGGGAGAAGGTGAAGACGGGAATGAGTCGTGAGGAAGAACTGGACAATGTTACTTTGTAGGTTATATCCCAAGGAAACAGTTGGGTATTCCTTCTACCAATCTTGCGATAACAAAGTGTTTGTCACTAAGAACGAAGTCTTTCTCGAGAAAGAGTTTCTCGCTAAAAAAGTGAGTAGGATGCAAGTACAACCTGATGAGGTTGATGAATCTTCAGCAACAATTGATAGGGCTAAGGAGCCAGTAATTCTGCAAGATATCCCTACAACCGAGCCGGCAGTCTTCGGACACGAGGCCGCCGCGCCGTCCGAGGCCTCCTGTGGGACGGGGTGTAACGGCGCGCGAATGGCAGATGCGGCGCGGGAGGAAGGTTGCCCGGCGATGCGGCGGCAATGCACATCGAGTTTTCTGAGTGAATTGCAAAAAACCATCACATTTGGGGCATCGATTGCAGAAAACCGCCTAGTCCTTAATTTTATGCAAAAATCACCGTGTTTCTAGTAAACTTTTTGCAAATTGTACTGATCAGGTGATTTAGCCCGATTGATTACTTTCTGACAAATAAAGCCGGATTGTAAGGAGATGATTTGGTAAAAAATTGACATACAACTCCCTGGATTTCACAAAGATACCCTTATTCAAAAAATGAAAAAGCAATCAGCCCCCCTCCCACCCTCAGGTGGTGGCTGGCCACGGCGAGGCGGCCACCAGCGGGACGACCTCCCTCCTCCCTGGCCTTGCTCGTGGGCGGGGCGGCCACCCTCCTCCATGGAGGAGATCGGAGCTCGTGGGCGGGACGCCCAGCAGCATGGTGCCGGCCGTGGCCCTGCCGTTCGCTGGAATCAGCTGCTCGCGACCTTGAAGGCTGCGGTGCCCCAAGACGCCGCCGCTGCTCGCCAAGACGCCGCCACCGGCACAATCTACAGAAGCCCAGCCACGCGGACGCGGAGGCATCGTGCGCTAGGATGCCGCCACCCGCGGCTGCTGCTGCTCGTCGTCGCTCCAGCATCCCCGGCCCAGCGCGAGCACGCCTCCTCCTGTGGCCCACAGCGCCTCCGCCCGCCGTCAGCCCAGCGCGTCGCTCCGGCGTCCCAAGCCAAGCAGCGCGGCGGAGGCCAGGAACCCAAAGCCCAACGCGCCTCTGCGCAGGGGTGGGGGTGGGGGGGCTGATTGCTTTTTTGTTTTCGATCAAGGGGTGTGTGTAAATTTTTTTCTCTTACAATCTGGCCCCACTTATCAGAAAGTGGTTAAATGGGACAAATCACCGTACCAGTGGAATTTACAAAAAGTTTACTAGAAACGTGATGATTTTTGCACAAAATTAGGAACTAGGTGGTTTTCTGCAATCGATGCCCCAAATGTGGTTTTTTTTGCAATTCACTCTCGGCGAACTCTTTTCACGGGCCACCGCACAGGCTTTGCAACGAAGACGGCAATAACAAGATTCACCCAGAAAACGATGATGCACAACGAACGACTATGTGCACATGACGTGGCAGGCAACCTGCAACGAGATCGATCTGTGCAGCTTGATCGGACGGCAATAACAAGGTTCACCCAAAAAACGTGAAAAACTGACATCGGCCAGTTAACATTTCCCAAAAAGAAATACCAGTATCTTCAAAGGAAAGAAAAGATATTCGGTTATTCCTTCCCATACTTGCTTATGCAATCAGGGAGGGCCATTATGGTACGGATTCTAATTGGGATTCTTTCCATACATCTATCGTTCTATTAATACGAGATACCAGAAAGGTCACAGATGGATCCTCCATTTCACATAGAGAATGGCAGAGCATCGCACGATCTCTGCTGCCATTGTAGTTGAATCTGATGAAGTGTCGTATGTGCTCAAGGTAGATGGATACTCGAGAGCCAAGGCACTACTCAAGAATGGCGAGTGCATGACTTCTACCCGTTTTGGTGTTGGCGGCCACGACTGGGTCGTGAGGTATTATCCAAACGGTAGCCGTAAGAGCTACCCCGATTTCATATCTGTTTATCTATTTTTCGAACCTGTTGGTGTCCAAGATGTGAAGGCGAAATACACGTTCAGTGTGCTTGACCTGAATGGAGAACCGGTGCCTTCATATAGCCGTGGCCATGCAAATACCTTCTCAAGGGCAGTTTCATCCAGGGGCTACCAGGACTTCGTCAAGAAGGTTGATCTAGAGGGATCGGCGCACCTGAGAGACAATTGCCTCAGCATCAGGTGCGATGTCACAATCATGAAGGAGACCCACACCGACGAACAATCAAGGGTTCCTCCGAGCGACCTGCACCGGCATCTCAGGGACCTCCTGTATAACAAAGACGCAGCAGACCTAACCTTTCAAGTTGGCGGAGAGATATTCTCCGCTCATAGGTGTGTCCTTGCTGCTCGGTCATCCGTCTTCAAGGCGGAGCTCCTCGGGGCCATGCAAGAGAGTTCTGCCGCTAGCCCTATTGAAATCTGTGACATGGAACCAGATGTGTTCGAGTCTTTGCTCCATTTCATATACACTGACTCAGTTCCGACAGTGCTTGATGTGGTGATGGCCGGCCATCTGCTCGTAGCAGCTGGCAGGTACAACATTGGCAGGCTAAAGCTAATATGCGAGGAGAAATTATGCAATCACATTGATTCCAGCATGGTGGCAACCAGTTTGGTTTTAGCCGAACAACATGGTTTTCATCATCTGAAAGAAGCTTGTTTGAAATTCCTTGCTACCCCCTCCAATTTGGAGGCGATGGTGGCAAAGAGTGATGGGTATGAGCATCTGAAATCCAGCTGCCCATCTCTTCTCAAGGAGGTGATATCTACAATCTTGCCTGCTGAACTGAAAGTGACAAAGGATATTATCATGGCAATGTGGAAGTAATGCATATGGTACTATTATCATATATGTCATCCAAATTTTAGTAGTAATGCCTACATAATTGTTATCATATATGCCATATCCAGATTTAATACTTATGGCTATGCTACTTCTCTCGATGTATGCTATTTATCAATTACTCTTGAGACTTGAGTGGAATGGTTATTTCCTTTCTTGCGAGACCAAGGAAATTATTATTATTGAGATTGCCTGTCTACGTATGTACCTTTGCTTAGCCATTGCATATTAGTTTAGTTATTGAGTCAATCACTTCATGCTTGCATGGTTACATTAGGCTGGATGTGAAGTTTGTTTCATCGTTGGTTCCAATGCTCGGATAAATGGTCTCATGTTATGGCGCTGCTAGGAGGAGGGCGCGAGAGGACCGGCAGGGGGCCTTTTGCCCACGGCCGGGCAAGATGAAAGGGATTTTCTTCTTAATTATTGCTTGATTAGATTGATACATCTTCTCTTTTTATATAGAGAGGTTTACTTGACTCCCAAGTAAGGCTTACTTGACCCCTAAGTAAGCGACCCTCATCTCTAATTAACCCTAAGATTAACGGGCTATACCGCCAGCCCAGGCCATTAGGCCCATTACGTACTCTAACACTACACCCCACCTGGACATGCAGGTTGTCCTCGAACTGCAGCCTAACCAACTTATAACCATGACTCGACGCAATACAAACCTAACACCTAAAAACAAGCCTGGATGAAGTCTATTTTAAACCTTGAGTTCATAGAGATGGTCGTAAGCAAACCCGTAAACTCTGAATCCCTGAAATTGGTACCCTGTATTCAGTGATCACGGTCAATCTTAACCCAAAATATGTTTGATGTTGTTTGGCGCACCAGGAAAAAGGTGATCCCGGTTGGGATCCCACACTACTCTCACTGACTATGTTGACTCACATGTCATACCTATATTCTTCACTCAACGGCTCAGCCCCGTAAGTAACTCCATTAAGAGGGAAAAATTGGGCACGCCGGTCCCAAGAGGATGCGGCTGTAGCCGGTCTCTTCGCCCGCTCCCGCTTGCATCAGCCATGCTACAGCCTCGGCGGCGGGACAGGACCCTGCACCGCACCACACCAGTCTTCACCAACGACGGGGAAGAGATAAGTAGCGGTAGTGGTGCCCGTGTCGCGTGTTTTCCGACGCGATCAATCGATCTACAGCAGGCGTGTATATATATGTGCAGTTGGCTAGTGCAAAGCTAGCTACATACGGGTGCTTGTGTTTTGTAGCTAGGAAATCCATCTAGCTGCTTAGGCATAGCGTGTGCCTGTGCAAAGGCGGCGGCGAGACCGCGAGAGTACGTGCGTATCGTCTATTTGTCTCTCGGGCTGAAAGCAAATGGCTGTAGCTGACTCGTACGTGCATCTGGTCGGAGCGTCGCTGTCAAGCTGCCGCGGGGGCGTAGGGCGGGCAGTTCCGGTTGTACAGGCCGTAGGGAGAGCACTCGCTCCGTAGCTCAGTGCGTTATCGATCGATGTCATCGCGCGTCGCGCCGCGCTCTGCTCACGCAACACCATACTGCAGGTCAGCCGTCAGTTCCAGAACCGGCCCGCGCGCCTACTCACCGCTCAGATACAGTAGGCCGCCTCGTCACCGTCGAGATCGAGATGCACACCACGCCCCCGACGTTCCTCTCCGGCAACAGCCGCACCTCATCGGTGCTCTTTTCCTTTCTTCCTCGGCGCTCCTCTCAGGTCACAGTCGCACACCGGCTCCCGCTGAGCCACCTCTCTAGCTACCACGCCCGCGCCAGACCCGAGCACACATGCACACAACACACGTTGTTCCTGATGTACGAAGACTTTTAGATGAATCTGTTGTCAGATGAGAGGGGGGAAGAAAAGGGAAAGAAGACGAATATGACATGTGGGTCCGAATAGTCAGTGTGATAAGCTAGGTATCCCGGTCGGGATTGTCCCTTTCCCTATGCGACAAATAGGCCTAGGGTCGAGATTGACTGGGATTATTGAATACAGTGTGCCGAATTCAGGGATTTGGAGTTCAGGGTCTGATTCCGACAATGTCTACAAATACAAGGTTTAAAATAGACTTTACTCAACAAGCCTTTTACATCTCGGCTTGTTTTATTACTCTCAACCTGAAATGAACTGGGACACTTTATTTTGGATCCCTGAACATAAAGTGGACACCATCCGCACGTCGGACGTGCACGTGTACAGCCACCTGGATCCCATGGACACCATCTGGATAAAAGGAGTGTATGTGTATGGCCATCTGGAAGTGGTCGCAAGAGCAACCAGCAGAGGCGCCCTCGCAGCGGCCGGCGGCGGAATGTAGCGGTGCTATGTGGTGCTCTCCTGTCGGTGACACCATGCCATCTCCCTGCCGGACGGCTGTTGGTCTGCGCCGCACAGAGAAGAGTGGAGGGTTGTCGATGGAGAATGGCAAGGAGGGGTGCGCCCCCCAACCGCCGATGTCGCAGACTTTGAGGTCGATGTCCATGGGGAAAACAACATGCCCAAGATCCCCTGCGCAGCGGACAAGATTGAGGTCCTTTGTGCAGCGAAGTGCAACTGGGAGGAGCGGCAGATGCAGACCACGCATCTCCCGCATACGCCGACGCGCTAGGAGGCCGCGCGCAGCAGCCTGCAGCCTCACCACCGCCGACACGTGACGGGTACTGATCCAAGCCGGAAACGGTGACGGCAACGGCGGGAACATGATCTGCTGGATGGGGACGTCCTGGGGAAGCGGTGATGGCGACGGCGGAAACTTGATCTGGTGGATTGGGACTCCCGCCGGCGCCGTCGATGTGGGGCCGAAACTGACCGGCGGTGGCTGCTGCAGCTGCAGCGGCTGCTGCGGCGAAGCACCGGGCGCAGCGGAGGCCGCCAGGGGCGGCGGCTGCCACTGCAGCCAGGGCGGGGCGGTGGTGGCGATGGATGGCAGTTGTAGCGGCCCGGCGAGCGCGGCAGAGGCTGCCTGCCGAGGTGCTGATCCACGGGCACCTATGTGACCGGCGGACCGGGTCCCTTTCGGTTCGGCGGGGGCGGAGATCGTGCAAAGAGCAGATCGAGGCGATGCACGCGAGCGATTTACTCAGGTTCGGGCCGCACGGATGCGTAAAACCCTACTCCTGCTTTGTGGTTTGTATTGATTTCTTGCTCGGGAGCGCGGAGTGCTACAGTACACACCCGCAGCTAACAAGACCGAGCGTGAGTGCTCGAACTAGCTAACCCCCCTCTACGTTGCACACGGGCCTCCTTTTATATGCTCAAGGGGTTACCGACAGGTGGCAACGGAGGTAAAGGGCAAAAATGGAAAGGTGCTGTGGTAGGCACAGCTACCTGCTACAGTGTATCATACCTAACCCTGACGGCAGGGGACAAGGGCCTTAAATGCCCGTCTGTGTCGCCTAAACAGTGCGAAAAGGGACCGCCAGGGACGCCACCGTTCGCCATGATGGCGATCTTGGCAGCGCCGCTTGCCACCGCACGCCGCTGGCTGCACAGCCTCCCGCCACGTACGCCTGGAAGGGTCCCAGAGCGACACGTTGGTGGATGTGCTGGAGCGCGGGCCCAGGGAGGTGGCTTGCCGCGGCAAGTGCCTTGCCGCTGTCGTTGTCTTGTTGCGTCCGGGAGCTTGTCGCTCACCGGGCCTTGCCGGGGCGCGTGGTGCGCCGCGGCAAGTTCCTTGCAATGCCTTGGGTGGCCTTCCCGGCAAGCTCCTCTTGCCGGGGTTTTGGGATGCTTTTGTTAGCCTTCCCGGCAAGCTCCTCTTGCCGGGGTCTTGTTCTTCTTGGCTTGGACACTTTGTTCTTGAATGGCTTCAAAGAAACCACGGAGGACCTTGGCGGTCACCCGGCAAGCCTTGCCGTGGGATGCTGCGACTGCCCGTGCACAAGTTCGGGATACTAGGGTACCCCTACTCTAGTACACCGACACTGCCTGGTGCGGCGGAAGCCACGGCAGCGATGGCTGCGCGGTGGCGGCAATGGGCGGCTCAGCCGGGTGTGACCCGGCGAGAGCGGCGGAGGCCGCTTGCGCCTGGTGCAGCGGCTGCCACGGTGGTGCGGTGGCGGCGATGGGCGGCACAGCCAGGTGCGGCCCGTAGGACCCAACCAAGAACATGCGGATCTCCTGGACTGCCTGGGTTAGGTCCCGCAGCGCCCCGGACACCTCCTCCAGGGTGAGGACGGCGGGGGCGGGCGCGACGGAGGAAGACATGATCGAACCGAAGTTAGCTGATACCAAATTGTTATGGCGCTGCTAGAAGGAGGGCGCGAGAGGGCCGGCCGGGGGCCTTTTGCCCACGGCCGGGCAAGATGGAAGGGATTTCCTTCTTAATTCTTACTTGATTAGATTGATGCATCTCCTCTCTTTATATAGAGAGGTTTACTTGACTCCCAGGCAAGGCTTACTTGACCTCTAAACAAGCGACCCTTATCTTTAATTAACCCTAAGATTAACGTGTTATACCGCCAGCCCAGGCTATTAAGCCCGTTACGTACTCTAACATCCCAATTGTGAGCTTTCTTTAGATAATAGAAGCTTCGTTACCTTCGGCCAGCACCAACTAAAAACTGAATGTAAATCATGTGGACCTTTGGACCTTGTGTTGTAGTTCAGTTTAAAACACTAAGCTAAATAAAAATAAAATCTGCGTGTAGTCATCAAGCATTGACAATCAATATCGTTGTAACAACCCGTTGCCGTGGCGGCGATCGCCGGACGTGAGCTTAGGATACACAGTTTCTTGTGGAGAGAAATGTTCAGAGGGAAATAATAACGAATGTCACGTCACAAATTTTGCTAATAGAAGGTTCCTTGTTATGCTGGAAGTGCAGCCCAGTAGCTATGTCCTTATTCCTTGTTATGCTGTTGAGGGTTTGTCCGGTTTCAGTTTCAGAAAAATCAACTTCAAAGGGATTGTAGAGGGAAACAGGCCTTGTAGTTTTTTTTTTTTTTTGAGGGAAGGCTTTTGTAGTTGTCTTGAAAATATATGATGCGTTGGGAGGATGAAAAGGTTGTTGGGGTCGAGTACAGTGAAAACATTCCCCAAAAATGTGGTGTGGATGATGATTAGTTCGGGTCTTCAAGTTCAGCTGGACTGTAGTACTGTCATTGGTGTTCCAAACGCTCCCCATGCCTGCTGTTCTGCCCGCCCAAAGTGTCAAGATGCTTCTGAATTATATGGCCTTTTCCCTAACACCGCAGGTCGTAGCAAACCATGAAATTTGCCAAGCGATATATGTGCTATCTTTTCGAGTAATTTGGAAAGGAGGCAGTATTTTCTGGTCGTGCCAACACCAACCTGACGAGTATTATCGTTGTCTCCTCATTTTCAGAAAAGAAACACGGAGACAGTAGGACCTTTTCATCTGCCGATGCCCGATGCAATGCATGTACAGTACGGAGTGTTGATTTTCCTCTTCGGTTAGCGTGACGTGAATCAACAATTCAACCCTCGGCACAAACAAAACTTCTCTTCTGCCGATGCTCCACCGTGGCCCCCTTTCGCCTCCCACCAATGGCAGAGCGCTGCACCACAATGGCGTCTCCTCGTCAAGGCAAACGAGTAGTAAATGGCATCGGAAGTGCATTCGGAACCCTCCCTCTCGACCGCGACCGCGCCCCTCCGCGGGCGGCCGGCCGCGCCTCCCCTCCTCCCCCGCAAGCCCTCCCCCTCTCTCCTCTTCCTCCTTGCCGCCGTCGCCGGCGCCCGCCGCGGGCGACGTTGGCGGCGGCGGTCCCTAGCCCTTACCCGTCTAGGGTTTCTCCGGCGTGGGACGAAGCGCTCCGGGCGGTGTCTTCAGGCGGCGGCGGTCCTGTGCGCAGGCGGGGGCGCCGTTGGCGGCGGGGCTGCGCGGGCTGGTGGCGCCCGCCCGGCCCAGATCTGGGCCTGGGCAGGCCAGCGACAGGTGTGGCATTGGCGTGGCCATCAGGAGGCGATGGTGAGCGCCGTTGATCGGCGGGGGCTGGTGGCGTCAACGCCAGCCTGCTACAGCGTGGCCGGCGGGGCTTAGCCGGCCTATTTTGGGTCTGGCCGGGCCAGGGTGGCCTGGTATGCCCCGCTGCCGTGTCCGGACGGCTACCGCGACGGTGCCGGAGGCGCGAGCCTCCAGCACGACGGCGGTGGAGGTGGTTCCCTCCTGCTCGGCCTCGGTGCTGCTGCTCCCGTCGCTTGGATCCTTTCTCCAGTCTTCTTGGCCTCGTGGTGGTGCTCGCAGCGAGACGGCGTTGGTGGCGGCGCAACCGTGATGGCGCATGGTTGGGCGGTGGTTTGGCGGGTCGGCTCCAGTTGGCTGGTGGGGTTTGGCGTGCGGGAGAAATCCTTGCTGCTTCGTCCGGCTCCGACGCGGTGACACCGGCGGGTGCCACTATCCCTTCTTGGAGGGTGTCGGGAGTAGCTATCCCCCACCCCCCTCCGCGTACCGAGGGAAACCCTAGGTCTGGTCCGGGTAGCAGCGTCGTCGACGTCGTATCCTTTTTTGGAGGTGCTGCTTAGTTCACGGTAGATCGGAGCCTAGGGCTGTGGTGGTTTGTATCCGGAGGGCGCAGCGGTCGCGGGTCTGCCACACTTTGTCGAGCTGGCGCTGTTGGCATTTATTTCTTATTCTTTTTCTTTGGGCTTGATGTGCTGCTCGCCCCAGCATTGCGATGTGTACAATGGTGATTGCTTTGGAATACAAAGCGGGGGGAAACCCTTTTTGTAATGGCATGCATCAAATTTACTCTGACGCAAACATCTAGTACTCCTTCTCTCTCAGTTTATAGGACATACGTGTACCCCTAGATCGTCAATTTGACCAACCTAATACTCCCTCCGCCCGGGTTTATTGGGTCGCGCTATATATATATATATATATATATATATATATATATATATATATATATATAGGGTCACGATATTCGTCACCCTGGGTGAGGAATAGTTATTCTTCACCCCACTTTATTTTACCATCAATGCACCGTAATTTTATGTTCCGTAAGTTTTGTCTTATTTCCGACGCAAAAAGAGACCGTAAGAAAATATATAATCGTCGTAAAAAATATTTTATGTTATGTAAAATTACAAACGTAAAAACATAGTCTGAAATACACATAAACTGCAAATTTTCTTGTCTTATGATCTATATTTTTATTTTCTTATGTCAAATTTTACGTAGTGAATCAATAGAAATGTAACTATTTGAATTCCAAACGTAATTTAATTATGAAATGATTGTAAGATTACCTCGGGTGAAGAATAACTTATTCTACACCCTGGGTGATGAATAGTAACACTATATATTTAATTCGTTTCCTAACTATTCTTCGTGCAAGACTTTTCATGCTTATATTTTATTTTTGGTTCTAACAATTGGATATGCAAGACTTGCCATAGAATCAAACTATTAATGTTGACTTTTTTTGAATTGCTGCAGGTATATAATGTGCGTATTTTTGTTCCTAACTATCTAATACGTGTATCTAATACTTATCGATGAAATTATATGCATACGCATGTATGTATGTATTGAATAATTTTCTTTTTTCAACTATTAAATTTTTTGTTTTCTAATTATCTAAAATGGGTATCATATACTTACTAACGAATGTATGTACGTACGCGGGTATGTATATACACAATAATTTATTTGTTGATTAATTGCATTTTATTTTTGTTTCCTAACTATCCAATACGGTTATATAATACCTACAGACAAAAATATTGTAATACCCGATTGACGTATATAACCGGCTATATGAAAAAGGGTATAAAAATATTGTATATACCCGGTCGACGTATATACCCGACTATGTGAATAAGTGTAGGAAAATATTATACATCCAATAATATACTTCAAGTGGCACACTTGTATACCTGGCTGTACGAAAAAACATAAAAAATTATTGTACATAATCAGTCGACGTATATACCTAAAAAAATATGGCTACATGATGTACGTCTATCTAATTTATATACCCAACATATTTCAAGTACAAAAACATACTTAAGATATTTTGGGTTATGGATGTATATACCTAGTGATTTATTCAAGGTATTAGATACTCGGTGAAAAATAAAGGCGAGCAAATAAAAAAAATAATATCCATTATACGCAAAAGAATACCCCGCTACGTGACGTATGAGACATGCATGGGCTTAATTTGGTGGGTATTAAGTGTCCATATTAAGAAATAATTAGCAAAAATTCTTTCCTAATACAAAACTAATTAATTTATCAATTAAAGCTAATTAAACCCATTAAACTACGCGTGAAGGGCGGCTAACTAGCCATGCCATGTGGCGCAAGCTGGTTGGCTGCGGTGAGACATCTTTTAGAAAAAAATTAGATGAAGGTGTGGATTATTTTTTTAATGTATTTTTTTTCTTTTGATGGAGGTGAGGACCTCTAGTATTTTTTAAATGAAGTGTTATGTAAAGTAGCGCACGGAGGTGAGGACTCTATGTATTTGTTTTAATGGAAACAGGCGCACAACTTCCTCTCAAGCGGCGCCACAGGATGGCGCCCCAACCACTAGTACTAATTACACGTGCACACATCTTAGTGTCATCCAACGGTTTTTAGGCAAGGTGACCAGGCATCTAGGTGTTCTTTTCTAATATATACAGTTCAGTTTTAAACACTAAGCAAAAAAAATCTGCATTTAATCCTCAAGCACTGATTATTAATGCCCCGAGTAGTAGTTGTGAAGGGGCGTTGGCTATTATTTCCCTCTGGATGTTGCTGGTAGTGCAGCTGCTTGCTACTATTTGTTATGCTGACGAGGGCTGTTTAGATCCAGCATCAGAAAATCGGTTTTAAAAGGATGTTCTTGGAAAACCGGTTTTTCGTAGTTTTGCTTCCCTAGCACAATGCCCAATCTTGACCTTCCGAACGCCCAGCATCAGCCCCTTGCATTCATAGAGAATAGATGCTGCAGTGGTTGCACGGCTTTTCATTGATTGTCATCTCCTCAACCACTTCAAGGAAGTCTGACGGAGCGCGATAGCGTCAGCTGTACTGGCAATAAGAACCTGATCAGGAGGCAATTAGAAGCAGCAACAAATCACCTGCATCGTGTTTGGAAGATGGCTGCCCTCCATCTTCCAAATCACCTGCATCGTGTTTTTCATTTATCACCTTTCCGATGACAAGCTCCTTCCAAACAGATTTTGCCAATGTGGTTCACACGTACTCCCTCCGTTCCAAAATAGATGACATAACTTTGTACTAACTTTAGTAAAAAGTTGGGTCATCTATTTTGGAACAGAGGGAGTAAGAAGTACATGTCGAGTATATTCACCATCCTTACATTCAGAAGCTGAAGCCTTTGTGCAGGGTTTATACAAGGCCCAAGAGCTTGGGATGGGTAAGATCATGATGGAATCAGATGCGATGCAAGTGCAACTGGTCCAAGCTATCAAAACGGCAACGTATGACTTGTCTCCAAATGGAGTGCTCTTTAGGGAGATTAAAGCTTTTGTTTCTTTGAATTTTAGTTCCTTCCAAATTGAACACTGCCCTCGGGCCTGTAATAATGTCGCAGACGCTCTTGCGCTGTTTGGGTCGAAGATGGGGCAGGTAGCCCCAGCCGTATGGCCTGGTGTTGTCCCTACCTTTGCCCAGGTATTTGTGGCCGGTGATCTTGCTCGGCAAGTTGAGTAATGGAATGAAAGTTTCCAGTTCAAAAAAAGAGAGAGAATATATTCAGCATCCTTTCTGCAGACAGGGCGTAGTGCAGAGTTCATCATATGGCTATTGGCCAGAATGCAGAAGCATGGAATTATTCCGTGTAGGCAGCGCCAAGGAGCTTCTCTGTCCATTTTGTGCTGCAACTTTTCACCATGCTGTTGAGTCCCACTCGTTATGCTGTCGAGTGTTGTTCAGAATTTTGGATTCAGTTTAGGAAAATCGGTTTCTTTTTTTTTGCGAGGGAAAATCGGTTTCACAGAGATTGTAGGGGAAAACAGGTTAGTTTTTTATATGTTTTTTTGTATTGTAGTTTCTATTAAGCAACTGTTGTACTGTATATACTCTGGTGAAAAAAAATGATGTTTAAGTGTGCCATAGCGTGGTTGTTGTCTTGAGAACATGGTGGGATAAAAAGTTGTTGCGTTTGAGTGCAATGAAAACATTCAACAAAATCTCTTGTGGCAGTCGATAATCATTGGTTTCCAGGTCGTTACGCTTGGCTGGATTATACAATAATTGGTCTTCCAAATGGTAAATGTGCTTCTGAATTATACTACTCGACCAAAACCACCAGATTTTACACAATTATGCCTTTGCACCAACTAAAACCATTGCAGATGAGGCTATCAAGAGAATCTATACTACTATCAAAAGAGCAAACTAGAGTTATTTTACAACCACCTAAATAAGTGTACACAGAACAATCAAAACCCTCAGATCTAATCCATTTAGTTAAATCTAACAGTATATAATGACCCGATGGTCTGCCAGCCGATTGAACAGCTGTGATTTAATGTTCTGCCGCGCCAGACCATGGTCGCGCACTCCCCCCTGATGACCGATGTGATCCGTAATTTCAGGATCATCCTCAACCTCCCTCCCTTCTAATTCGCACAGATTTGCTCCATCCCCAACCTCCCCGACGCCCTACCGCCTCCTCCCCTCATCGCCGCCCCTCGGCAGCCGTCCGTCCTGCAGGCAGACTCTCGCTGCCGCCCCCGTCTGGTCTACCCGCAGACCCGCCGCTCCCTCCTCGCCGTCCTTCGGTTCTGCCCCTGCCGCCCCTCTCTCTTGCAGCGGAGTAGAAGCGGAAGCGCCGAGAGAAGATCAACCGACGATTCATTGAGCTATCCACTGTCATCCCCGGCTTCGAGAAGGTCGGCTCCTCTTCTTGCACATACCTGCATATCCAATAAAATAATTTTCTTAACTGATTGGCCAACTAAGTACGTTAAGCAGTAGCAGGAAAATCTCAAGGCACTCGAGGACGCAACCTCCAGAGCATCCAGTCCACGGTGCTCATCGGGAAGTTGTGCACAGCCACGCCGGAAGGCGTCGGCGGCTGCTGCCCGCCATCGTCTGCAGCGGCCGTAGCTGGAAGCACGACGCCGACGACCGGGAAAGTGCTGCTGGAGGTAGAGCTCCCCTCTTATTGTTTCCCACATCCCCTTTCTTTCAAAATTCTGAACCCAAAGATACAGATCCACCGACGTTGCGCTCGGTCATGAATATTGCATCCTTGCACACCTGCATCAACAAGATGTCTATAATATCTACCTGCATGCTTAGGCTAGCACTTGTGTACGCCCATGTTGCCGTATGCTTCCAATCGGTTCAGAAAAAATCCATCTTATATGTGCATACCTGTCAGAAAGCATAAATCACTCTGGTGAATCACTTTGGGAGTTCATGGTTGTGCCAAAAATTGGTACCAGATCACAGGTTGTTCGTCCATGATTTTCAAAAAGCAAGTACAAGATCATGGTGTTACTGAAGTGGGAAGACAATTGATCTATAACCCATTTGTGCGTCAAGCCTGCGTCAATGGTGTTTCCAACGATCAACTATCCCCCTCTTTTGTAGTATTGATAAAAACCGTGCTAATGTTGCTACAGTTTCATCACCAAAAAAGAGAATCCAGTTTTGTTAAATTAATTTGTGTAATAATATGTTCATTACTGAACCTGAACAATGAGTAGACAGATTATAGTTTCTAAAGCTTCTCTGTCGGGATGCATAGGCGAGAAGGACAATTGGAGTCGCCGGCGTCGCTTATGGAGCTCCACACCATTGCCCAGTTGTACAATAGCATGTGCAATCTTCTCCATTCAAGACTAATAAGTGCAAATTGTGAACTCTTTGCCAAACAAGAAGATATGAGGATCAGGCATATAGGCCCCAATAAGGTAAAAAGTCACTTTGGAACCCAGGTGCATTGGAGCCCTATTTTTTGAACTGTGCCAAAATGCTTTTTTGAAGTTTTAAAAAATTCTGAAAACAAATCAACATGTTTATATGAATGTATATTACACATGTGCACATTTTGATGCTGAAATAAGTAACCATGTGAGTTACACAAAAATGACAAAATCGTGGTTTTCTGCCGAGGTGCTGATCCACGGGCACCTATGTGACCGGCGGACCGGGTCCCTTTCGTTCGGCGGGGGCGGAGATCGTGCAAAGAGCGGATCGAGGCGATGCACGCGAGCGATTTACCCAGGTTCGGGCCGCACGGATGCGTAAAACCCTACTCCTGCTTTGTGGTTTGTATTGATTTCTTGCTCGGGAGCGCGGAGTGCTACAGTACACACCCGCAGCTAACAAGACCGAGCGTGAGTGTTCGAACTAGCTAACCCCCCTCTACGTTGCACACGGGCCTCCTTTTATATGCTCAAGGGGTTACCGACAGGTGGCAACGGAGGTAAAGGGCAAAAATGGAAAGGTGCTGTGGTAGGCACAGCTACCTGCTACAGTGTATCATACCTAACCCTGACGGCAGGGGACAAGGGCCTTAAATGCCCGTCTGTGTCGCCTAAACAGTGCGAAAAGGGACCGCCAGGGACGCCACCGTTCGCCACGATGGCGATCTTGTCAGCGCCGCTTGCCACCGCACGCCGCTGGCTGCACAGCCTCCCGCCACGTACGCCTGGAAGGGCCCCAGAGCGACACGTTGGTGGATGTGCTGGAGCGCGGGCCCAGGGAGGTGGCTTGCCGCGGCAAGCGCCTTGCCGCTGTCGTTGTCTTGTCGCGTCCGGGAGCTTGTCGCTCACCGGGCCTTGCCGGGGCGCGTGGTGCGCCGCGGCAAGTTCCTTGCAATGCCTTGGGTGGCCTTCCCGGCAAGCTCCTCTTGCCGGGGTCTTGGGATGCTTTTGTTAGCCTTCCCAGCAAGCTCCTCTTGCCGGGGTCTTGTCTTCTTGGCTTGGACACTTTGTTCTTGAATGGCTCCAAAGGAACCACGGAGGACCTTGGCGGTCACCCGGCAAGCCTTGCCGCGGGATGCTGCGACTGCCCGTGCACAAGTTCGGGATACTAGGGTACCCCTACTCTAGTACACCGACAAGGAGCCCCCGGGCCTGGGCCATACACGGTGCCGAGCGCTGTTGGGCCAGGCCCAAAACAGGGCACGGGCACGCACGGCCTAGGTTACGACGTATCTTACTCCGTATCCACCGCGCCCTCCCCGAACGGCACGCGTCGAATGCGGCGTCGTGGGAGAGATCGTGGGGGTTTCTTTATTCGGAAATGCGGAACGTCCGCCCCCTCCCCCTTTATAAGCAAGGGAAACAGGGGCAGTTCGCCCATTCGCCCGTTGCTGTTTCCAATCTCAGAAATCTCCGCCGCTCCCTCACCTTCCCAGAGCAGAGAGAGAGAGCAGCGCCCCGCCCCCCATCGCCGCCAGCGTCACCAACGCCGTCGACCTCCTCCACTGCTTCCGCCATGGCTCCAAAAGCCGACAAGGGGAAGGCCGTGAAGTCGACCGAGGCGCAGCGGCTCGCGGCGCTGCGGAAGGAGCGGGCAGTCTTCCCCCCCAAGCTTGGCGCGAAGGAGCTGAGGGAGAACTACTACCTTTTCTGGTTGGCGGAGACGCGCGCGCATCCGCGCACAAAGGTACTCCCCGCAGTCGCTTGGAAGAAGGCTCCGAATGGATACCCCTTTTTCGCTCTGTTCTTCTACTGCGGGCTCTGCCCGCCTTTCTCTGATTTCTTCTGCGACATCATGAATACCTACGGATTCCACCTCCTTGACTTCACCCCCAATGCCGTCCTGACCATGGCAGTTTTCGCACATCTCTGCGAAAACTTTGTCGGAGTCCTTCCCAACGTAGCCCTCTTCCGCCATTTCTTCATACCCCGAGTAGAGAGAGGAGAGCCTCTATCTGGCGGAATTGCCTGGATCTCAAGGGCCGGCAAGAAGGAAACGTATCTGGAGGGAGAATTCCGCGGCAAGTGGGAGGAGTGGAGAGCAGATTGGTGCTGGATTGACGAGGAGAATCCGCAGCCATTCACCACCCGGCGCCAAACCCCAGTAGCACGCGGCAGCGATTGGAGCGACGTGGCCCCGGAAGACGACAGGCTGAAGATTGCCGTCACCAGGATCTTGCGCCTCAGGCTTGCTGGGCTTACTGTTGGCGCTGTTGGCGCAGACTTTCTTCGCCGCCGCATCGCCCCCCTGCAGGAACGGGGGAGGCCCACTTGGGAGTTTAAGAACGCGGCAGACATTATGAGGCTGCGGCCGGGCCTCAACTACAACTTCACAGTCCTGGAGCTCAACGCAATGCTGCAGGAGCTGTTCAAATATGACCCCCAACATCCCGAGGTTTTTAGGTTGCCGGGGGGCGTCGTTCCATTGTGCAACAATTCCTCGCTCGACCGCATCCGTGCAATGATGCCGGAGTGTGACTCGCATGGAATTGTGCCAACTTGGCAGGAGCCTGCAGACGAGGTCGTGCAGCAGTTCTTCGACGACTTGGTGGAAGTGCCAGTCCGCGCCGACGAGAAGGACGGCCTCACCCGCGACACCACGGATGTGGAGTTGGCGCTCATCGCCACTAGGCTGGAGGAGGCAGCGGCAGCCGCAGCCGCGGGCGAGTTCGGATTCACTGTGGAGGAGGCTGATGCAGCGGAAGCGGCAAGCCGTGCCGAGCGAGGGGAGCCCACCGGTAAGAAGGAGCTTGCCGGGCGTGACGTCGAGCCGAGCGAGCCCGCCAAGGACACGAGCGGCTCGTTGGAAATCAACTCTTCTTCCTCCTCATCTTCGAGCAGCTTACCGCAAGCAGAGCCTCCATCCCCAGCAAGAAGGCGTCTCCGCAAGGTCGGTGATGTGGCGGAGCGGCAAGCGGGTCAACAGTCGCCACGCCGCGTGACACGCTCTACCGCGGCGAGCACCGTTGCCGCGGGAGCGCCTCATGCTGCGACGACAACTGGAGCGGAGTCTAGCCGGACCACCGCTTCAGTCCCTGCCGCTACTCGCGCCGCGCCGACAGCCGGAGCGGGGTCGTCTCAGCCCACCGCCACCGCTCCCGCCAAGCGGCCAAGGGAAGCTACCCCTCCGCCTCCTCACGCCGGGCGCGCGCCGGATTTCGACTTCTCTGCGTTCAGCTCCGACGAGGAAGAAGAAGAAGAGTAAGCTTCTCTTGCTGTACTTATAGTTCTTCAATTCTTGCTGTTTTGTCTTGTTTCTCACTTGCTTTTCCCTGAACCTGTTCCTCTTCAGGACTCTGGCCCAGAGAGCGGCGAAGAGAGCTAAGGCCTCGGTGATCGTCATCGAGGACGAGCCCACTGCGACAGCAGGTGGCGCGCCCGAGACAACCTTGCCGGACCCGGCGACTTTTCTCCAGGGCAGCCCCAGCGTAAGTGTATGATTTACTTTCTGCTGCGAGGCGCGCTTGGGTATTTGTCTTTGCTGATATCTGCTTGTTGACTTGTGTAGGAGCCGGGCAGCCTCACCAGGAGCCAAGGGAGAATCCCCCGACAAGGGAGAATTCTCTGGCAAGGGAGGGCTTCCCGGTAAGGGGGAAGTCTCCGGCAAGGGAGGGTTCTCCGGCAAGGGAGAAGTCTCCGGCAAGGGAGGGTTCTCCGGCAAGGGACAGCACCAGCGGCCCCCCGACAGCGGAGACCACAACTGCAGAACCTGGTGCAGGTACTCCTCTTACTTCAAAACTTCCCTTGGGTTCTTATTCTGATCTTCTTGAGTTTTTGCTGGATTTTGCTTGACTCTTCCCCCTTTTCCGGCCGTTAGATCCATCTGCTACAGAGCAGATGGAAACCGAGGTCACCGCCGACGAAGCAGCCGGTGGTGGCGATGCTGCCGGCGCAGAGGCCGCCAAGGCTGACGCCGCGGCAACTGGCGAGGGGTCCGGCGATCGCACTGACGGCCCTGAGGCCGCAGGAGCGCCAGGCGCTACACCGACCGCCGACCCGTCCGCCGCTGCCGCAACGCCAGGCTCCGGAGAGCCCCAGCTAGGCGTATACCTGAAGGCCGGCGATGACGTCTTCATCAATCTTCCCTGGGCATCAAGCTCCAGAGCGCCGGTCGAGGGGGAGATCTTCGACGGAGAAGTGCTTGCCTCCGCGGGGTTGACGCTGGTCGACGCGCCAAGCAGCAGCAGCAACGAGCCCGAAGAAGAGCGGCTGCTGCGGAGGTTGATGTCGCTCTACCGCGCGCGACAAGCCAAGCTGGAGTCCCGCGAGGCGCTTGTCGCGAAGGCGGGAGCAGACATTGAAAAGCGCGCGGAAGAGTTCGGGGGTTTCCACCGGGAAGCCCTCCGATCCCTGGCGGAGGAGCGGGAGCAGCTCGCTGAAGCGCAGAAGGCCTTTCTCCTCGAGAAGGTTGAAGCCGAAGAGCGCCAGCGACTTGCCGCTGTGAAGCTAGCTGCGGAGGAGGGCGAGCTGACGCAGCGGAAGGTCAATCTTGACGCCCACAAGGAGGAGCTTGCCTCGCGCGAGGAGAAACTTGGCG
Source organism: Triticum urartu (assembly GCF_003073215.2). NCBI lineage: Eukaryota > Viridiplantae > Streptophyta > Magnoliopsida > Poales > Poaceae > Triticum > Triticum urartu. The sequence continues at coordinate 582,152,947 of NC_053026.1, forward strand.
GAGCCCTCAAGCAAGCGGAGGACGCTGCCGCCGCCACCGAGGCCGCCAAGGAGGAGTTGAAGACGAAGGTGGCGCGGCTGGAGGCCGATCTCTCTGAGAAGGGCAAGGAGCTCAGCGCCGCCAAGGTCTCCAACGTGGATCTTGAGTTGAAGCTAACCACTTTGACCAAGACTCTGGACAGCGCCAAGAAGCGGGAGGCGGCCTTGAAGGAGGAAATCAAGGCCGACAAGGCGCTGCTGGAGAGTGCTGCCACCGCCCAGAACGCCTTCAGGGAGACCGTGACGCACTGGACGGAGAGTCTTGTGAACGCTGCCACGGACATCGACAAGGAGCTGGCGCAACTGGGGATGGAGGATCTCGGGTATCCCTCCGACGACAACCTCCAACCTAGCGCCAAACTCGTTCTGTTCTTCAAGGGCGTGGCGACGGCCCTTCAGCGACACCGGGAGAGGATCTCCAAGCAACTGGCTGACGAGTCGCGCAAGATCTGCGTGGGGGCCCTCCAAAAAGTATTGATGAAGGTGGCCTTCCGCAATCCGGGCCTCTGCCTCACCAACATCCTCAGGTCCTTGCCGCCAGAAGCTGATCTGGAGGAGCTCAAGGCCCTTGTCGCACCCATTGTGGACAAGGTGAGCGGGATCAAGAGGGTTGAAGGCGACCGCATAGATTAGGTCGCCCATTTCTTCTTCCCTTGTCGCTGTTTATCATGTCATGAAAACAATCTATTAGAGCTGCGACAAGCTATCTTTGTAATATAACTCTATTCTGGGCAATGATTGCTACGTTATTCCCTTTACTCGATTCCTCCCTTTGTATGTTTTTTTACCCTACGCTTTTAGGGAACTTGTGGTGCAGGCACCTGAGCCGCGAGCGCTGAGTGCGGAACGTCAGCAGCTTGCTGGCGGTGCCGCTACCGGCAAGAAACCTTGTCGCGACTAGTTGCAGCTCACTTAAGTTGTCGAGCGGACTCGAAACAAAGTAAGGGCGCTAGTAGCTCACTTAATTTGTTGAGCGGACTCGAAACAAAGTAAGGGCGCTAGTAGCTCACTTAAGTTGTTGAGCGGACTCAAGACAAAGTAAGGGCGCAACTAGCTACGAGTTGGTTCCTCTGCGCACAGGTTTTCCATACAAAGTGCGGTCATTCAAGGGAAATAACTTAAATTTAAAAAATTTGATTGCTCAAACTTTGGCAACTTAGCTTTTCTGTTATTTGCTTCCCGGCAAGGCGAAACTTTCTTGAACGACGCCTGGTCCATACCATCATCTTCTCCTCTCCCCCCCGGCAAACTTGTGGGCGAGGGGAACCTTCCTTTCAAAAAAAAGAAGAGACAATACAGATATGGAGCTTTACGGCTCGTTATTGCTTACCGTGGAGTAGGTGCTGCACAAAGTGTCAGATCATATATGCCAAAAAATAGAAAGCATAAAATCGACAAAATGCGCGGGGCACATGAGCTTTACTTATGCACGGGGTCTGCGCCCGGCTTTGTACAAAGGATTACATGCAACAGTGGCAAGACTTGTACAAAAGGTGGTTGCCGAAACAGGTTCCGGCAACCGCGCCTTACGGGTAAAACTTACGAAGATGCTCAATGTTTCAGGAGTTGCTCACCGGAAAGCCATCTTCGGTCTCAAGGCGGACAGCGCCAGGCCTAGTGACTCGTTTCACCCGGTAAGGGCCTTCCCACTTCGGCGTCAACTTGTTGGAATTCTTGGCGGACTGAACGCGCCGAAGAACAAGGTCGCCTTCCTCGAGACTTCTGGCATTAACTTTGCGGCTATGGTAGCGGCGCAAAGCTTGCTGGTAGCGAGCAGCTCGCACAGCAGCCTGAAGACGGTCTTCCTCAAGGAGCAGCGCGTCATCTTGTCGCAGCTGCTCTTGCTCAAGCTCATCGTAAGTGAGCACTCGAGGTGACCCGTATACGAGTTCCATGGGGAGAACTGCCTCTGCTCCATAGACTAGAGCGAAAGGTGTCTGGCCAGTGGCTCGATTTGGCGTCGTCCTGATCGACCAAAGAACCACCGGCAGCTCCTCGATCCAGTTTCTTCCGCACTTATGCAGCCCGTCGAAAGTTCTGGTCTTGAGCCCGCGCAGCACTTCAGCATTTGTCCTCTCCGCTTGACCGTTGCTTCTCGGGTGAGCAACAGAAGCGAAGCAGACCTTGGCGCCAAGATCTTGGACGTACTGCATGAAGGTGCGGCTCGTGAATTGTGTACCGTTGTCAGTGATTATCCTGTTAGGGATCCCGAAGCGGCAAACAATCGACCTGAAGAACTTGACGGCTGACTGTGCGGTCACCTTCCTCACTGGTTCCACTTCCGGCCACTTTGTGAACTTGTCGATTGCAACGTACAAGTACTCAAAGCCCCCGACAGCTCGGGGAAAGGGGCCGAGGATGTCGAGCCCCCAGACCGAAAATGGCCAGGATAAAGGGATCGTCTGGAGAGCTTGAGCTGGTTGGTGTATCTGCTTGGAATGGAACTGGCACGCTTCACACTTGGTTACTTGTGCAGTTGCATCCTGGAGGGCTGTTGGCCAGAAGAAACCTTGCCGGAATGCTTTGCCGACAAGTGCTCTTGCGCTAATGTGGTGACCACATATGCCTCCATGTATCTCTGCCAACAGCTTTTGTCCATCTTCTCGGTGAATACACTTCAATTTCACACCGTTCAGTCTTCTTCTGTACAGTGTCTCGTCGACAAACTGGTACATACTTGACTGTCGGGCTACTCTTTCCGCTTCTTCTTGTTCTTCGGGAAGTTCTCCTGTCTAAAGAAAACGGACAATCTGCTGCGCCCATGCTGGAGCCTGCGGCTCGACAACAAGGACTAAAGGCGAATCTGTTGCTGCGGGAACATCCGCTTCTACGGCAAGAACCTGCGGCTCTGCCGGAGCTTGACGTTCCCCGACAAGCTTGCCAGAGCAAAACTTGTCGGGAGCTTCTACTTCAACGGAACAAACCCTAGGCCTTGCCGGAGCATCTTGCTCCTCAGCACTCTTGGTGTTGGCCTCAGCTGCTGCGGGAACATCCGCTTCTACGGCGAGAACCTGGGGTTCTGCCGGAGCTTGACGTTCCCCGACAAGCTTGCCGGAGCAAAACTTGTCGGGAGCCTCTGCTTCAACGGAACAAACCCTAGGGCTTGCCGGAGCAGACTGCTCCTCAGCGCCTTCGGTGTTGATCTTAGGGACCTTCTTGGCGGCGACTTCGGGAAGCTCTGCCGGCTAATAGTCACCAGAAATCAACTTCCTCTTCTTGCTCTGTCCAGTTGATGGTGTTACGAACGGTTGAGTCAGCTTGAGCACAAAGATCCCTGGTTCCACAGGTAGCTTAAGTGCGGCGTACTTTGACAGGCCATCGGCAATGGCGTTCTGAGCTCTTGGAACATGTTCCATTTGTAGGCCGTCAAAGTGCTCTTCTAGCTTTCTCACTTCGTCAACGTAAGCTTCCATCAACGGACTCTAATAATTCTTGTTTACTTGGCGGACGACAAGTTGTGAGTCACCCCTGACAATGAGCTTCTTGATCCCAAGGTCTGCCGCGATCCTGAGACCGGCAAGCAATCCCTCATACTTTGCAGTATTGTTTGTTGCCTGCTCCTTGGGAAAGTGCATCTGGACTATGTACTTGAGGTGCTCTCCGATGGGTGCGACAAGCAACACACCAGCGCCGGCGCCTTGCAGCGAAAAGGCACCATCAAAGTACATCAGCCACTCTTTGCTTGCTTCCTTGACGGGGATGCTCGTTTCTGGAATTTCCTCATCTGGTGTTGGCATCCATTCTGCTATAAATTCTGCCAATGCTCTGCTCTGGATAGTTGAAGTACTTTCAAACTTGAGGCCGAAGCTTGACAGTTCCAGTGCCCACTCAACGATCCTGCCTGTCGCTTCTGGATTCTGTAATATTCTCTTCAGCGGAAAGCGAGTGACAACTGTGATCTCATGTGCTTGGAAGTAATGGCGCAGCTTTCTTGAGGCCATGAGGAGGCCGAAAAGCAGTTTCTGCATGCCAGAGTACCTTGACCTAGCCCCCTGCAAAAGGGAACTGACAAAGTAAACTGGGCGCTGCACCATTTTCTTCTGTATCTCCTGTTGCATCTGCGCAGATCCATCTTTGTCGGGACCAGAGCTTGCCGGGGAAGCCCCTTGCTTGTCGCTGGATGCGCCTGCCGTGGTTGCTGGCTCGTCATCTGCCTCCCTCTCTGCTACTAACGCAGCACTAACCACTTGATTGGTTGCCGCTATATACAGCAGCAACTTCTCTTGTGGCTTAGGTGCAACAAGTATTGGAGGGGAGGACAGGTATCTCTTCAAGTCTTGCAGCGCAGCCTCCGCTTCCGGAGTCCATTTCATTGGACCTGCCTTTTTCAATAATTTGAAAAACGGCAGGGCGCGCTCAGCAGACCGAGAGATAAACCTGCTGAGAGCAGCCACACAACCGGCAAGTCTTTGTACGTCCTTGACGCGTTTGGGTGCTTCAGTCTGCTCAATGGCCTTGATCTTGTCGGGATTGGCTTCAATTCCCCGCTGAGACACGAAGAACCCGAGAAGCTTGCCGGAAGGAACTCCAAACACACACTTCTCTGGGTTGAGCTTGAGGCTAATCTTGCGCAGATTTGCAAAGGTTTCGTCCAAATCTTGAATCAGAGTTGCCCTGTCCTTGCTCTTGACCACTATATCATCCATGTAGGCTTCCACATTTCTGTGTATTTGCGGCTCAAGGGCGACATGGACTACTCTTGCAAATGTTGAACCAGCATTTTTTAATCTGAAAGGCATTCGTACGAAACAGTACGTGCCACATGGAGTAATAAATGCGGTCTTCTCCTCATCCTCTTCTGCCATGAAGATCTGATGATATCCTGAATATGCGTCAAGAAATGAAAGCAAATCACATCCGGCTGTGGAGTCAACAATCTGGTCAATGCGCGGCAAAGGAAATGGGTCTTTGGGACAAGCTTTGTTAACATCGGTAAAATCGATACAAAGTCTCCATTTCCCGTTTGCCTTGCGCACGACTACAGGATTGGCCAACCACGTAGGATGGAGCACTCCTCTGACAAGGCCTGCTGCTTCCAACTTCTTGATCTCTTCTGCTATGAACTCTTGGCGCTCCACTGCCTGCTTCCTGACTTTCTGCTTGACGGGCCGCGCATGAGGACAAACGACAAGGTGGTGCTCAATCACTTTTCTGGGAACACCGGGGATGTCAGACGGTTGCCACGCAAACACGTCGACATTCACCCGCGGGAAAGCAATGAGCGCGCTTTCCTATTTAGGGTCGAGAGTGGCACTGATGGTGAAGGTACCACCAGTGTCGTCCTCCTTGGCGGACACCTTTTTCGTCTCTGACGGAGCTGCCATTGTCTTCTTACACTTGCCGGTGGAGCTCGGTGGTGCGTCCTCGACGGCAGCGCAGCACTCCGAAGAGGTGCGCTTGCCGGAGTGGGCATCAGAACTCTTGCCGGACTTGGTCTTCTTCCCCCCGGGAGCTTCAGCGGCAAGTGACTCGCGTTCTACTGCGGCTGCTGCTTCCCGGTAGATCTTGTCGGCACAGATAAGAGCATCTTTCTTGTTGCCGGGGACAGAGATGACGCTTATCGGACCTGGCATCTTCAGCATGTTATATGCGTAGTGAGAGGCTGCCATGAACTTGGCGAGTGCTGGACGGCCAAGTATTCCATTGTAAGGTAATGGAATATCGGCAACGTCAAAAGTGACCCTCTCAGTCCTGAAGTTCAGCTCGCTGCCAAATGTTACTGGCAACGTGACTTTTCCCTTCGGCTTGCTCCTTCCCGGATTGATTCCTTGGAATGTGCCGGTTTCTTCGAGCTCGCTGTCGGGGATCTGGAGTTTCTGGAGTACAGCAGAGGAGATCAGGTTCAAGCCGGCCCCGCCGTCAACTAACATCTTAGTGACCTTGAGGTTGCGGATAGTTGGTGAAACCAACATCGGCAAGCACCCGACCGCAGTTGTGCGATCAGGGTGGTCCTCAATGTCAAAGATGATAGGCGTGCTGGACCATTTCAGAAGTTTGCGCGATTCGATAGGTGGTTCTGCTGCATTGACTTCCCGCACCCACTGCTTGAGTTGGCGGTGTGAAGTGTGCAGAGAAGCACCGCCGTCAACGCACAAGACTTCTGTGGCTTTCTGAAACTCCTGCTCACTGGTCTCAACATCGTCCATGTCTTCGTCGTCGTCGTCTTCTTCATCGTTGTCGCGGCCGCGGGGAGGTCTGTCTCCTTGCCGTTGCTTGGCCTTGCCGCGGCGTCCTCCCCGGCCGGCGCGCTTCTTGCCGGATTCTCCAGCACCTCCTTGGGCCCTCTCCTTGTCTCGCCGCTCGTACTCAGCCTTTTGCTGCTGGACAAGCTGCTCGACCTTCTTGCAGCTCTGGAGGTCATGGCCCTTGGTGCGGTGAATCTTGAAGTACTGCTTGTCGGTGCCGTCCTGCTTGTCGGCGATTTCCACAGCCTGACAGTTGGTGCACGCGGCAACCTCCTTGCTGGAGCTACCAACTTTGGCCTTCTTGGCGCCACCTTCGTTGCCGGACTTCTCAACGACTAGCACCTCTTTGCCTTTCTTCTTCCTGTTCCGCCGCCGGTTTTTCTTTGCCGGGGCAGCATCTTCACTGTCAGATCCTTCTGCTTCGGTCTTCTCTCCGGGGAGTTTTCTCCCTTCCTCAGCACGTGCACACTTGTCGGCCAGGGCATACAGCTCACTGACGTCTCTGATCCTGCACATCGCCATCTCCTCCCGCATCCTGCGGTTACGCACGTTCTGATGGAACGCGCTGATGACCGCGGCAGGGTGGACATCTGGGATGTTGTGCTATACACGGCTAAATCTCTGAATATACTTGCGCAGGGGTTCTCCTTCCTTCTGGGCGAGCAGATGAAGGTCACTCTCTTGGCCATGAGGTTTGTGGCCGCCTGTAAAGGCGCCGACAAACTGATGGCATAGATCAGCCCAGGAGGATATGGAGTTGTCCGGCAAGTGCATGAGCCAGGACCTGACGTTGGGCTTGAGCACCAGTGGGAAGTAGTTGGCAAGGATCTTGTCGTCCCGCCCCCCGGCAGCCTGCACCGCGATGGTGTAGATGCTGAGGAACTCCGACGGATGCGTCTTGCCGTCGTACTTCTCTGGCACATCTGGTTTGAAATTCTTCGTGCTGGGCCACTGGACTTGCCACAGCTCACGAGTGAACGCAGGGCAACCTACCGCGTACGGCAAGTCGCCTGGTTCCCCTGGCGCATGCATGTCAACAGAGGGCCCAGCGCACTGGTCTGATTGACGTCGCGCTTCCCTTCGGCGCTCGATGCGAGTATGAGCGTCTTCTTGTTGTCGTTCTTGAAGAACTTGGCGCTGATCGCGACGAGCTCGCGGATCTGACGATGCGGTGGAGTCGCTGTCGAGGTGGATCCGGCGAGTCGGCGATCTCGGCCTCCGGGGCGGAGAGTGCACAGTAGTTGCACCCCCACCAGTCTTGTCGTCTCCGGCTCGTGCCTGGCTGGCTTGCCGCGGCTGCGACGTGCTCGGTTGCCGTGGAGTGTCGCCGTTGGCGAAGCCGATGAGACTCTGTATGGTTGCCCTCCAGTCGTCGACCTTGTCCGCCGTTGGAGGGTAGTCTAGGAGCAGCTGAGCTCGCGCCAAAGCTTCTGCTGCAGTGGCGGGCGGTGGTGGCGAACGGTGCGAGGAGCGGGATATGCTCGGACTTCTAACCATGTTAGAAGGAACAATATCCTGTCCAGGCGACCGTGCCTCGCTCGTGCCAGCATGTTGGCGTGCATGGTGGTCCTGAGCGCTCCGAGATCCACCAGCCCGATCTTGGTCCAGCAAACGCATGGTACCGTTAGTACCATGACGCTTCCGGTCCCGCGCCTCCTGAGACAGGCGCGGTGCATGTACGGACGCCGAGGTCTTGGAGTGCGCCCGGTCGTTGTGGGAGCCAGCTACGCCGCCGATGGGCAGCGCAGCCTCGCCCTTAGACCTAGCAGCACCGTGAGCTCCCTCGTCTACGCCCGTTCTCCCGCCGGCGCCCGCCCCATCAGCCGTTTGTCCCGGCGGTGGTGGGTAAGGCGCGGACGGAGCAGCCGCCTCCGAAACCTTCTTCTTCGGCGGCATGTTGATGAAGATGATGAAGATCTAGCTCGCGAGAACGCCGGATCTGGTTCACACAACTTCGACGCCCCCTACCTGGCGCGCCAAAGATGCCGGGGTGCTGATCCACGAGCACCTATGTGACCGGCGGACCGGGTCCCTTTTGGTTCGGCGGGGGCGGAGATCGTGCAAAGAGCAGATCGAGGCGATGCACGCGAGCGATTTACCCAGGTTCGGGCCGCACGGATGCGTAAAACCCTACTCCTGCTTTGTGGTTTGTATTGATTTCTTGCTCGGGAGCGCGGAGTGCTACAGTACACACCCGCAGCTAACAAGACCGAGCGTGAGTGCTCGAACTAGCTAACCCCCCTCTACGTTGCACACGGGCCTCCTTTTATATGCTCAAGGGGTTACCGACAGGTGGCAACGGAGGTAAAGGGAAAAAATGGAAAGGTGCTGTGGTAGGCACAGCTACCTGCTACAGTGTATCATACCTAACCCTGACGGCAGGGGACAAGGGCCTTAAATGCCCGTCTGTGTCGCCTAAACAGTGGCAAAAAGGGACCGCCAGGGACGCCACCGTTCGCCACGATGGCGATCTTGTCAGCGCCGCTTGCCACCGCACGCCGCTGGCTGCACAGCCTCCCGCCATGTACGGCTGGAAGGGCCCCAGAGCGACACATTGGTGGATGCGCTGGAGCGCGGGCCCAGGGAGGTGGCTTGCTGCGGCAAGCGCCTTGCCGCAGTCGTTGTCTTGTCACGTCCGGGAGCTTGTCGCTCACCGGGCCTTGCCGGGGCGTGTGGTGCGCCGCGGCAAGTTCCTTGCAATGCCTTGGGTGGGCTTCCCGGCAAGCTCCTCTTGCCGGGGTCTTGGGATGCTTTTGTTAGCCTTCCCGGCAAGCTCCTCTTGCTGGGGTCTTCTCTTCTTGGCTTGGACACTTTGTTCTTGAATGGCTCCAAAGGAACCACGGAGGACCTTGGCGGTCACCCGGCAAGCCTTGCCGCGGGATACTGCGACTGCCCGTGCACAAGTTCGGGATACTAGGGTACCCCTACTCTAGTACACCGACACTGCCTGTGCGGCGGAAGCCACGGCAGCGTGCTGCGCTCGGCGCGGGCGGCAATGGCGCTGCAGCCGGCTGTGCAACGGCCGGCGAGCGCGGCGGAGGCCGCCTGGTGCAGCGGCTGCCACGGCAGCCACGGCGGCGCGGTGGCGGCGATGGGCGGGCACAGCCAGGTGCGGCCCGTAGGACCCAACCAAGAACATGCGGATCTCCTGGACTGCCTGGGTTAGGTCCCGCAGCGCCCCGGACACCTCCTCCAGGGTGAGGACGGCGGGGGCGGGCGCGACGGAGGAAGACATGATCGAACCGAAGTTAGCTGATACCAAATTGTTATGGCGCTGCTAGAAGGAGGGCGCGAGAGGGCCGGCCGGGGGCCTTTTGCCCACGGCCGGGCAAGATGGAAGGGATTTCCTTCTTAATTCTTACTTGATTAGATTGATGCATCTCCTCTCTTTATATAGAGAGGTTTACTTGACTCCCAGGCAAGGCTTACTTGACCTCTAAACAAGCGACCCTTATCTTTAATTAACCCTAAGATTAACGTGTTATACCGCCAGCCCAGGCTATTAAGCCCGTTACGTACTCTAACATCCCAATTGTGAGCTTTCTTTAGATAATAGAAGCTTCGTTACCTTCGGCCAGCACCAACTAAAAACTGAATGTAAATCATGTGGACCTTTGGACCTTGTGTTGTAGTTCAGTTTAAAACACTAAGCTAAATAAAAATAAAATCTGCGTGTAGTCATCAAGCATTGACAATCAATATCGTTGTAACAACCCGTTGCCGTGGCGGCGATCGCCGGACGTGAGCTTAGGATACACAGTTTCTTGTGGAGAGAAATGTTCAGAGGGAAATAATAACGAATGTCACGTCACAAATTTTGCTAATAGAAGGTTCCTTGTTATGCTGGAAGTGCAGCCCAGTAGCTATGTCCTTATTCCTTGTTATGCTGTTGAGGGTTTGTCCGGTTTCAGTTTCAGAAAAATCAACTTCAAAGGGATTGTAGAGGGAAACAGGCCTTGTAGTTTTTTTTTTTTTTTGAGGGAAGGCTTTTGTAGTTGTCTTGAAAATATATGATGCGTTGGGAGGATGAAAAGGTTGTTGGGGTCGAGTACAGTGAAAACATTCCCCAAAAATGTGGTGTGGATGATGATTAGTTCGGGTCTTCAAGTTCAGCTGGACTGTAGTACTGTCATTGGTGTTCCAAACGCTCCCCATGCCTGCTGTTCTGCCCGCCCAAAGTGTCAAGATGCTTCTGAATTATATGGCCTTTTCCCTAACACCGCAGGTCGTAGCAAACCATGAAATTTGCCAAGCGATATATGTGCTATCTTTTCGAGTAATTTGGAAAGGAGGCAGTATTTTCTGGTCGTGCCAACACCAACCTGACGAGTATTATCGTTGTCTCCTCATTTTCAGAAAAGAAACACGGAGACAGTAGGACCTTTTCATCTGCCGATGCCCGATGCAATGCATGTACAGTACGGAGTGTTGATTTTCCTCTTCGGTTAGCGTGACGTGAATCAACAATTCAACCCTCGGCACAAACAAAACTTCTCTTCTGCCGATGCTCCACCGTGGCCCCCTTTCGCCTCCCACCAATGGCAGAGCGCTGCACCACAATGGCGTCTCCTCGTCAAGGCAAACGAGTAGTAAATGGCATCGGAAGTGCATTCGGAACCCTCCCTCTCGACCGCGACCGCGCCCCTCGCGGGCGGCCGGCCGCGCCTCCCCCCTTCCCCGCAGCCCTCCCCCTCTCTCCACCTCCTCCCTGCCGCCGTCGCCGGCGCCCGCCGCGGGCCTGGCCCGGGCGACGTTGGCGGCGGCGGCCCCTGGACCTTACCCGTCTAGGGTTTCTCCGGCGCGGGACGGAGCGCTCCGGGCGGTGTCTTCAGGCGGCGGCGGTCCTGTGCGGCGGCGGGGGCGAGCGTCTGCGGCGGCGCGCCGTTGGCGGCGGCGCGGTGGCGCCCGCCGGCAGATCTGGGCCTGGGCCCCAGGCAGCGACAGGTGTGCGCATTGGCGTGGCCATCAGGAAGCGATGGAGCGGCAATTGATCGGCGGGGGCTGGTGGCGTAGACGCCAGCCTGCTGCAGCGTGGCCGGCGGGGCTTAGCGGGCCTATTTCGGGCCTGGCCGGGCCAGGGGTGGCCTGGTATGCCCCGCTGCAGTGTCCGGACGGCTACCGCGACGGTGCCGAAGGCGCGAGCCTCCCGTACGACGGCAGTGGAGGTGGTTCCCTCCCGCTCGGCCTCGGTGCTACTGCTCCCGTCGTTTGGATCTTCTCTCCGGTCTTCTTGGCCTCGTGGTGGTGCTCGTAGCAAGACGGTGTTGGTGGCGGCGCAACCGGGGTGGCGCATGGTTGGGCGGGGTTTGGCGGGTCGGCTCCAGTTGGCTGGTGGGGTTTGGCGTGCGGGAGAAATCCTTGCTGCTTCGTCCGGCTCCGACGCGGTGACACCGGCGGGTGCCACTATCCCTTCTTGGAGGGTGTCGGGAGTAGCTATCCCCCACCCCCCTCCGCGTACCGAGGGAAACCCTAGGTCTGGTCCGGGTAGCAGCGTCGTCGACGTCGTATCCTTTTTTGGAGGTGCTGCTTAGTTCACGGTAGATCGGAGCCTAGGGCTGTGGTGGTTTGTATCCGGAGGGCGCAACGGTCGCGGGTCTGCCACACTTTGTCGAGCTGGCGCTGTTGGCATTTATTTCTTATTCTTTTTCTTTGGGCTTGATGTACTGCTCGCCCCAGCATTGCGATGTGTACAATGGTGATTGCTTTGGAATACAAAGCGGGGGGAAACCCTTTTTGTAATGGCATGCATCAAATTTACTCTGACGCAAACATCTAGTACTCCTTCTCTCTCAGTTTATAGGACATACGTGTACCCCTAGATCGTCAATTTGACCAACCTAATACTCCCTCCGCCCGGGTTTATTGGGTCGCGCTATATATATATATATATATATATATATATATATATAGGGTCGCGCTATTCGTCACCCTGGGTGAGAAATAGTTATTCTTCACCCCCCCCTCTATTTTACCATCAATACACCGTAATTTTACGTTCCGTAAGTTTTGTCTTATTTCCGACGCAAAAAGGGACCGTGAGAAAATATATAATCGTCGTAAAAAATATTTTATGTTATGTAAAATTAGAAACGTAAAAATATAGTCTAAAATACACATAAACTGCAAATTTTCTTGTCTTATAACCTATATTTTGATTTTTTTTATGTCAAATTTTACGTAGTGAATCAATAGGAATATAACTATTTGAATTCGAAACGTAATTTAATTATGAAATGATCGTAAGATTACCTCATGTGAAGAATAACTTATTCTGCACCCTGGGTGATGAATAGTAACACTATATATTTAATTCGTTTCCTAACTATTCTTCGTGCAAGACTTTTCATGCTTATATTTTATTTTTGGTTCTAACAATTGGATATGCAAGACTTGCCATAGAATCAAACTATTAATGTTGACTTTTTTTGAATTGCTGCAGGTATATAATGTGCGTATTTTTGTTCCTAACTATCTAATACGTGTATCTAATACTTATCGATGAAATTATATGCATACGCATGTATGTATGTATTGAATAATTTTCTTTTTTCAACTATTAAATTTTTTGTTTTCTAATTATCTAAAATGGGTATCATATACTTACTAACGAATATATGTACGTACGCGGGTATGTATATACACAATAATTTATTTGTTGATTAATTGCATTTTATTTTTGTTTCCTAACTATCCAATACGGTTATATAATACCTACAGACAAAAATATTGTAATACCCGATTGACGTATATAACCGGCTATATGAAAAAGGGTATAAAAATATTGTATATACCCGGTCGACGTATATACCCGACTATGTGAATAAGTGTAGGAAAATATTATACATCCAATAATATACTTCAAGTGGCACACTTGTATACCTGGCTGTACGAAAAAACATAAAAAATTATTGTACATAATCAGTCGACGTATATACCTAAAAAAATATGGCTACATGATGTACGTCTATCTAATTTATATACCCAACATATTTCAAGTACAAAAACATACTTAAGATATTTTGGGTTATGGATGTATATACCTAGTGATTTATTCAAGGTATTAGATACTCGGTGAAAAATAAAGGCGAGCAAATAAAAAAAATAATATCCATTATACGCAAAAGAATACCCCGCTACGTGACGTATGAGACATGCATGGGCTTAATTTGGTGGGTATTAAGTGTCCATATTAAGAAATAATTAGCAAAAATTCTTTCCTAATACAAAACTAATTAATTTATCAATTAAAGCTAATTAAACCCATTAAACTACGCGTGAAGGGCGGCTAACTAGCCATGCCATGTGGCGCAAGCTGGTTGGCTGCGGTGAGACATCTTTTAGAAAAAAATTAGATGAAGGTGTGGATTATTTTTTTAATGTATTTTTTTTCTTTTGATGGAGGTGAGGACCTCTAGTATTTTTTAAATGAAGTGTTATGTAAAGTAGCGCACGGAGGTGAGGACTCTATGTATTTGTTTTAATGGAAACAGGCGCACAACTTCCTCTCAAGCGGCGCCACAGGATGGCGCCCCAACCACTAGTACTAATTACACGTGCACACATCTTAGTGTCATCCAACGGTTTTTAGGCAAGGTGACCAGGCATCTAGGTGTTCTTTTCTAATATATACAGTTCAGTTTTAAACACTAAGCAAAAAAAATCTGCATTTAATCCTCAAGCACTGATTATTAATGCCCCGAGTAGTAGTTGTGAAGGGGCGTTGGCTATTATTTCCCTCTGGATGTTGCTGGTAGTGCAGCTGCTTGCTACTATTTGTTATGCTGACGAGGGCTGTTTAGATCCAGCATCAGAAAATCGGTTTTAAAAGGATGTTCTTGGAAAACCGGTTTTTCGTAGTTTTGCTTCCCTAGCACAATGCCCAATCTTGACCTTCCGAACGCCCAGCATCAGCCCCTTGCATTCATAGAGAATAGATGCTGCAGTGGTTGCACGGCTTTTCATTGATTGTCATCTCCTCAACCACTTCAAGGAAGTCTGACGGAGCGCGATAGCGTCAGCTGTACTGGCAATAAGAACCTGATCAGGAGGCAATTAGAAGCAGCAACAAATCACCTGCATCGTGTTTGGAAGATGGCTGCCCTCCATCTTCCAAATCACCTGCATCGTGTTTTTCATTTATCACCTTTCCGATGACAAGCTCCTTCCAAACAGATTTTGCCAATGTGGTTCACACGTACTCCCTCCGTTCCAAAATAGATGACATAACTTTGTACTAACTTTAGTAAAAAGTTGGGTCATCTATTTTGGAACAGAGGGAGTAAGAAGTACATGTCGAGTATATTCACCATCCTTACATTCAGAAGCTGAAGCCTTTGTGCAGGGTTTATACAAGGCCCAAGAGCTTGGGATGGGTAAGATCATGATGGAATCAGATGCGATGCAAGTGCAACTGGTCCAAGCTATCAAAACGGCAACGTATGACTTGTCTCCAAATGGAGTGCTCTTTAGGGAGATTAAAGCTTTTGTTTCTTTGAATTTTAGTTCCTTCCAAATTGAACACTGCCCTCGGGCCTGTAATAATGTCGCAGACGCTCTTGCGCTGTTTGGGTCGAAGATGGGGCAGGTAGCCCCAGCCGTATGGCCTGGTGTTGTCCCTACCTTTGCCCAGGTATTTGTGGCCGGTGATCTTGCTCGGCAAGTTGAGTAATGGAATGAAAGTTTCCAGTTCAAAAAAAGAGAGAGAATATATTCAGCATCCTTTCTGCAGACAGGGCGTAGTGCAGAGTTCATCATATGGCTATTGGCCAGAATGCAGAAGCATGGAATTATTCCGTGTAGGCAGCGCCAAGGAGCTTCTCTGTCCATTTTGTGCTGCAACTTTTCACCATGCTGTTGAGTCCCACTCGTTATGCTGTCGAGTGTTGTTCAGAATTTTGGATTCAGTTTAGGAAAATCGGTTTCTTTTTTTTTGCGAGGGAAAATCGGTTTCACAGAGATTGTAGGGGAAAACAGGTTAGTTTTTTATATGTTTTTTTGTATTGTAGTTTCTATTAAGCAACTGTTGTACTGTATATACTCTGGTGAAAAAAAATGATGTTTAAGTGTGCCATAGCGTGGTTGTTGTCTTGAGAACATGGTGGGATAAAAAGTTGTTGCGTTTGAGTGCAATGAAAACATTCAACAAAATCTCTTGTGGCAGTCGATAATCATTGGTTTCCAGGTCGTTACGCTTGGCTGGATTATACAATAATTGGTCTTCCAAATGGTAAATGTGCTTCTGAATTATACTACTCGACCAAAACCACCAGATTTTACACAATTATGCCTTTGCACCAACTAAAACCATTGCAGATGAGGCTATCAAGAGAATCTATACTACTATCAAAAGAGCAAACTAGAGTTATTTTACAACCACCTAAATAAGTGTACACAGAACAATCAAAACCCTCAGATCTAATCCATTTAGTTAAATCTAACAGTATATAATGACCCGATGGTCTGCCAGCCGATTGAACAGCTGTGATTTAATGTTCTGCCGCGCCAGACCATGGTCGCGCACTCCCCCCTGATGACCGATGTGATCCGTAATTTCAGGATCATCCTCAACCTCCCTCCCTTCTAATTCGCACAGATTTGCTCCATCCCCAACCTCCCCGACGCCCTACCGCCTCCTCCCCTCATCGCCGCCCCTCGCCTCCCTCGCGCCCCCCCCCCTCTCGTCCCCCCGCGACCCCGCCGCTCCCTCCTCGCCGTCCTTCGGTTCTGCCCCTGCCGCCCCTCTCTCTTGCAGCGGAGTAGAAGCGGAAGCGCCGAGAGAAGATCAACCGACGATTCATTGAGCTATCCACTGTCATCCCCGGCTTCGAGAAGGTCGGCTCCTCTTCTTGCACATACCTACATATCCAACAAAATAATTTTCTTAACTGATTGGCCAAATAATTTTCTAAACTGATTGGCCAACTAAGTACGTTAAGCAGTAGCAGGAAATCTCAAGGCACTCGAGGACGCAACCTCCAGAGCATCCAGTCCACGGTGCTCATCGGGAAGTTGTGCACAGCCGCGCCGGAAGGCGTCGGCGGCTGCTGCCCGCCATCGTCTGCAGCGGCCGTAGCTGGAAGCACGACGCCGACGACCGGGAAAGTGCTGCTGGAGGTAGAGCTCCCCTCTTATTGTTTCCCACATCCCCTTTCTTTCAAAATTCTGAACCCAAAGATACAGATCCACCGACGTTGCGCTCGGTCATGAATATTGCATCCTTGCACACCTGCATCAACAAGATGTCTATAATATCTACCTGCATGCTTAGGCTAGCGCTTGTGTACGCCCATGTTGCCGTATGCTTCCAATCGGTTCAGAAGAAATCCATCTTATATGTGCATACCTGTCAGAAAGCATAAATCACTCTGGTGAATCGCTTTGGGAGTTCATGGTTGTGCCAAAAATTGGTACCAGATCACAGGTTGTTCGTCCATGATTTTCAAAAGGCAAGTACAAGATCATGGTGTTACTGAAGTGGGAAGACAATTGATCTATAACCCAGTTGTGCGTCAAGCCTGTGTCAATGGTGTTTCCAACGATCAACTATCCCCCTCTTTTGTAGTATTGACAAAAACCGTGCTAATGTTGCTACAGTTTCATCACCAAAAAAGAGAATCCAGTTTTGTTAAATTAATTTGTGTAATAATATGTTCATTACTGAACCTGAACAAGGAGTAGACAGATTATAGTTTCTAAAGCTTCTCTGTCGGGATGCATAGGCGAGAAGGACAATTGGAGTCGCCGGCGTCGCTTATGGAGCTCCACACCATTGCCCAGTTGTACAATAGCATGTGCAATCTTCTCCATTCAAGACTAATAAGTGCAAATTGTGAACTCTTTGCCAAACAAGAAGATATGAGGATCAGGCATATAGGCCCCAATAAGGTAGCTATATAGTAATTCATGTGTAGTAGTGTGGATTATGGTCACACTTTGTCTAGGACTGCAGATAGCTATGTCAATAAAAATGGTTATTCTGCATATTTTCTGAATTTTGAGTAAGGGCTTCATGTATAAGGTATGCATGCAGTAGTTTTGACTTGGGGCACTGATCAGTTCTTCACATGCAGGAACGTGGAGAGATCAATCTGGTCGATTGTAGCCACAAGGTGAGTGGCTTGATCCTTAATTAATCCAGTTAGATTTCATGGATTATTGATTAGTTTTTTAGCAAGCAAATTTTTGTACATCTGATTGTAGGGATACTGCTGTAGTATTTGGGAGAAAGAGTACGTCTGCACCTGATGGTGATATGCCAAAGTTTTGTATTTTCTAGGTAAATTTGCTACATGGGAATATTCCTCAATGGCAAAAATACACCATGATAGTGATAATGATATACGGAGTACATCCTATACTGAACAAGAGCAAGACAGAAAAGAGTAAAAGATTCTCTCCGAAGTAATTACAGATTGCTTCCAGTGATTTTCAATTCCAAGTAATAAAGAATATAAGGTTACAATTCATCACCTGAAAAAACAGATCTTTGTAGTCATAGTAATGTCTTCTCCAATTGACCATACCGAGCCATGGTCCAAATTTTATCTACAATAGGAAACACACGATGATGACATATCAGATATTACAAATCACTATATGAAATGTTTAATTTCTACTTCCCCTTGTAATGTTAGCTTATGTAGCAAATTTCTGTTATTCTGTACATCTGATTGATAAATTTCAAATAGTACAGGAACCATATATCCAGATATAATTAAAGTAGGGATTGACACTAATTAAACCTCTTGACACGCTCATTTGAAAGTCAAGTATGTTTATGCAGCAATGCCTTATTACTCCTACGGAAGATACCATTACTGCAGCTCATAGGAAGAGATATTACACCATCAGTTGAGTTTAGCTAAATCTGCAGTTTTCATTACAATGCATGAATCTTATTTATCTCGCTTCAAATGAACAAACAAGAGAGGATGAAGTACCCATCTTCCAGTCATCTGGCAAGCTACAGTCCAGTGGGTACTGCAGACCTTCTTAGCAAGCATCATCGAGTGCCATTGTATCTTGAATAACACAATTGTACAGGGATCTTGAATAGCACATCAAACAGAGGCACGCCTAATTGAAATTATGGTCACATTAGTACACGGTAAACTGCACAGTATGAATTAAAATTTAAGTGCAAAGATAGCTCATACCAGTGGAGGCATCGAACTGTGCCCATATATTTTTGCGCACCCAGGCCCGCTCCTTGTTGTCTTGTTGCGGGCATCCGCGCTGGGTCGCCCGTGAGCATGCTGAGCTCGAGCGCATCCTTCGGCACTTCGGCGAGCAGATTCGAAGAAGGACGGGGAAGAGCAGGGGCGTGGAAGTCCCGCACCTCCGACGGAGCCTAGCGCTGGGATGCTCCCGTGCATGCCGAGCTCGGGGACCTCCTCCGCCACTTGGGCGGCTGGATTCGACGAAAAGGCGGGGAAGAGAAGGGGTTTGCGAATCTCGAGGTGGCAGTGGGTACGAAGGGGAGGGGTGGCCTGAGGTGACGGGGAGAGGGAGCTGGCGACGACCAAGGAAGAATGGGGAACGACGGGGAGAAATGTTACGGCCGGTGGGATTTTTTTTAGGTGAAGCGGTGGGTGGGTAGATAGGTGACGGTGTGAGGGGCCTAAGTGAGGGAAACGTCTCCCTGTCTATTGATATGGGCCAGAAAATTATCAAAAGTCCGATCAATCCAACCCAGCCGTTCATCTGATGCCGGATGCCTAGCGCTCGGCTGAGTTTCCTTTACCTGCTAATTCACGATTGCGTTCTTGAATCGGAAACCAAGCTAGCTGCTAGGTAGGCAACGAATGAATTATATCAAAAATTAAAGTATTTGTAAAGGTGTAGTTAGATTTCAGTTGACTAAGACTAAGTTGAGTGATATTAGCATGTTTATTTTTTTTAAAAAATCACCTTTTTTATTTGGATTTATGTTTTCTAAATTTAACATGGATATATTTGTCATTTTTCAATTGAGATTCAATAATTATTTTTATCTCTCTAAAAAATCCAATATTTTATTATCCCTCTAAAAATACATGAAGACGGAGGAGGATCTCCTCGATATATATTACCTTTATATGTTAATATAAGACATTTTTTCAGTTTAGTTTACAGAGGGCGTAGTACATAATGTTGTTTAGTTGTTGTTTTTTAAAAAATTATGTAAAAAATTATAATAAAGTTATGTGATCGTGAATTTATTGTGAAGACATGTGTTGTCGGTTGTGTATTACACGCGCACTCTCATTGTTGGGCATGAGACATATTTTGATGGCTCGATACAAAAATCACTAAAAAATAAGATTTAAAATAGATTTTTTTATAAATTATGATACGTGCGTTGCACGTGCACGCTTACTAGTCACTCGAAAATGATCAAATGACATGAGCCGGTGGTGGCGGGCCTCATCACTGTTGCCGTGTGTTGTGGGCGGCCCACCCCCGACAAGAGATAGAAAAATCAGTAAGAGAGCTGCAGTGGGCGGCCCACCCCCGGCCGCGTCACTGCTGAGCCAGCGGTATCGGCGGGGCAGCGATTCCAGCAGCACGGTATCGATTCTGGGCAGGAGGGGGAAAGAAGGGGAAAGATAGGAGATGGACCGCATGGGATGCTGGGAGGGGTGAAACTTCAGCCCCGTATGAAACTTCCGTCCCCGCGCGGGAGGCTAAGAAGAAAGGTGAAACTTCCATCCTGTATGAAAGGTTGACGGATGGAGTGCGCTCTAAACAAATGCCCACATCCTCCAAATATGAAGGCTCGGAGGCTCGATATGGAACAACCTCTCCATAAATTATGGTGATCCGAGGCAGGATGGTGACTTGCTAGAGTGGCATTCTCGGTCAACATCACCATGCTGGGCTGCTTGCTCACGGCGATATAATTTTTTGACGCAAACAGCAGGAACTCTGCCTTTGCATTATAGAAGAAAGAGAAGTCATTACAAAACCACTAGAGCCTAGCTCAAACACCATACCCACGCACTCAGAACAACATGAAAAAACACCACATCACGGGAAATCTCACATCTATACTACAGTGGTCCTCTTAGTTGCCTCACAGAATAAATTAACCTCCTCCTTGATGAAAACAGCCAGAGAGATGGCCGTCCGCTCCTTCTGGTCAAAAACCCTCCGGTTTCGCTCCTTCCACAGATTCCACGCGATATACGCGGCCAAAGTAATATCCTCAGATACTTTCTCTTTTTCACCTGTAGCAGAATACAACCTGAATCACCATTCCCCAATCGAGGGTGCCGACGAAATAGCATTGTACATTGCGCTGCTTGTTCTGCTGAACTGGAACCAAACCTCCTTTGCATAGCAGCAGGACAGAGTTAGGTGTTGCGCGGTTTTCTCCTGCTGATCGCACAACCGGCACATGGAATTATGTGACCATATGATGACTCTGCTAGAGTTGCTGTAATGTGTCCCTATATACATATAGTGATGATTTTCCTGTCGGTCAATGTGACTCGATCGCACAATTTAACCTCTCAGTGCACAAACAATTTTTTTCTGTGTCTGCCAATGATTCACCTCCTACAAAGGGCAGAGCGTTGCAACGCAATGCAATGGTGTCTACTCCCGAAGGTGTTTTCATATGGACCCGAAAAAGAAAACCAAAATGAGAGGTGCTTTCATGTGAACGTGAAACAAATGAAAAAAGAAACTTCTTAAGATATGATGATCCTCCCAGGGGAAATAGTAATACCGGAGCTTCTCAGGGCGATTGCAGCCTCGGCTGTGAACTGTATGATCTCATCCCCAAGCTGATCTTGGCCATCCAATTTTCCCAATGCGTCTGGTAAAAACCAACCGGTGGAAAACCTAACGCGCATGCATGTTTCCTCTCGGCTCCGCCCGCCGCCACCCTTTTTCCCGCGTGTCTCTTGCCCCCGATCCCATCCACCTCTGCTCCAGCGCCAGCAACTCCCGCCGTCGAGCTGCAACTCCCTCCTTCTGCTCTAGCGTCACCACCTCCTCGCGCTTCTGGCTCCCCACCCTGCTAGGCGCTAGCGCCAGCGACGGGCGTGCTTCCGATGACACCACCAGGCGGCGGCGCGAAGGAATATAGATAGATAGACGCAGCAAATAAATCTTTTCTCTCGCCAGTCTTCCATCTTACTCCAAGCCCATCTCCACAATGGCGGAGCATTGCAAGATCTCTGTTGCCATGGCATCCGAGGAAAGGTCGTTTGTGCTCAAGGTAAGTGAGTACTCAAGAGCCAAGGCACTACTGAAGAACGGCGAGGCCGTGACCTCTACTCCTTTCAGTGTTGGCGGACACGACTGGGCCTTGAGATATTACCCAAACGGCAACAAGGGTTCTGCCGATTTCATATCTCTTTTTCTAGTATTACTCGAATCTGCCGATGCCAAAGATGTCAAGGCGAAATTCATGCTCTGTGTACTTAATAAGAATGGACAACCGCTGCCTTCATACAGCCGTACGTTCCCTATGGGTACCTTCTCAGGCGAAGGTGATAGCTGGGGTTACCATAACTTCATCAAGAAGGCTGATCTAGAAGGATCACAGCTTCTGAAAGATGACTGTCTCACCATCACGTGCGATGTCACTGTCATAAAGGAGATCCACGGCGAAGAAGAAACAAGGTTCCTCCAAGCGACTTGCACCAACATCTCGGCGACCTCCTCAACAGCAAGGATGCGGCAGACCTGACCTTTCAAGTCGGCGGACAGACACTCTCTGCTCACAGGTGTGTCCTCGCTGCTCGCTCATCCGTCTTCAAGGTGGAGCTCCTTGGCGCTATGAAGGAGAGTTCTGCCGTTAGTCCTATTGAAATTCATGACATGGAAGCTGATGTGTTCAAGTCCTTGCTCCACTTTATATACACCGATTTGGTTCCTTCTGTGCTTGATGTGGTGATAGCCAGCCATCTGCTCGTAGCGGCTGACAGATACAACATCGTCAGGCTGAAGCTGATATGCGAGGAGAAATTGTGTAATCACATTGATTCCAAAATGGTAGCCACCAGTTTGGCTTTAGCATAGCAGCATGGTTTCCATCGTCTCAAAGAGGCTTGTTTGCAGTTCCTTGCCTCTCCTTCCAATTTCAAGGCTATGATGGCAAGCGGCGGTTATCACTACCAGAATTTACCCAATTGCCGACGGCCAAATCTATGCCGACGGCCCCCGTCGGCATCAACAGATCTATCCCGACGGCACAGGTCAGGCCGTCGGCGTAGAAACGCCTTCGGCATACATCCACCTATGCCGACGGGGGCCGTTGGCACAGATGGGCCGTCGGCATCCCAATAAATATGCCTACGGCGGCCGTCGGCATAGAGGCTGTCTTCGGCATATCTGTGTGCCCGACTGCCCGGGCGGCGACATCCTTTGACGGCGTGAAGCCTACGCCGACGGGGCCTAACGGTGGCCGTCGGCATATCTGCCACGTCATCGATCCGCGTGATCTGCCACGTCAACGATCCGAAACGCTCAATGGTCCGTGGGGTGGCATATCTATGCCGACAGCCTTGCCGTCGGCATAGGCTTGGCCCATGGACGGTCCCACGTCATCGATCCGCGCCATATGCCACGTCATCGATCCATGGCTCTACCCTTCTGTGGCTGTAGCTATGCCGACGGCATAGCCGTAGGCATAGATTTCTAATATTTTTTTCATATTTTATTTATTTTCTCTTTTTCCTTTTTATTTTTTTCCAAAATAATTAGATTAACTTAAATGTGCCTTATATATATATATATCGATTGCCCCCTCACGGGCGTCGCTTCCGTCGTGTTACGGAGAGGGGAGACGGGACGGGGTACCTGGGGGTAGCAATGCCGCCAGGTGTTGCGATGGGCCCTCCTACGGTTGTGGAAGCGTGGTGGCAGGCGCAGGCACCCGGCACGCGGCTCCGGGGTGTGCCCCTCCCCTCACGGGCGTCGCTGCCGCCGTGTCCGGGAGGGGGGGAAACGGCAACGTCGGGCCGACATGGAGGGAATCTTGGGGTGGGTTGGGTCGGGACTGTGTTGGGGGTGTAGCTATGGGCTGGGCTATGACAACCAGGTGAAAAGGTCCACCGGTCAAACCCCGTGCGGTGAAAGCCAAAGGGCTAGACCCGACGGTCGTCTGTGTCAGGGTTAGACGGGACGATGTACCTGGGGGGTAGCAATGCCGCGAGGTGTCGCAGTGGGCCCTCCTACGGTTGTGGAAGCGTAGTGGCAGGCTCAGGCACCCGACACGCGGCTCCGGGGTGTGCTCCCCTCACGGGCGTCGCTGCCACCGTGTCACGGAGAGGGGAAACGGCCACGTCGGGCCGACACGGAGGGAATCTTGGGGTGGGTTGGGCCGGGACGGTGTTGGGGGGTCTAGCTATGGGCTGGGCTATGAAAACCAGGTGAAAAGGTCCACCGGTCAAACCCCGTCCGGCAAAAGTCAAAGGGCTAGACCCAGCGGTCGTCTTTGTCAGGGTTAGACGGGACAGGGTACCTGGGGGTAGCAATGCCGCTAGGCGTTGCGGTGGGCCCTCCTACGGTTGTGGAAGCATGGTGGCAGGCGCAGGCACCCGACACGCGGCTCAGGGGAGTGCCCCCCTCACGGTTGAGGTCCTGGTGCGACGCTCCGGTGCCATTGCTACCCCCAGGGCCCCCGTCCCCCCATGGCCCTCAATGCCACCGGAGCGTCGCACCGGGCCCTCATACATGCGGGGTGGTTTGGTAGCATGTCCGAAGAGGCGGGACGCGTCTCCGGGGCGTGGCCCCCCCTCACGGACGGCGATGACACGGTAGTAGACGTTCTGCGGTAACGATCCGGCGTCAATATTACTAAATACTCGGAGCGCGATAAAATCATGAGTTTTTTTGCACGACGTGGGCACATGTGCTATAGGAACGATGGCATTTTTTCATAATTTTTGGTGATGGAGAAGTATCCGAAAAATTCCCTCTACACGGATTGCCCTCCGCGCGTCTACGGCTGTGGCCGGCGGCCTCCGGGGGCTAGCATGCCGCCAAATCTTGCGCCGGCGGCCTCTCACAAGTCTGGAAGTGTTGTCGCGGTTGCAAATGCCCGGCACACGTCTCCGGGGTGTGCCCCCCTCATGGACGGCGCTGCCGCCGGCACCTGGAGGGGGGAAACGGACGCGTGGGGTCTACACGGAGGGGATCTTGCTGTGGGTCTGCCCCGGATGTTGCTCCAAAGTGTTCCTATGGGCTGACCTAACACAATCGGGTGGGGAGGTCCACTTGTCAAAGCCCGTCCGTGCAAAGTCAAAGGGGTAGATCCGGTGGTCAAACGCTACAGGGTTAGGCGGGACGGGGGCACTGGGGGGTAGCAATGCCACCGGAGTGTCGCACCGGGCCGTCATACATGCGGGGTGGTGTGGTGGCATGTCCGAAGAGGCGGGACGCGTCTCCGGGGTGTGGCCCCCCTCACGGACGGCGCCGACGCCGGCACCTGGAGGGGGAAACGGACGCGTCGGGTCTACACGGAGAGGATCTTGCTGTGGATCTGGCCTGTATGTTGCTCCCCGGTGTCCCTTTGGGCCGACCTGACACAACCGGGTGGAGAGGTCCACTGATCAAAGCCCGTCCGTGGGAAGTCAAAGGGCTAGATCTCGTGGTCAACCGCTCCAGGGTTAGGCGGGACGGGGGCCCTGGGGGGTAGCAATGCCACCGGAGCATCGTACCGCGCCTCATACATGTGGGGTGGTGTTGTGGCATGTCCGAAGAGGCCGCACGCGTCTCCGGTGCGTGGCCCCCTCACGGACGGCGCCTCCGCCGGCACCTGGAGGGGGGAAACTACCGCATCGGGTCTACACGGAGTGGATTTAGCTGTGCATTTGGCCCAGATGTTGCTCCCCGGTGTCCCTCTGGGCTGACCCGACACAACCGGGTGGAGAGGTCCACTGGTCAAAGCCCATCCGTGCAAAGTCAAAGGGCTAGATCCCGTGGTAAAACGCTACAGGGTTAGGCGGGACGGGGGCCCTGGGGGGTAGCAATGCCACCGGAGCGTGTCCGGGGTCTGCTCCCCCTCACGGACGGCGCCGCCGCCGGCACCTGGAGGGAGGAAACGGGCGCGTCGGGTCTACATGGAGGGGATCTTGCTGTGGGTCTGGCCCGGTTGTTGCTCCAAAGTGTTCCTATGGGCTGACCTAACACAACCGGGTGGGAAGATCCGCTGGTCAAAGCCCGTCCGTGCAAAGTCAAAGGGCTAGATCCCGTGGTCAAACGCTACAGGGTTAGGCGGTAGGGGGGCCTGGGGGGTAGCAATGCCATCGGAGCATCGCACCGGGCCCTCATACATGCGGGGTGGTGTGGTGAAATGTCCGAAGAGGCGGCACGCGTCTCCGGGGCGTGGCCCCCCTCACGGACGGCGCCGCCGCCAGCACCTGGAGGGGGGAAACGGACGCATCGGGTCTACACGGAGGGGATCTTGTTGTGGGTCTGGCCCGGATGTTGCTCCAAAGTGTTCCTATGGGCTGACCTAACAAAACCGGGTGGGAAGGTCCGCTGGTCAAAGCCCGTCCGTGCAAAGTCAAAGGGCTAGATCCCGTGGTCAAACGCTACAGGGTTAGGCGGGACGGGGGACCTGAGGGGTAGCAATGGCACCGGAGCGTCGTACCGGACCCTCATACATGTGGGGTGGTGTTGTGGCATGTCCGAAGAGGCGGCACGTGTCTCCGGGGTGTGGCCCCCATCACGGACGGCGCCTCCCCTCCCCTCCCCTCTGTGTGGTTCCGGGAGAGGAGAGGGCTGAGCGGTTTAAAAAAATTAAAAATCTATATGAAATAATAATACATAAAAAGGAAAATTATAACTATAAAAAAATTTAAAATCTATATAAAATAAAAAGAATAAATATATAACTATAAGAAAACATTAAAAAATTTATATAAAATAAAAAAGGAAAATAAAACTATGCCGACGGCAAAGCCGTCGGCATAGCTTAGGCCATACGGTAGGCGTTACGCGGATCAGTGACGTGGGTAATAAAAAATATAAAAAAAATAAAAAAGTATGCCTACGGCTAAGCCGTCGGCATAGGTGACACGTGGCCTCCTCACGTATGTCGACGGCTTAGCCGTCGGCATAGTCTGCCTTATCCACCCGCGGGGCGAACCCCCTCCACTCATTCCCTATCGCGCCCCCGACGCTGCGTCGCTCCCCGCCGCCCCCACGCTGCGCCGCCGCTTCGCCTCCACCCCGGCCCAGCCCCGTCCCCGCCTCTCCAGCCCGGCGCCACCGCGTGCGACCCCGCCCCTGCCCTCTCCACCCCCACGCCCTGACCTCCCCGCCGGCCGCACCGCCCTGGCCCTCCCGTTGGCCGTGCTTCTCTGGCCGGCCCAGCCACGCCCCGGCCCTCCCGTCCCCACACCGCCGGCCCCAACTCCACAGCCGCGACACCGCTCTCCTCGGTGAGCTAGCACTCCTTTGTCTTTTTTTCTTCATTTTTTGCATGATTTAGCTACTATTGGATGTATGAATGGATGGATGTTGGATGTATGAATGGATGGATGTTGGATGTTGTTAGGTTGTTAGATGGATGAATGTTCTATGTGTCTTAGATGGATGGATGAATCTCGGCAAAATGAATGGATGCATGATTTAGTTTTTATTTTCAGTTTGTGATGTTGTTAAGTAGCTATGTGAGATGTCTTCAAATTTGGGATATGATAAGTGGTTATTTCATCATGATGATCTTGCTAAAAAAATGATATGTCAGTGCTTAATGTGAGGTGATTACCTAAATTGGGATATGATAAGTGCTTCCAAATTGACACTTGAGAAAATATGATTTTTTCATAGTTTAATGTGTCAATGCTTAATGTGAGGTGATGACCTAATTTTTTCCACGGACACTCCCGCCCCAGTGAGCTCCTCCCTCCATCGCCAGACGCCGCCGTGCCCGCTCCCAGCCCTAGTGAGCTCCCTCCACCGCCAGACGCCGCCGTGCCCGCTCCCAGCCCCAGTGAGCACCCGTTGTTCTCGTTGCTTGTGTTCATGGATTTTTTTTTGCAATTTGACATTTTGTTTCATGTCGATTCATAATGTTGTGCCAAATGCTTTATGTGATGTGGTGCCGTCAAATTTTTTGACTCGGTAAAATTTACAGGCTTTGTGGTATTTCATCTCCCTGGAGCCTTCGTCGTCTGGGTTTGGTCCGTGATCCTGCCTCTGCTCGACTACTTCCTCTACAGTCGGAGGGTGAGCAGCAATTCCATGACCCCGTCCACTTTTTTTCCATGTCACTAGATTAAATTTTCACATCAAGTCGCGTAACCTAGGTCTCCCGTCCGAAAGGGTTGCATCGATAAATATGCATTCAATTGCATATTTATCACTGCAGCTCTTTCGGATTGTCCAGCGCTTTCCACGGACAGCCCGAGGATGTGTAGATTGGGTACGTTGTTCATGCTCTACCCCGTTCCGAGACAGGATTTCGGCGGCGCCTCCCTGTTGTTCTCCGGATGCACATTCTCTTGGCATTTTGCCGAGACGTGTATCTGGAGAACAGCGGGGAGGTGCTGCCGAAATTTTGTCTCGGAACGGGGTAGAGCGTGGACAACGTACTCAATCTACACATTCTCGGGTGAGATTAGGACCCATCTTTACCTATTAGAGATGTAGGTGGATTAAACGCGGTAGAAACTGAAAATTTGATGTGATTAATTTAAGTGAATCCTTAATTATGTTGTGTGGGTTGCAAAAAAGCAGAGGATGACAGATAATCAGTGGATGTACAGTGGTTTTATCCGTCGGAATCGAGTAACATCAGAGTGGATCGCGAAAACCGATGTGTATTTGAAGGAGATATTCCGTCGTCCAATGAGAATTATCCCACCATGCCCCTGTGCGAGATGTGCCAGACGTCATCGTAGAAATCAGACGGACATGAGTGAGCATCTTCGCACGCACGGATATATGCCAAACTTTGACATGCCGCCGATAAACATAGCCGAGCAGGACCGTGGTAGAGAGGAGGTGATGCGACAACGCATCGATGGATATGAGGACGACGGGGTCAGGGACATGCTAGATGATGTCATTGTTGCAGAAACAGCAAATGCGACACCTTCAGAGAATGAACCAGAGGAGCCGGAGGCAACCACAAAGGCCTTCTTGGAGGTCTTGGCCTCGTCGAAGAAACCTCTTTATGCGGGTGCGAAAATATCTCAGCTGGATGCCATCTCGCAACTGATTGCAGTCAAGGCTGAGTATGGCTGTAGCCAGAAATGCTTCGAAGCATTCCTGGGAGTATGGGCTAACAGCCTCCCTGAGGGTCATGAACTACCGAAAAGCATGTACGATACAAAGAAAATCATGAAGGCACTCTCTATGGATTATGAGAAAATAGATGTTTGCCCAAAGAATTGCCTTTTGTTTAGGCACGAGTATGCGGATGACAAGTACTGTAGGAAGTGCGGTTCATCTCGGTACATTGAGGTGGTCGGTGAGGATGGTGAGAAAAAGCAGCTAACCATCCCCGTTAAGGTTCTTCGATATCTTGATTTTATAAAAAGACTGCAGCGCCTTTTCATCATGAAGGAGTCTGCCAAAATGATGAAGTGGCACAAGGAAGGTGTAAGGTACAATCCAAAAAAAATCATACATCCATCGGGAGGGGAAGCATGGAAGTCATTCGATGAAGAATACCCCGAGGAAGCAGCCGAGGCTGGGAATGTCAGAATAGCCATATCAGGTGATGGGTTGAATCCATATGGTATGTCGTCCAATCCATACAGCTGCTGGCCTGTGTTTGTAATTCCGCTCAATCTTCCTCCTGGTGCCCTAATGCAACGGAAGACCATGTTCTTGTCGCTCATCATTCCGGGGCCTGACTACCCGGGGAAGCAGTTGGGTGTGTTTATGCAGCCGCTTGTGGATGCTTTGCACCATTCTTGGTATTTTCCGAGGTTGAATACGACCGGGATTTGCAGAGAAATTTCTTGATGAAAGTTTGGTTGCACTATTGCATGCATGACTTTCCCGGCTATGCTCTATTCTGCGGATGGTGTACAAGTGGTAAGATGCCATGCCCAGTGTGCATGCAGGCTCTGCGAATGATTTGGCTGAGTAAGGGTGGCAAGTATGTAGCCTTTGACCTGCATCGACAGTTCCTCCCTCCAGACCATCCAGACAGGGAAGACAAGAAGAACTTCACGAAAGGCCGGGTTGTTCATGAAGTAACCGAGATTCCAACATTTTCGGGGGCAGATGTTCTTGCTCAGCTAAAAGCTCTCAAGCCTAAAGTCAAAGGCAAAGGCAAAGCCAAAGCCAAAGGCTTCGAGGGATATGGTGAGACGCACAACTGGACGCACATTACCCCCTTCTCGCAGCTTCCCTATTTCAAGGACCTCAAACTTCCTTACAATATTGATGTGATGCACACCGAAAAGAATGTGGCAGAGTCACTTTTCCACACGATCCTCAACATTCCTGATAAGACGAAGGATAACGTAAAAGCTAGAGCCGATCAACAGAGAATTTGTGATAGACCACGCCTTAACATTAAGCCTCCCACAGGCGGTCGTAAAAACTGGTTCAAGCCAGATGCTGACTTTGTCCTTAAACCGCCAGAAAAAAAAGAAGTACTTATCTGGCTGAAACAAATTTTGAAGTTCACCGATGGTTATGTATCGAATATAAGTAATGGAGTCAATCTTAACCCCATGAAGACGATTACTACAACATTAACCCCATGACATACGAGGGAGTGTTCTATCAAGAGCAACCTGATGATGATGATGATGATGTGGTTAGAAACGATGACGCTAGACCATTGGGTGATGATGATGTGGACCCAAACGTCGACGATGCACGGAATGATGGTGAGAACATTGTCAATGAAAATGACATACTTATGCTAGAAAAGTTAAACGAAGACGCTGACGACGAGGAAGAGCCTCCACATCCGTCGGACAACGAAAATGATATGATTGATAGTGATGATGAGACGGACCGAGAAAGAGGTTACAACAGTGATGATTCATATGGGTTCTAGCAGATGTACGTTTCAAGTATTTTTTTTCTATAGTTTAGGAATATGCCTTTTTATTAATGTGTTTATTATCATGCCTTTTCCTTCATTTCATTAATTTACTAATTGCTTTTTCTCTTTTCAATGCAGGTTCGTGGAACATGGGCAAGGGGAAGGCCGACAGCGTGGGTTTCCTACGCAAGGTCGTCGGCCTGCCTAGTCGGAGTGGTCGAGCACGTAATCCTCCCCCTCGGCTACTTGACGATGACTCCTCACAGGGAGGTCGAGGGAGAGGTGCCCCTAGAGGAGGAGGGGGCGGGGGGAGAGCCTCTAGAGGACGAGGTGCTGGGGGGAGAGCCACTACAGGGGGTCGCGGCCAGAAAGAGCGCACCCTCACCGACTTAGGGGTGTTGTTTTCGAGGCCCTCCTCTAGTGAGGTAACCTCCTCTAGTGAGGCAGGCGAGGAGAAGGAGGAGGAGGAGGAGGTGGAGGAGGAGGCAGGCGAGGAGGAGGAGGAGGAGGAGGTTGGGGAGGGGGAGGCAGGCGAGGAGGAGGGTGGTGGCGGGGATGATGGTGGTGACGGGAAGGGGGTTGACACGAAGGGGTGGCTGCGTGGCAACGCAAAGCTACCAAAGCAGGTTCCTGCTACTGAGGAGCAGAAGTGGCTCATTGAGCCCACGGGAAAAGAGTAAGTGGTTCATTATGTTGCTTGTCACATGCTTATTCCGGTTGTTATTTATTTTTCTTGTCACATGCTAATCGTTCATTCTTTTGCAGCAACTGGATATATTCTAAAGGGGTCCGTATTCCCAACGGCCTCATCACCGTCTTGCTGAAGTTATATTGGCCGGGGTTGTACTGTCCTGATCCAGTCAGGCAGCCGGACCGTCGGGTTTTGGCCATGAGCTGGGACCACTGGGAAGCGGCCCACCACGCGGACCATGAGACCCATGCCAAGGCCGTGATCACTACTTTCTGGGTGAGTTCTCTTCAGAAGCACAAGTCCATTCTAGTTTCATGAATGATTTAACTCATGGCTTCTCCCATTCTTGTTTCATGCATGATTGTAGAAATTCTATCGAGTTCTTCCGGAGCACAGGGCTAGAGCGGACCAGATCGTGCTGCACCAATGCAAGAAGAAGGCCCACCAGATGCAGTACGAGGTGCGCTATGTGGCCATCTCCACATACTACCACGACTATCTTGGTGTGAAGATGACCAAGGAAGAAGCGCGGAGGATGGGCATTACCTTGGAGAGGCCCGAGTTCTTGGCGGTAAGTATAAAAGATTTTTCATTATGCTTTCATATATTATGCTTTCATTATGCTTTCATTACCTTGTGGTACATTATGCTTTATGCTTTATGCTTCCATAACACCAATTTGGACACACCTACATGCCATTATGCTTTTATTATGTAGGTGTGTCCAAATTGGTGTTATGGAAAAGACGAGTCCTGGGCGGCATTGGTGGATCTTTGGTGTGATGAGGCTGGAGCCTGGGCGGCTATGAGAACCAAAAATAAGGCTAACCGAGGGACGGAGGGAGTACATGCTCAGGGAAACCGAAACCACTATCTCCACAAGGCAGTTAATGTATGACTAACCCCATTAAACATTCTTCTTCTTCTATTTACCATCACTTTCTTATGTATGACTAACCTCTGTTTGGTGGTGCAGGAGGAGAAACTGAAGCGGCCGCTCTCACACATGCAGGCATGGGAGATCGCCCATACGCGGAAGGACCCCAAGCCTGGCGAGCCCAAGTACTACGGCAAGAAGACCGCATAGAGGAAGAAGGCCTACTCTGAAGCGTATCTGGAGTTACATCCTGACACACCTAACCCCATTGCGGCGCCTCTGGACGACATGGCGGTGTTGAGGATGGGGCCCAAGGAGCACGGTTGGGAGGCGGTTCTCGATGCTGTGATCACTCCTAGTATCTCCTACACACAGCTTCGTCGGATCGACCCGAGCCTGAGCCAGCGCACGAGCCAGCCAGTGACCAGTACACAGTACCTCTTTCAGGAGCAACAATCTGTAAGTATTTTCCCTCTTATCTTCATTTCTCACTTCATTTTCCGCATTTAGTAGTTTTATGAGTTCCATCCTGTCATACCGTAGGCCTACATGGAGTACACACGCCAGGAGACCATGGCGTGGCATCAGAGGCTTTATGAACACCAAGTGCAGAGGGATAGCCAGATGCAGCAGGCTTTTCAGGATATGGCGGCCGGCAGGTGTCCTCAGTTCCCTCCAGCACAATGCCCTCCAGCACAACCAGTGCTGATGAGCTTTGAGGAGTTTGTGGCACAGAACGCTGGCCCCTCGCCGGTTAGTTCATCCCCAATCTATTCACCCAAAGCATGTCATGCCTTTCAACACAGTCATATATCCCGTGCATATGTCTTTTCAACATCCAGGGAACACGTGGATCTACCGTTGGCGGCGGTCTTCGCAGCACTCTGGAGACACGGAGCCCGACCACTCCGATCCACGGAGGCGGAGGCGGAGGCGGTCTTGGCGGTAGCGCTGCCGCTAGCACTGACGACCTGGGCTTTGGCCGTCTTGGCGGTGACGACCTCCGCGGTGCTCGATGATCCTTGTGTGGTGATGATGCTTGAGATGACTTGTGTGTGGTGATGATCATTTAGATGACTTGTGTGCTTCTCTATATGCTTATGTTGGTTGTGATGATTTTCATTTAGAGACTTGTGTGTGATGATGCTTATGCATATATTGTTGTGATGGTGCCGGATGATATTCCGTTGTGTTTTATATGTCTATCTCATCATATATATCTGCTGATATGTGCTGCTATTTGAATTGAATTGATCTGAAAACAAACAGAAAAAAGAAAAAAAAAGAAAAAGTAAACTATGCCGACGGCTAGGCCGTCGGCATAGGTCTAGCGTGAGCTCCCAGTAGCTGACACGTGGGCGCCTATGCCGATGGCATGGCCGTCGACTTAGTTTAAAACTGTGCCGACGGCTAGGCCGTCGGCATAGGCGCCCACGTGGCAGCTACTGGGAGCTCTGTATGAAGAACTATGCCGACGGCCTGGCCGTCGGCTTAGTTTCAAATTATGCCGACGGCACGGCCATCGGCATAGGCCTGGTCCTAGAGCAGCGGCTGGTCGCCACGTGGCACCCCTATGCCGACGGTCTAGCCGTCGGCATAGGTTTTGACTAAGCCGACGGCTAGGCCGTCGGCATAGGGGTGCCATGTGGCTATCAGTCATTGGGCAGACTTGACGGCGGCCGCCGTTAGGCGTGATAGTTGGCGACGGCCAAGGCCGTCGGCATAGATGTACGGCCCCCGTCGGCGTATCATATATGCCGACGGCTTTTCTAAGCCGACGGCCTCCCTGGCTGTGCCGACGCATATGTTGCCGACGGCCCTATGCCGACGGGGGCCGTCGGCATAGGTCTACCCCGACGGGACTCAGGCCTATGCCGACGGCCCTTGCCGTCGGCATAGGGGGCGATTCCGGTAGTGTATGAGCATCTCAAGTCTAGCTGCCCATCGGTTCTCAAGGAGCTCATAGCTAGAATCCTCCCGGCTGAATGGGACGTGGCAAAGGATATGGTCATGGAAATTTAGTAATAATGCGTTTGGTACTTTTATATATATGGCATCCAAATTTATAGTACTCTACTTCATGTATGGCTGCATATTTATGTTTCAGAACAAAAATGCTATTGTATTTATCAATCACATTCAATCGAGTCACATGAGTGGCTAGAAATGTTAATTTCTTTCCTTGCGAGATAAAAGAAAGTAGTATTATTTAGACTGCACATCTACACACCTTGCTTATCCATTGTGTATTAGTTTAACTACTCCCTCCGTTCTTAAATATAAGTCTTTTTAGAGATTTCAATAAGCGACTATATACGGAGCAAAATGAGTGAATCTACACTCTAAAATATGTCTATATACATCCGTATGTAGTCTATAGTGAAATCTCTAAAAAAACTTATATTTAGTAACTTAGGGAGTACTATTCAGTCGATTACTTAATGCATGCATGATTACGTTAAGCTGGAAGCAGAGTCAGTGCAATCCTTGTTCCAGTGCTCCCATAAATGGTCTAAACTCTGGATATTTTTCAGAAAATAGAACTTCAATACCTTCGGCCTTTTCACCAACTGAAACCGGGATACCAAGAGAATCAGTCAAAAATGACAAAATGACAACAAATCAGACCATCATTTCCCTCTGAATATTGCCTGTAGTGCAGCTGTGTATTTTTTTTCCCGGGAAGACCATCATGGTTAGGTTTATTACTTAAACACAAGGTATATCATCCACAAGAAGTTGTAAAACAGAATCTGGGCATCCGCCGGCCACAATAACTTAGCTAGCTCATGCGCTGCGAAATTTGCTTCCGGAGCACAATGCTCAATCTTGACCTTCCCGGAGCCCCGAATCAGCTCCTTGCATTCATAGAGAATAGTTGCCGCAGTAGTCGCATGGCTTTTCAATGATTGTCATCTCCTGGACCACCACAAGGCAGTCTTATTGCACGATTATATAATGAACGCCCAGATTTCTTGCAAGAGTCAGGGCCCTGACGGAGTGCGATAGCTTCAGCTGTATTGGTGTCAAGGACCTAATTCAGAAGGCAATTAATCATAAGCAGAAACAAAATCACCTACGTCCTCTTGGATGATGGCCCTGGCCCCGCATGATCCTGAACTGTCTTCATAAGCGTATAACCAGCATAAACATTTAGTAAAAGCATACCATGGGGTTTGCTCCAACCACTATTGCCTCTAAGGTGTTGGACTTACATAGCTTGTCACCAAGGCGTTGATCGCCACCGAGGGTCTGGAAGGGTTCTGGCGTTCTGCATGCGCTCGCCATTCCTTTTCTGCCAGATCCACCATATGCACAGGCTGTAGCGACAATATCCTGAAATGCTACAGTACCCAGCTACTGCTCCTGTGATTTTGGGTCATAGAGTAGAAATTCAAGTACAGTGGACCCAAGGGCATCATTTATCACCTTTTCGATGCCAAGTTCCTTCCAAACAGATTTTACCCGTTCACAAGTAAGAAGTACATGTCAAATATCTTCGGCGTCCTTCCGCACACATGACATAGCACAGAGTTCATCATATGCCTATTCGTGAGAATGCGGAAACATGGAATTGG
Source organism: Triticum urartu (assembly GCF_003073215.2). Taxonomy (NCBI): domain Eukaryota; kingdom Viridiplantae; phylum Streptophyta; class Magnoliopsida; order Poales; family Poaceae; genus Triticum; species Triticum urartu. The sequence continues at coordinate 582,188,272 of NC_053026.1, forward strand.
TCCGTGTAGGCAGAGCCAGATAAAGATCTTCACCTCTGCAGGTATCTGATTCTCCATAATATTTTCCACATAGGGTGAGCTAAGGGGCTTCCCTGTCACCAGAGGGTGGTTGTTGTCCCGAGAAAATGGCGGGATAAAAAGTTTTTGCGGTTGAGTATAGTGAAAACATTCTCCAAAATGTCTTGTTGTGCTGGAATATCATTGGTGTTCAGGTCATTACGTTCGGCTGGATTTTTTTATTTTTTTTAGAAAAGAAAGATGACCCCCGGCCTTTGCATCTGGGAGATGCATGCGGTCACTTTATTGATTATTTTCGAGGACCTTACAAAGTATTACAACAATATGCCTGAATCCGTCATCTTGACAACATATGCCACTACTCCTATCCATATGATGAAGGGGTGCTAGCTGGGCCAAATACCCAAACAACTCACCTAAGCCTATCATCAAAAGTCAGAAGCCCCAGCCGAGCCACTTACTGGGTCTGGGGCATAAACTGGTCTGACGCACTCACATGTGTCATCGCCGCCATCTTCCACAGGTCTGTCTTCAGAGCAGATATTGAGGCTTCTACCTTGTCAGGCCACTCTGCCATCGACGCCAGACAACTACCTCCTACTGCGCGAGTCCATCACCGTGCATCGGGCGCCGAGTCTTCACTGCGCCACGCCGCCGAGATCTGCCATCATCAATGTGTAGGATGAAGCACTGCTCCACCAAAAAAGCCGCCCATTGGTTCCTCGATCCCGTGTACGCCTCCAAGAATGACGCCCCCAAGGAGGAAACGACACCAACGCGCCGCCGTCGTCCGATCTACTGATATAGGGTTTCCCCCGAAGGTAGCGGATAGAGATCTGGAGCTTCTCCACGGCGATGCCTTCAAGAAGGTAATGACACAAAAGAATGCCGCCAATGCCGGTCTTGGCATCAAGCCGAGATCAAGGTTTTCACCCGGATCCGCTCGAAGAACCTCCATCAAGCATCGTGTGCATGGGTCGCTGCCGATCTGAGCCGCCGCACATCGAGCAGGCCGCACCGGCCAGATCAAATCTGTCCGGAGGACAAACCACGCATGGCGCCGACCCAACCACCAGGCCCTCCATGCCGCCACCGCCGATCCGAGGTCAGATGGTCCGTTGCCGCAGACCCGGCCACCGCCGCCGAACACAGCCAAGGCCGCTGCCCGAAGCAGGGCCGACCGCCGCACCCGCCACCATCGCCGCCCTACGCCGAGGCAGCCGCCGCGCTGCCGCCGGTCAAGGCAGGCCCACCAGGCCACCAAGGCTAGATCGGCCGTGCCACCACACGCCGCGGGGCTCCGCACCGCCCCCATGACGCAGGAGAGAGGGAAGGCCCCCGCCACCGCCGTCAGCCCCCGGGCTATAGGCCGGCGACATCCTTTGGCGGCGACGGAGGGAGGGATGGAAGGACGGGGAGCCCCGGCAGCTAGGGTTGCGATCCCACCCGAGTTGCCCGAGCGGGGGTGTTCTGCTGGATTATTCAGTCATTGGTGTTCCAAACGGTAGATATGCTTCTGAATTAGTTTTGCAGATTAGGCTACCAAGAGAATCAGGTGACATGAGCTGATGATTGAGGGCCTCATCACACCGTTGCCCTGTTTTGTAGCGACTGACTTCAATGGTAGGCTGCTTGGGTCTTTAAAACATCTCTACTAGATGTTTGCGTTACTTCGTTCTGTCTGGTTATTTGCACTCGTGAGATATGTCCACGGCTCGACTGCTTCTGTTAGCAAGCTAGCACTTACTTTGGGTAAACGTTTCACACCGGCGGATCGGTGGAAGCTTCGGCCGGTCCAATCCACGCGCACGCGCGCGACTTATTCATGAGCAACTAGGTGGCGTGGTGGACCCGAGTTGACTGGTTCTCCTGCGTTATCCCTTCTTCTCTTCTAGGCTACTCGCTTTTATCCCCTTCTTTCGTATATTTTTTTTCTTCGAGCTCGCGCGTCTCCGCTTGCCCATCCTCCTTGTCATGGCCAGCCTTTATTCTTCTTCCTCACAGCGTCCCTCCATGCCAAGGCCATGCGCCACCTACCCCCTCGTCCTAATGGCGCACTCCTAGGTCCCCAACTCCCTGCCCGTGCTATTATGGCCATTGGCGCGTGCTATAACCAGCAGCGGAAAAGCTATAACCGTTTGATTCAAAAGCTTCAACACGTGGTATATTAAGCTTCAATCGAATACCACGCACAGAAAAAAGCTACAATCGTTCATACGAAAGCTTCAACTGTAGTTTGAAAAAGTTTCAACCAGCGACAGCTGGAGGTGGAAGAAGATGACAAAACGCTGCAGTTTTGCTACATGCTTCAACTGTCATAGATTTTGCTACCGGCATATCATTTTGCTACAACTAGGGTCACGTTTTGCTACAACACACAACCGGCGTCGTGGTTTTGCTACAACTAGCATTGCTTTTTGCTACAACCGGCATAATGTTTTGCTGCATCCAGCACGGCCGAGTTGCGACCCGCGACGGCGACGACGACTTTTTTGTTGCAACCGTCGTAGGTATTTGCTACGTCCGGCAATGGGTTTTGTTACATCTGTTCATTTATGCAAATGTTCCTACCTCCAACCGCGAGCTACAACCAGTGAAAACAACAATGTTTCTTTTTTGCTACAACCGTGTCTCCATTTTGCTACGACAAACAAAGAAAAATGCTACAACGGGCAATTCTATTTGCTGGAACCAGACAATCACCAACGAGGTGGAGCTGCATCCATGACGTGCGCGGGCGACGAGGGCGGGATCCATCCATGGCGAGCGTGGGCGACGAAACTGCATCCATGGCAAGCGCCGGGCGGCGGAGCTACATCCATGGTGAGCGCAGATCTCTGATGAGCGCGGGCGGCAGAGCTGCATCCATGACAAGCGCGGATCTGGGGCAAGCGCGGACGGCCGGCAAGGGCGCCCACCGGCGACGAGGAACGCCGCGGTGGTGCTTCAAGCTCGGCTGTTTTCTTGCGAGGATATGGCGTGGTGTCGGTGACGCTCGGGCCGTTGCAATTTTTTTTTTAAAAATTGACTCAGAAGGAGGAGAAAGCGAGGGACAGATCTGACGGTTTAATCGCTGCATCGGGCGGCCAGGGCTAGACCGGCCAACTGTTGGGCTGGTGCGCCGGCGCCTAGCGTCGCTCCTTACTTTTTGATTCGTGCCACAAGGTAAAGCGCCGCTAATTGCACGTCCAGTAGCAGCATTAGCTTCGTATAAATCGCTGCTGGTTGTTTGAACCGAAACATGCGTTCGGCTGGTGTGGTGATTCAAGTAAGTTTTGTCGTGTTCCTTCTGCACGGAACGCTGCTAGTTTACTGCCAACTTGCGGCGTCCGCTTTCCTCAAACCCTGCTGGTGTTTCGAGGCAGAATACCTTCCTTGGGGTACAACACTAGCAGCGTTTGTTCTGTCCAACGCAGCTACTTCCTCGGTTTCAAATTACTCGTCGTATAAATTGATGTATCTAGAACTAAAATATATCTAGATACATCCATATCTATAACAAGTAATTTGGGACGAAGGAAGTAGTTCTGTAGTACTATTACAAGCGCCCATTACTTTCCTGGACCCCGTTGGTAGTTGGTCAAATTAGCAGTCGCGTCTTGTTTTAGCCGAACGATGCTACTGGCAAAATCCTAAAAGGGGCTTTCCTACTAGTGGATACCTTGTGCGAGGGGTTTACGTGGTCTATGAGATTGCTACCGATAGTTCTATATGAGAATAGATGTCTATGAGAGCCCCCTTGTCTTCACTTAGAGCAAGTATAATAAGCTTATGTAAGCAGACTATAAGGATTAAAATATTGTTTTTTTGCTGACATGGAGGGAAGAGAAGAGGAGAGAGAAGATGAGCCAGCTACAGAATAAGAGCTAGCTGCAGCACGTGCTCCTAAACACTATGTGAGAGTGAAAGGTGGGCCATGTATTAATGAAGTAGCACATCTTTGTATCTTACTATTATACTTGAAGACTATAAGATTGGCTATAGATGACATGGCAATATCATATAGCCATCAGCTGACTGTACTATTAACCATGCTCTTATATACACAGTCTTGGCTGTCGCCGCCCTAGACTTGGTGGGCAAGAAGTTCTGCGATGCCCACTTTAGGGTTCCCTTTGATCCTCAGGCCTCGTGGGCTTCTAGGAAGGCATGATGCCGGGCTCCCTTGGGTTCTTCCCCGGTGCATGACACCATCATTGCCACTATCAAGCGTCCTGCTGGAGGGCTTCATGGAAAAAGGATGGGCCCCATAGCGGATGAAGGCTCAACCAAGTCTTCTCTCGTTAACGATGGCATGACGAAGTGGTGCGTTCCATAGAGGAGGAAACAAGTCAATGCAGACAACGACAAGGTGAACACTTGAGGGCAACTCGCGGAGACGGCGCGTAGGGGCTTGTAGCCAATTTCTTCGCAAGCGTTAATGGCACAACCACAATTCATGAAAATCTAGTGGCATCCATCGAATATCGGATCCGGGTAGTAGCACATATCGAGTTTTTCCTTTTTATAATTGGGCTCTAGTTGTTCTCTTATGGCCTATGGGTACAAGTTTTGAGTTATGTTGCCCGATGTTGCCTTGAGTTTGTTCTGTGTTCTCGGTGATGTGCTGCCGTTGTATCCTCAGAAGCTTGGAATCTTTTGCCCCTGGTCGTTACCTAGTTAGATGTATGGTGAATGTTTTGCGAGCTTGCACCCATGTTGATGCGCGAACCTTATTCGATAACTAAAATTGGAGGCTATGCTCCTTAATTCCAACAAATGGTACACTGCCTATTTTGCGGGCAAACAATATTTTTACGGTTTAGTACAATGAAAACATTCTTCAAAACATCTACAGTTTTTTTGTCAACGGGGAGCTCGTCCTAGTTTCATTCTCATAAAAGATGAAACCAGTGATACATTGTTTTTGATAGCCAGCGGTCTACACATCCTACAAACTCAGCCGCCTCAAAAGCAAACAAGGTGTGTCAGAATATCGAAACAAAGTATTACATCATGGAATAAGAAACAAACTACAAAGTACTAGAGATTGTCTTCAGCTAGAGCATGATGACAGATCTCGTCATTTCTCTCATGATTCTTTATCAAATATACTCCCATCGAAGCCATTCTTCCATGGCCAGTGTCGTCGGTAGCCTCGGCCCAAGAAAGTTGATTTGGGGGTAATTACATAATTGACCAGTCTAGTCTTGCTCCAACTTCAAAGGCGATGCTAGTTTAAATACTGACATTCTATTAAGATGTTAAATCGTGATCACGACAGAAAAGAACAGATGTTGTATTTCTGTCGTTGGTGTTCCAATGCTCCTCTTGCACTCTTGCCTGTTCTTCCCAAAATGGTCAAGATGCTTCTAAATTGTTCCATTATTACCTAATTAGAGCGAATGCACTCTCGGCCATCTGGTCTCCTCCCCGAGCTGATCTCAGTCGTCCGTTTATCTCACAGCGTCTGGTAAAAACCAACCAGAAGAAACCTAAGTTGCCAGTCCTCTCTCTCCCTTCTACTGCTCCCGCCGCCACCCTTTTCCCTTGCACGTATCTCCCTCCCGATCCACCAGCTCTCGCACCCTCCTCCAATCCTCGTCTCGTCACATGATCTGCCACCCCCCCCCCCCCCCCCCCCCTAGCGTTGGGTGCGAGTTGTGCAACCGTGCGAGCATTTTATCTCTCTCCTCCATTGGCATAATAAAATCATCACCGTGAAAATCGCCAACGTGGCATGGTCCATTGATTGGCCTTTCTTTTGTTGTTGGAGGGTGTGATGGTGAATGTTTTGTGAGCTTGCACCCCTAATGATGCGTGAACCTTATTTGGTAACTAAAATTGGAGACTATGCTCCTTAATTCCAAAAAAATGGTACACTGCCTGTTTTATTGAGAAAATTTGGGTGAGAAAATGTTTTTACAGTTGAGTACAATGAAAACATTCTCCGAAACCTCTACAGTTCTTTTATCAATTGCGGCCTCAGTTTCATTCTCATAAAAGACGAAACCAATGATACAATGTTTTTTTATATACAGCAGTCTACACATCCTACAAACTCAGCAGGCCTCAAAGGAAAACTAAATTTATCATAATATCGCAGAAAAATATTACATCATGGAATAAGAAAAAAACTGAAAAATACTAGAGATTGTCTTCAATTAGAGCATGATGACATATCTTGTCATCTCTCCCATGATTCTTCATCAAATACTCCATCGAAGCCATTCTTCCATAACAAGCGTCGTCGGTAGCCTCAGCCCATGAAAGTTGATTTAGGGCAATTACATAATTGAGCAGTCTAGTCTTGCTCCAACTTCAAAGGCCACGTTAGTTTAAATATCCACATTTTATTAAGATGTTAAACGTGACCGCGATAGAAAAGAAAAGGTGTTAATTTTTTTAAAGCAAATATGTTATATTGTTGTCGTTGATGTTCCAATGGTCATCTTGCCCATTCTTCCCAAAATGGTCACGATACTTCTAAACCCACTCCGTCCCAAATTTTTTTGTCTTAGATTTCTCTAGATACGGATGTATCTAATATTAAAACATGACTTGATACATCCGTATTTAGACAAATCTAAGGCAAGAATTTTGGAACGGATGGAGTAGGTAGGAAGTGCGCCTTGCCGCATCCGGCAATAGTGGTGCTTCCGGATATAGTCATATCCAATCCGATAATATAGTCATAAGACCATTGCAAATATAAAAAATAGCAATGATATTGGTCCAGTATAGTGCCATACAACAAATTATTTTCTATGAATAAGATATGAAATTTAAGATGAGTTTTAGACGTGGATAACATATTGGATAGAATATATTGACAAAGATGATGAACAATTCAAACATAATCATTGGCCGTCACATGAAAATTTATTCAAAAATGAGCAGATGTGCTAAGTCAAAGAAGAAGAACAGTACAAAGGATACATTGAGCTTATATAAGCATACGAAGCCCGAAATACAAGGGTGAACATGGTTCCACGCGCAGCCATGTGAATAGTAAATTTGAAAAAAATATTATAAAAAATTATAAATTTCAGGGTATGAAACTTAGTCGACCATTCTACTCACGTGTGAGGTTCCGTGATGTATTGACACCCATAGTATTTTTAGTGAAGAAAATACAATTAGGACAATACTATTCATCGAACAATGTTTCTTAATATAGCTTCAATTTTTTTTCATTTTTGCCTAGATTACTATGGATGCGATTTCTTCGTGAAATTTCATACCTGAGTATACTGATTGACTATGTATATTACATAAAAATTTCATTTTTTTTATTTATTTTTTTCCAGTATTTGTTTTGAATTTACTATTCATATGGGGTGCGCGTGGAACCATGTTCACCAAATTCGCGTCCTATGAAGGCAGTCTATGTAGACATAACTCGACATCATCGATATAATAGTTCATAAAGTCAGATATAGGCCAGATATGTTCTCCTTATAGACACCACCAGTAAATACATAGTACATGACTTAGTTGCCTCATCGTGATCTATTCTCATACGGTATGGTAGACAAAAGATAGTACTCAACGTACATAAGGACCTTGATCATCGTCGTGCCTTCCTGTTGCCTTTAACTTAACCAAATGCCTGCAAAGAAGCAACAAAGAACCACATCAGTGGCTACATAAGTGAGTAGAATAACAGTACCAACAAATATAGCCAATGATCAATGTCTAAAGGTACTAATCGCAATCACAATTCATACTGGAGGTTACTTGATAATTAGCACGAACATGTGAGAAGAGGTCGCATCTCACCTACGGCATGGAGCATAAAAAATATTAGGATCTCTTCCTTTCCCGTAGTATGAACATGACATCGCTGCATTGCACCTTGATGTGTCGCCACTTCCACCAGCCGATTAGCAGGAGCTATCGATTTGTATTTGCAACCACACATGTTGTTTAGGCAGCTTCAATAATATCTAAAAGAAAGACCATTATGTTTCATTACAGCAGCAGCAAAGAGTACTATTTTGAATCAGATAACGAATCACTTGTATTCTATACCTAAGCCATAAATATGAACAACTTACCTATAAACTACACATCTTTCAGACACTCGGACCCATAGTGCTCCTTGGAGCAGTCCTATATCTCAAAAGATAATCATTCACCTGCAAGGGCAAGTAAGTAGGCTTCATTAAGAAAATGTAGTATCCATCTTAAGTCCTAGACATAACAAAGATATCGTTACTCCTACTTGCCTCGCCAAGACCTGAGACTTTAGGAGCTATACCATAAGGTGCTTTTATTGCAATTAGAATCTGATTCATAAAGTTACATATTGGAGAATAGTTGAGCTCAAGAAGCTGGAGAAAGATGGCACATTGTTGAGCACAAGAAGTTGTTCTCACTTGCATATTTGCACAATTTAATTTATTGGAGTGCTCCTGTGTAATTTTTTAAAAGGAAAAAATGGAAAATAGTTTGCAATCAACGGTTTAAGGGTAGATTATTTATAAATGAGAATGTTTTCATCAAACGAACAAAGCATCACAAGGAAAATATGAGCCCATTCATAGTATACAACTACTGTGAGCTATCAAAATGCATGATTCTTCTATGAGACATGCTGTATCCAACTAACTGTTAACAACAGAAGAGGGGAACTCATAGGAAGATTTAAGGCTATGAACATGGTATTTTAGGTAAGTTGCTTATACATGAGCTCATAGATCATCATCCAAATGAATAGTATATTATTAGTACTCTTATCAGAAGTGAACCTACAGGATGCATCATCAATTACATAGTCCCATTTTAATGTTTTATCCTACTACTACTGGTATAATATGTCACAACACAGCCAATGCAATACTATTGAATAGGAAATATAACATTTCTTAGGCACTTCTGGCACGACTAATGGAATGAATAATTTCAGTGCTCTCTCGCCCAGTGAATGGTGGTAATACCTCAAATATATTGTTTGATCATAATATATATTCTTTATCAGGTTTTGAGTATCACAATGGGTTAATATCCTACCATGTAAAGTCGGAACGGCTGTAGTTATATTAGCAAAATCATGAAATCAATTAATTCCATTATAACTAAATTATACTTTGGAATGTTGCTGGTGTCATTACAAAGAAAATATGTTCATTAAGCATATGATAATAATAGACTTATTAATATTATTCGCATGGGATTAACCACAACTTAAAAGGTCTCGGTTAATTTAACCTGATGCCATTTGAATATTGTCCTCTGCAGTGATATGTCTCCAACGTATCTATAATTTTTTATTGTTCCATGCTATTATATTATCTATCTTTGGTGTTTTATATGCATTAATCTGCTATTTTATGTGATTTTTGGGAATGATCTATTAACCTAGAGCCCAGTGCCAGTTTTTGTTTTTTCCTTGTTTTTGAGTTTCGTAGAAAAGGAATATCAAAGGAGTCCAAATGACCTAAAAATTTACGGTGATTTTTTATGGACAAGAAGAAGCCCCCGAAGCAAAAGAGTTGGACCAGAAGAGCCACGAGGCCTCCACAAGGGTGGAGGGCACGCCCTCCGACCTTGTGGTTGACTCGTGGACCCCCCTGACATGTTCTCAATGCCAAAAATTCCTATAAATATAGAAACCCCCAGAAATAAACCTAGATCGGGAGTTCCACCGCCGCAAGCCTCTGTAGCCACCAAAAGCCAATCGAGGCCCTGTTCTGGCACCCTGTCAGAGGGGGGAAGCATCACCGGTGGCCATCTTCATCATCCCGGCGCTCTCCATGATGAGGAGGGAGTAGTTCACCCTCGGGGCTGAGGATATGTACCAGTAGCTATGTGTTTGATCTCTCTCTCTCTCTCTCTCCCATGTTCTTGATTTGGCATGATCTTGATGTACCACGAGCTTTGCTATCATAGTTGGATCTTATGATGTTTCTGTTGGGGAACGTAGTAATTTCAAAAAATTTCCTACGCACACGCAAGATCATGGTGATGCATAGAAACGAGAGGGGAGAGTGTTGTCTACGTACCCTCGTAGACCGATAGCGGAAGCGTTAGCACAACACGGTTGATGTAGTCGTACGTCTTCACGGCCCGACCAATCAAGCACCGAAACTACGACACCTCCGAGTTCTAGCACACGTTCAGCTCGATGACGATCCCCGGATTCCGATCCAGCAAAGTGTCGGGGAAGAGTTCCGTCAGCACGATGACGTGGTGACGATCTTGATGTTCTACCGTCGCAGGGCTTCGCCTAAGCACCGCTACAATATTATCGAGGATTATGGCGGAGGGGGGCACCACACACGGCTAAGAGAACGATCACGAAGATCAACTTGTGTGTCTAGAGGTGCCCCCCTGCCCCCGTATATAAAGGAGCAAGGGGGGTGTGGCCGGCCCTAGGAGGAGGTGCGCCGGAGGAGTCCTACTCCTACCGGGAGTAGGACTCCCCCCTTCCCTAGTTGGATTAGGACTTGGGGGGAAGGAGGAGAGGGAAGAAAGGAAAGGGGGGGCGCCGCCCCCCTTCCTTGTCCAATTTGGACTTGGGGGGGGGGGGGCGTGCGGTAGCCCCTAGGCCTCCTCTCCTCTTCCTCTACTAGGCCCATTAAGGCCCATTAGGTTACTGGGGGGATCCGGTAACCTCCCGGCACTCCGGTAAAATGCCGATTTCACCCGGAACACTTCCGATGTCCAAACATAGGCTTCCAATATATCAATCTTTATGTCTCGACCATTTCGAGACTCCTCGTCATGTCCGTGATCACATCCGGGACTCCGAACAAACTTCGGTACATCAAAATATATAAACTCATAATGAAACTGTCATCGTAACATTAAGCGTGCGGACCCTACGGGTTCGAGAACAATGTAGACATGACCGAGACATGTCTCCGGTCAATAACCAATAGCGGAACCTGGATGCTCATATTGGCTCCTACATATTCTACGAAGATCTTTATCGGTCAGACCGCATAACAACATACGTTGTTCCCTTTGTCATCGGTATGTTACTTGCCCGAGATTCGATCGTCGGTATCTCAATACGTAGTTCAATCTCGTTACCGACAAGTCTCTTTACTCGTTTCGTAATACATCATCTCGCAACTAACTCATTAGTTGCAATGCTTGCAAGGCTTATGTGATGTGCATTACCGAGAGGGCCCAGAGATACCTCTCCGACAATCGAAGTGACAAATCCTAATCTCGAAATACGCCAACCCAACATGTACCTTTGGAGACACCTGTAGAGCTCCTTTATAATCACACAGTTACGTTGTGACGTTTGGTAGCACACAAAGTGTTCCTCCGGCAAACGGGAGTTGCATAATCTCATAGTCATAGGAACATGTATAAGTCATGAAGAAAGCAGTAGCAACATACTAAACGATCGGGTGCTAAGCTAATGGAATGGGTCATGTCAATCACATCATTCTCCTAATGATGTGATCCTGTTAATCAAATGACAACACATGTCTATGGTTAGGAAACATAACCATCTTTGATTAACGAGCTAGTCAAGTAGAGGCACACTAGTGACGTTTAGTTTGTCTATGTATTCACACAAGTATTATGTTTCCGGATAATACAATTCTAGCATGAATAATAAACATTTATCATGATATAAGGAAATAAATAATAACTTTATTATTGCCTCTAGGGCATATTTCCTTCAGTCTCCACTTGCACTAGAGTCAATAATCTAGTTCACATCGCCATGTGATTTAATACCAATAGTTCACATCACCATGTGATTAACACCCATAGTTCACATCGACATGTGACCAACACCCAAAGGGTTTACTAGAGTCAATAATCTAGTTCACATCGCTATGTGATTAACACCCAAAGAGTACTAAGGTGTGATCATGTTTTGCTTGTGAGAGAAGTTTAGTCAACGGGTCTGCCACATTCAGATCCGTAAGTATTTTGCAAATTTCTATGTCAACAATGCTCTGCACGGAGCTACTCTAGCTAATTGCTCCCACTTTCAATATGTATCCAGATTGAGATTTAGAGTCATCCGGATCAGTGTCAAAATTTGCATCGACGTAACCCTTTACGACGAACCTTTTTGTCACCTCCATAATCGAGAAACATATCCTTATTCCACTAAGGATAATTTTGACCGCTGTCCAGTGATGTACTCCTAGATCACTATTGTACCCCTTGCCAAAAACAGTGTAGGGTATACAATAGGTCTGGTACACAGCATGGCATACTTTATAGAACCTATGGCCAAGGCATAGGGATTGAGTTTTATTCTCTTTTTATCTTCTGCCGTGGTCGGGCTTTGAGTCTCACTCAGTTTCACACCTTGTAACACAGGCAAGAACTCTTTCTTTGACTATTCCGTTTTGAACTACTTCAAAATCTTGTCAAGGTATGTACTCATTGAAAAAACTTATCAAGCGTCTTGATCTATCTCTATAGATCTTGATGCTCAATATGTAAGCAGCCTCACCGAGGTCTTTCATTGAAAAACTCTTATTCAAGTATCCCTTTATGCTATCCAAAAATTCTATATCATTTTCGATTAGTAATATGTCATCTACATATAATATCATAAATGCTACAGAGCTCCCACTCACTTTCTTGTAAATATAGGCTTCTCCAAAAGTCTGTACAAAACCAAATGCTTTGATCACATTATCAAAGTGTTTATTCAAACTCCGAGAGGCTTGCACCAGTCCATAAATGGATCGCTGGAGCTTGCACACTTTGTTAGCTCCCTTTGGATCGACAAAACCTTCTGTTTGCATCATATACAACTCTTGTTCCAGAAATCCATTCAGGAATGCAGTTTTGACATCCATCTGCCAAATTTCATAATCATAAAATGCGGCAATTGCTAAAATGATTCGGACAGACTTAAGCATCGCTACGAGTGAGAAGGTCTCATCATAGTCAATCCCTTGAACTTGTCGAAAACCTTTTGCAACAAGTCGAGCTTTATAGACAGTAACATTACCGTCAGCGTCAGTCTTCTTCTTGAAGATCCATTTATTCTCAATTGCTTGCCGATCAACAGGCAAGTCAACCAAAGTCCACACTTTGTTCTCATACATGGATCCCATCTCAGATTTCATGGCTTCTAGCCATTTTGCGGAATCTGGGCTCACCATCGCTTCTTCATAGTTCGTAGGTTCATCATGATCTAGTAGCATGACTTCCAGAACAGGATTACCGTACCACTCTGGTGTGGATCTTACTCTGGTTTACCTACGAGGTTCCGTAGTAACTTGATCTAAAGTTACATGATCATCATCATTAGCTTCCTCACTAATTGGTGTAGTAGTCACAGGAACAGATTGCTGTGATGAACTACTTTCCAATAAGGGAGCAGGTACAGTTACCTCATCAAGTTCTACTTTCCTCCCACTCACTTCTTTCGAGAGAAACTCCTCTAGAAAGGATCCATTCTCAGCAACGAATATCTTGCCTTCGGATCTGTGATAGAAGGTGTACCCAACATTTTCTTTTGGGTATCCTATGAAGACGCACTTCTCCGATTTGGGTTTGAGCTTATCAGGTTGAAAAAATTTCACATAAGCATTGCAACCTCAAACTTTAAGAAACGACAGCTTAGGTTTCTTGCCAAACCATACTTCATACGGTGTCGTCTCAATGGATTTAGATGGTGCCCTATTTAACGTGAATGTAGCTATCTCTAATGCATAACCCCAAAACGATAGCGGTAAATCAATAAGAGACGTCATAGATCGTACCATATCTAATAAAACACGGTTACGACGTTCGGACACACCATTACACTGTGGTGTTCCAGGTGGCGTGAGTAGTGAAACTATTTCACATTGTTTTAACTGAAGGCTAAACTCGTAACTCAAATATTTTACTTCTGCGATCATATCGTAGAAACTTCTATTTTTTTACGATGATTCTCCACTTCACTCTGAAATTCTTTGAACTTCTCAAATGTTTCAGACTTGTCTTTCATCAAGTAGATATACTCATATCTGCTCAATTCATCTGTGAAGATCAGAAAATAATGATACCTGCCGCGAGCTTCAATATTCATTGGACCACATACATCAGTATGCATGATTTCCAACAAATCTGTTGCTTGCTACATTGTTCCAGAGAACAGAGTCTTAGTCATCTTGCCCATGAGGCATGGTTCGCAAGCATCAATTGATTCATAATCAAGCGATTCCAAAAGTCCATCAGCATGGAGTTTCTTCATGCGCTTTACACCAATATGACCTAAACGGCAGTGCCACAAATAAGTTGCACTATCATTATTAACTTTGCATCTTTTGGTTTCAATATTATGAATATGTGTATCACTACGATCGAGATCCAACAAACCATTATCATTGGGTGTGTAACCATATATGTAAACAGAACAATAATTTATTCTATTACTTAAATGAATAACCGTATGGCAATAAACATGATCAAATCATATTCATGCTCAATGCAAACACCAAATAACACTTATTTAGGTTCAACACTAATCCTGAAAGTATAGGGACTGTGCGATGATGATCATATCAATCTTGGAACCACTTCCAACACACATCGTCACTTCACCCTTAACTAGTCTCTGTTCATTCTGCAACTCCCGTTTCGAGTTACTACTCTTAGCAACTGAACCAGTATCAAATACCAAGGGGTTGCTACGAACACTAGTAAAATACACATCAATAATCTGTATATCAAATATACCTTTGTTTACTTTGCCATCCTTCTTATCCGCCAAATACTTGGGGCAGTTCCGCTTCCAGTGACCAGTCTGCTTGCAGTAGAAGCACTCAGTTTCAGGCTTAGGTCCAAATTTGGGTTTCTTCTCCTGAGCAGCAACTTGCTTGCTGTTCTTTTTGAAGTTCCCCTTCTTCTTCCCTTTGCCCTTTTTATTGAAACTAGTGGTCTTGTTGACCATCAACACTAGATGCTCCTTTTGATTTTTACCTCTGCAGCTTTCAGCATTGCGAAGAGCTCGGGAATTGTCTTATTCATCCCTTGCATATTATAGTTCATCACGAAGCTCTTGTAGCTAGGTGGAAGTGATTGGAGAATTCTGTCAATGACGCAATCATCTGGAATATTAACTCCCAATTGAATCAAGTGATTATTATACCCAGACATTTTGAGTATATGCTCACTGACAGAACTGTTCTCCTCCATCTTGCAGCTATAGAACTTATTGGAGACTTCACATCTCTCAATCTGGGCATTTGCTTGAAATATTAACTTCAACTCCTGGAACATCTCATATGCTCCATGACGTTCAAAACGTCGTTGAAGTCCTGATTCTAAGCCGTAAAGCATGGCACACTGAACTATCGAGTAGTCATCAGCTTTGCTCTGCCAGGCGTTCATAACATCTGGTGTTGCTCCAGCAGCAGGCCTGGCACCCAGCGGTGCTTCCAGGACGTAATTCTTCTGTGAAGCAATGAGGATAATCCTCAGATCACAGATCCAATCCGCATCATTGCTACTAACATCTTTCAACTTAGTTTTCTCTAGGAACATATCAAAAATAAAACAGGGGAGCTAAACGCGAGCTATTGATCTACAACATAGATATGCTAATACTACCAGGACTAAGTTCATGATAAATTAAAGTTCAATTAATCATATTACTTAAGAACTCCCACTTAGAAAGATATCCCTTTAATCCTCTAAGTGATCACGTGATCCAAATGAACTAAACCATGTCCGATCATCACGTGAGATGGAGTAGTATCAATGGTGAACATCAATATGTTGATCATATCTACTATATGATTCACGCTCGACCTTTCGGTCTCCATGTTCCGAGCCATATCTGTTACATGCTAGGCTCGTCAAGTTAAACCTAAGTATTCCGCGTGTGCAACTGTTTTGCACCCGTTGTATTTGAACGTAGAGCCTATCACACCCGATCATCACGTGGTGTCTCAGCACGAAGAACTTTCGCAACAGTGCATACTCTGGGAGAACACTTATACTTTGATAATTTAGTAAGGGATCATCTTATAAAGCTACCGTCGAACTAAGCAAAATAAGATGTATAAAAGATAAACATCATATGCAATCAAAATATGTGACATGATATGGCCATCATCATCTTGTGCCTTTGATCTCCATCTCCAAAGTATCGTCATGATCTCCATCGTCACCGGCATGACACCATGATCTCCATCATCTTGATCTATATCAATGTGTCGTCACATGGTTGTCTCGCCAACAATTACTCTTGCAACTATTACTATCGCATAGCGATAAAGTAAAGCAATTATTTTGTGCTTGCATCTTATGCAATAGAGAGATAACCATAAGGCTTTTGCCTATTGTCGATAACTTCAACAAAACATGATCATCTCATACAACAAGTTATAACTCATCACGTCTTGACCATATCACATCACAACATGCCCTGCAAAAACAAGTTAGACGTCCTCTACTTTGTTGTTGCAAGTTTTATGTGCCTGCTACTGGGCTTAGCAAGAACCGTTCTTACCTACGCATCAAAACCACAACGATAGTTTGTCAAGTTGGTGCTGTTTTAACCTTCGCAAGGACCGGGCGTAGCCACACTTGGTTCAACTAAAGTTGGAGAAACTAACACCCGTTAGTCACCTGTGTGCATAGCACAGTGGTAAAACCAGTCTCGCGTAAGCGTACGCATAATGTCGGTCCGGGCCGCTTCATCCAACAATACCGCCGAGCCAAAGTGTGACATGCTGGTAAGCAGTATGACTTATATCGCCCACAACTCACTTGTGTTCTACTCGTGCATATTACATCAACGCATAAACCTAGGCTCGGATGCCACTGTTGGGGAACGTAGTAATTTCAAAAAAATTCCTACGCACACGCAAGATCATGGTGATGCATAGCAACGAGAGGGGAGAGTGTTGTCTACGTACCCTCGTAGACTGATAGCGGAAGCGTTAGCACAACGCGGTTGATGTAGTCGTACGTCTTCACGGCCTGACCGATCAAGCACCAAGACTACGGCACCTCCTTTGGCACACGTTCAGCTCGATGGCGATCCCCAGACTGTGATCCAGCAAAGTGTCGGGGAAGAGTTCCGTCAGCACGACGGCGTGGTGACGATCTTGATGTTCTACCGTCGCAGGGCTTCGCCTAAGCACCACTACAATATTATCGAGGATTATGGTGGAGGGGGGCACCACACACGGCTAAGAGAACGATCACGAAGATCAACTTGTGTGTCTAGAGGTGCCCCCCTGCCCCCGTATATAAAGGAGCAAGGGGGGTGCGGCCGGCCCTAGGAGGAGGCGCGCCGGAGGAGTCCTAATCCTACCGGGAGTAGGACTCCCCCCTTTCCCTAGTTGGATTAGGACTTGGGGGGAAGGAGGAGAGGGAAGAAAGGAAAGGGGGGGGGGGCGCCGCCCCCCTTCCTTGTCCAATTAGGACTTGGGGGGGATCCGGTAACCTCCCGACACTCCGGTAAAATGCCGATTTCACCCGGAACACTTCCGATGTCCAAGCATAGGCTTCCAATATATCAATCTTTATGTCTCGACCATTTCGAGACTCCTCGTCATGTCCGTGATCACATCCGGGACTCCGAACAAACTTCGGTACATCAAAATATATAAACTCATAATGAAACTGTCATCGTAACGTTAAGCGTGCGGACCCTACGGGTTCGAGAACAATGTAGATATGACCGAGACATGTCTCCGGTCAATAACCAATAGCGGAACTTGGATGCTCATATTGGCTCATACATATTCTGCGAAGATCTTTATCGGTCAGACCGCATAACAACATACGTTGTTCCCTTTGTCATCGTTATGTTACTTGCCCGAGATTCGATCGTCGGTATCTCAATACCTAGTTCAATCTCGTTACCGGCAAGTCTCTTTACTCATTTCGTAATACATCATCTCGCGACTAACTCATTCGTTGCAATGCTTGCAAGGCTTATGTGATGTGCATTATCGAGAGGGCCCAACGATACCTCTCCGACAATCGGAGTGACAAATCCTAATCTCGAAATACGCCAACCCAACATGTACCTTTGGAGACACTTGTAGAGCTCCTTTATAATCACCCAGTTACGTTGTGACGTTTGGTAGCACACAAAGTGTTCCTCCGGCAAACGGGAGTTGCATAATCTCATAGTCATAGGAACATGTATAAGTCATGAAGAAAGCAATAGCAACATACTAAACGATCGGGTGCTAAGCTAATGGAATGGGTCATGTCAATCACATCATTCTCCTAATGATGTGATCCCGTTAATCAAATGACAACACATGTCTATGGTTAGGAAACATAACCATCTTTGATTAACGAGCTAGTCAAGTAGAGGCACACTAGTGACGTTTAGTTTGTCTATGTATTCACACAAGTATTATGTTTCCGGGTAATACAATTCTAGCATGAATAATAAACATTTATCATGATATAAATAAATAAATAATAACTTTATTATTGCCTCCAGGGCATATTTCCTTCAGTTTCTCCCCCTCCACCTTCTTGTAATGGATTGAGTTTTCCCTTTGAAGTTATCTTATCAGATTGAGTCTTTAAGAATTTGAGAACACTTGATGTATGTATTGCATGTGCTTATCTGTGGTGACAATGTGATATTCACGTGATCTACTTGATGTATGTTTTGGTGATCAACTTGCGGGTTCTGTGACCTTGTGAACTTATGCATAGGGGTTGGCACATGTTTTCGTCTTGACTCTCCGGTAGAAACTTTGGGGCAGTCTTTGAAATTCTTTGTGTTGGTTTGAATAGATAAATCTGCGATTGTGTGATGCACGTCATATAATCAAACCCGCTGATACTTGTGGTGACATTGGAGTATTTAGGTGACATTAGGGTTTTGGTTGATGTGTGTCTTAAGGTGTTATTTTAGTACGAACTCTGGGGCTGTTTGTGACACTTAGGAATAGCTCAATAGATCAATCAGAAAGAATAACTTTGAGGTGGTTTCGTACCCTACAATAATCTCTTCGTTTGTTCTCCGCTATTAGTGACTTTGGAGTGACTCTTTGTTGCACGTTGAGGGATTGTTATATGATCCAATTATGTTATTATTGTTGAGAGAACTTGCACTAGTGAAAGTATGAACCCTAGGACTTGTTTCGAAGCATTGCAATACCATTTTTGCTCACTTTTACCACTTGCTACCTTACCGTTTTTATATTTTCAAATTACAAAAACCTATATCTACCATCCATATTACGCTTGTATCACCATCTCTTCGCCGAACTAGTGCACCTATACAATTTACCATTGTATTGGGTGTGTTGGGGACACAAGAGACTCTTTGTTATTTGGTTGCAGGGTTGTTTGAGGGAGACCATCTTCATCCTACGCCTCCCACGGATTGATAAACCTTAGGTCATCCACTTGAGGGAAATTTGCTACTGTCCTACAAAACTCTGCACTTGGAGGCCCAACAACGTCTACCAGGATAAAGTTGCATGGTAGACATCAAGCTCTTTTCTGGCGCCGTTGCCAGGGAGGTTAGTGCTTGAAGGTATATCTTTAGATGTTTCAATTGAATCTTTTAGTTTCTTGTTTTATCACTAGTTTAGTCTATAAAAGAAAACTACAAAAAAATGGGAATTGAGGTTGCCTCATATGCTTCATCTTTTTAATGTCTTTCGTGAAAATAAGGATTCCGATAATTGTGCCAAAGTGTTAGATGAAGAATGCATTAAAATGTTTGGCACTAAATCTTTGAATGATGAGCATGATTGCAATGTTGTTAGTATGAATTCTTTGAATACCCATGATGCTAATGATATGCAAAGGCATAAGCTTGTGGATGCTATGTTTGATGAATATGATATTTTTGATCCCCCAAGTTTTGATGAGAATATTTATTATGATGATAGCATGCCTCCTATTTATGATGATTATGTTGATGAAAGTGGGTTTGGAAGAGTGTCAACTCTAGGTACTAATGATCCCACTATTTTGGAGGGCATTGAATCTTATGATTATATTTATGAAAGTGGATTTGGAGAGGTCATGACTTTATTTAGTGATGAATCCACTATTTCAGAAGAGGTTCCAATTGATTATGAGAACAAAGTTGCTATCTATGATGATTATTGTGATGACATGTATGCTATAAAGAATAATGATAACCATGAAAGTTGTCATCATTATTTTAATTTTCAATTGGATTATGCATCACATGATAGTTATTTTGTTGAGTTTGCTCCCACTACTATTGATGAGAATAAATTTGCTTATGTGGAGAGTAATAAAATTTCTATGCTTATGGATCATGAAAAGAATGCTTTATGTGATAGTTATATTGTTGAATTCATTCATGATGCTACTGAAAATTATTATGCGGGAGGAATATATGCTTGTAGGAGTTGCAATAATATCAAGGTTCCTCTCTATGTGTTGAAAATCTTGAAGTTATGTTTGTTTTACCTTCCTATGCAAGTTGATTCTTGTTCCCATAAGTTGTTTGCTCACAAAATCACTATGCATAGTAAGTGGGTTAGGCTTAAATGTGCTAGTCATATGCTTCATTATGCTCCTGTTATCTTTCAATTCTTACCTTTTATGTGAGCATCATTGAAATTATCATGCATAGCTAGAAAGGCAATAAAGAAAAGCGCTTGTTGGGAGACAACCCAATATTTACCCCTACTTTTTTTGTGTGTTCACATGATTATGCTGTTTTATAGCTTTTGTTTCAATAAAGTGCCAAGTAAGACCTTTGGGATGATCTATGGTGATAGTTGATTTGATCCTGCTGAAAAATAGAAACTTTTGTGCCCAGTAGATTAGTTTTCATTTTTAATAGAAGCGTGATAAAATACTGATTCTTTCTGCAGAGGATTAATAGACAAATTTCCTAGGACTTCCTAATTTTTCAGGATTTTTGGAGTTACAGAAGTATTCGAAATCTCCAGATTACTATAGACTGTTCTGTTTTTGATAGATTCTGTTTTCGATGCATAGTTTGATTGTTTTCTAGTTTCTATGGCTTATATTGCCTAATATAAATTGTAGAAATGATAGGGTATAGTAGGAATCATGTGAGAAAAAATTATGAATCTAGTCTTGACAGTACCAAAAGTGGTGATTTTTTTTATACTAATGGAGCTTACGAGTTTTCTGTTAAGTTTTGTGTTGTGAAGTTTTCAAGTTTTGGGTAAAGATTCGATGGACTACGGAATAAGGAGTGGCAAGAGCCTAAGCTTGGGGATTCCCAAGGCACCCCAATGTAATATTCAAGGAATACCCAAGCAACTAAGCTTGGGGATGCCCCGGATGGTATCCCCTCTTTCGTCTTCGTTCATCGGTAACCTTACTTGAGGTTATATTTTTATTCACCACATGATATGTGTTTTGCTTGGAGAATCATTTTCTTTTATTTGTATTTGCTTGTTGTTATTTATATTAATGTTTTTCATCTTTTAGTTCAATAAAAAGGTCAAGTATAGACTTTACCATGCTTATTCTTCAAGTCCATATGTTGTGGTTTTAAAAACAGAAAGTTTGCTATTATGTTTTGAATATCTGTGAATAGCAAGAACATGATAGAATCTTGAAATTTTTACACAATGAGTAACAACAAATTATCTACAGTGTGGAAACTTTACAGAATTTTTGGAGTTAGGGAAGTATGATTCCTCTTGCATTCTTTATAGACTGTTTTGTTTAGACAGATTGTTGTTATGTTTGCGTTGTTTGCATATGTTTGCTTGTTTAATGATTATATTTGAAGATAGGAGTATTAAATATGCAGAGGAATTTAGTGTGCAATGTCAAATAATAATTTTAGTGATTTTCTATAGTAGAGAATGATAAGGTTATGCGTGGATTTATACTAACCTATCTCACGAGTTCTTGTTGAGTTTTGTGTGGATGAAGTTTTAAGAATTAGGGAAACTATGATATGAAAGGAAATAAGGAGACACAAAAGCTCAAGATTTGGGATGCCCAAGGCATCCCTAGTTAATATTCCAAGAAGTCTCAAGCATCTAAGCTTGGGGATGCCCTGGTAGGCATCCCACCTTTCTTCTTCAACAACTATAGGTCAGTTTTGGTTGAGCCTAAGTTTTTGCTTTTTCACATGATATGTGCTATCCTTGCAATGTAATTTTATTTTGTTTTGGTTTCTGTTTGAATAATATCCCAAGATCTGAAATTATTAAATGTTAGAGAGTCTTCACATAGTTACATAATTATTCAACTACTCATTGATCTTCACTTATATCTTTTGGAGTAGTTTGTCATTTGCTCTAGTGCTTCACTTATATCTTTTTAGAGCACAATCATAGTTTTATGTTGAAGAAATTGATGAACTCTCATGCTTCACTTATATTATTTTGAGAGTCCTTAAACACCATGGTAATTTGCTTTGGTTATGAATTTAGTCCTAATATGATAGGCATCCAAGAGGGATATAATAAAAACTTTCATATAAAGTGCGTTGAATACTATGAGAAGTTTGATTCCTTATGATTGTTTTGAGATATGAAGGTGGTGATATTAGAGTCATGCTAGTGAGTAATTGTGAATTTGAGAAATACTTGTGTTAAGGTTTGTAAGTCTCGTGATACGTCCATTTTGCATTATGGGCTATTATTTCACATTATGTCACAATGCTTATGGCTATTCTCTATTATTTTACAAGGTTTCCATAAGGAGGGAGAATGCCGGCAGCTGGAATTCTGGGCTGGAAAAGGAGCAAATATTAGAGACCTATTCTGCACAACTCCAAAAGTCCTGAAACTCCACGGAATGCCTTATAATAAATAATGAAAAATCCTCGCCAAAGATGAAGACCAGGGGGCCCACACCCTTGCCACGAGGGTGGGGCGCCCCCCCTAGGGCGCGCCCCCCTACCTCGTGGGCCCCCTGGTGGCTCTCCGTTGACCATCTTCTCCTATATGAAGTCTTTCGTCGAGAAAAAAATAGGAAGCAACCTTTCGGGATGAAACTCCGCCGCCACGAGGCGGAACCTTGGTGGATCCAATCTAGAGCTCCGGCAGAGCTGTTCTGCCAGGGAAACTTCCCTCCCGGAGGGGGAAATCATCGCCATCGTCATCATCAACGCTCCTCTCATCGGGAGAGGGCAATCTCCATCAACATCTTCATCAGCACCATCTCATCTCAAAACCCTAGTTCATCTCTTGTATCCAATTCTTGTCTCCAAGTCCGGGATTGGTGCTAGTAGGTTGCTAGTAGTGTTAATTACTCCTTGTAGTTGATGCTAGTTGGTTTAATTGGTGGAAGATCATATGTTCAGATCCTTTATGCATATTATTACCCCTCTGATTATGAACATGAATATGCTTTGTGAGTAGTTACGTTTGTTCCTGAGGACAAGGGAGAAGTCTTGCTATTAGTAGTCATGTGAATTTGGTATTCGTTCGATATTTTGATGAGATGCATGTTGTCTAGCCTCTAGTGGTGTTATGTGAACGTCGACTACATAACACTTCACCATTATTTGGGCCTAGAGGAAGGCATTGGGAAGTAATAAGTAGATGATGGGTTGCTAGAGTGACAGAAGCTTAAACCCTAGTTTATGCGTTGCTTCGTAAGGGGCTGATTTGGATCCATATGTTTCATGCTATGGTTAGGTTTACCTTAATACTTTTGTTGTAGTTGCGGATGCTTGCAATAGAGGTTAATCATAAGTGGGATGCTTGTTCAAGTAAGAACAGCACCCAAGCACCGGTCCACCCACATGTCAAATTATCAAAGTACCGAACGCAAATCATATGAGCGTGATGAAAACTAGTTTGACGATATTCCCATGTGTCCTCGGGAGCGCTTTTCCTTATATAAGAGTTTGTCCAGGCTTGTCCTTTGCTACAAAAAGGATTGGGCCACCTTGCTGCACTTTATTTACTTTTGTTACTTATTGCTCGTTACAAATTATCTTATCACAAAACTATCTGTTACCACTTATTTCAGTACTTGCAGAGAATACCTTGCTGAAAACTACTTATCATTTCCTTCTGCTCCTCGTTGGGTTCGACACTCTTACTTATCGAAAGGACTGCGATAGATCCCCTATAATTGTGGGTCATCAAGACTCTTTTCTGGCACCGTTGACGGGGAGTGAAGCGCCTTTGGTAGGTGGAATTTGGTAAGGAAAAATTTATATAGTGTGCTGAAATTTACTGTCACTTGTTACTATGGAAAGTAATCCTCTGAGGGGCTTGTTCGGGGTATCTTCACCCCGACCAGTAGAGCAAAGAGTTGCTCCTCAATCTACTGAACCTATTGAAGATGAAATTCCTTATGAGTATCCTTCGGTTATGATAGAAAAACTACTAGCTAATCCTTTTACAGGAGATGGAACAAAGCATCCTGATGAACACATAATATATGTGGATGAAGTTTGTGGATTGTTTAAGCTTGCAGGTATACCCGATGATGTTGCTAAGAAGAAGGTCTTCCCTTTATCTTTGAAGGGAGACGCATTGGTATGGTATATGCTATGTGATGATACGAGATCATGGAATTATAGAAGATTGAAATTGGAATTTCATCAAAAGTATTACCCTATGCATCTTTTTCATTGTGATCACAATTATATATATAATTTTTGGCCTCGCGAAGGAGAAAGCATCACTCAAGCTTGGGGGAGGCTTAAATCAATGTTATATTCATGCCCCAATCATGAGCTCTCAAGAGAAATGATTATTCAAAAATTTTATGCTCGGCTTTCTGAAAATAATCGCACCATGCTCGATACTTCTTGTGCTGGCTCTTTTATGATGAAGACTATTGGATTTAGATGGGATTTATTGGATAGAATTAAACGCAACTCTGAAGATTGGGATCTCGACAAAGGTAAGGAGTCAGGTATGACACCTAAGTTTGATTGTGTTAAATCTTTTATGGATACCGATATTTTTCATAAGTTTAGCACTAAATATGGACTTGATTCTGAAATAGTAGCTTCTTTCTGTGAATCTTTTGCTACTTATGTTGATCTCCCTAAGGAGAAGTGGTTTAAATATCATCCTCCCATAGATGTAAAAGTAACTGCACCTATTAAAGTTGAAGAAAAGACTGTCACTTATAATGATCCTATTGTTCCTACTTGTTATGTTGAGAAACCACCTTTCCCTATTAGGATAAAGGATCATGCTAAAGCTTCAACTGTGATTCATAAAAGCAATATTAAAACATATACACCTCCTGAGCAAGTTAAAGTTGAACCTAATATTGCTATTGTTAAAGATCTCTTGTCTGATAATATAGATGGGCATGTTATTTATTTCTGTGATGAAACTGCTAGAATTGCTAAACCCCGTGATACAGATAAACCTAGACCTGTGATAGGCATGCCTGTTATTTCTGTTAAAATAGGAGATCATTGTTATCATGGCTTATGTGATATGGGTGCTAGTGCTAGTGCAATACCTATTGACTTATACAACGAAATTATGCATGACATTGCACCTATTGAGTTAGAAGATATTGATGTTACTATTAAACTTGCTAATAGAGATACTATTTCACCAATGGGAATTGTTAGAGATGTTGAAGTATTGTGTGGGAAAACTAAATATCCTGCTAATTTTCTTATTCTTGGTTCCCCACAAGATAGCTTTTGTCCCATTATATTTGGTAGACACTTCTTAAATATTGTTAATGCTACCATAGATTGCACAAGGGATGTTGTTACTGTCGACTTAGATGATATGACTCATGAATTTAATTTCTCTAAATTTAGTAAACAACACCGTGAAGGAGAATTGCCTAGTAAGGATGAAATTATTGGTCTTGCTTCTATTGCCGTACCTCCTAGTGATCCTTTAGAATAATATTTGCTAGACCTTGAGAATGATATGTTTATGAATGAAAGAAGGGAATAGATGAAGTATTCTTTAAACAGGAACCTATGCTGAAACACAATTTCCCTGTTGAAATCCTAGGGGATCCTCCTCCACCTAAGGGTGATCCCGTGTTTGAGCTTAAACCATTGCCTGATAATCTTAAATATGTTATCTTGATGAAAAGAAGATATATCCTGTTATTATTAGTGCTAACCTTTCAGAGCACGAAGAAGAAAGATTATTGAAAACTCTGAAGAAGCATCGTGCTGCTATTGGATATACTCTTGATGATCTTAAGGGCATTAGCCCCACTCTATGTAAACATAAAATAAATTTGGAAGCAGATGCCAAACCAGTTCGTGATCCTCAACGACGTCTGAATCCTAAAATGAAAGAAGTGGTAAGAAAAGAAATACTAAAGCTTTTGGAGGCAGGTATAATTTATCCCGTTGCTGATAGTCAGTGGGTAAGTCCTGTTCATTGTGTCCCTAAGAAGGGAGGTATTGCTATTGTTCCTAATGATAAAGATGAATTGATTCCACAAAGAATTATTACATGTTATAGGATGGTAATTGATTTCCGCAAATTAAATAAGGCTACTAAGAAAGATCATTACCCCTTACATTTTATCAATCAAATGCTAGAAAGATTATGCAAACATACACATTACTGCTTTCTAGATGGTTATTTTGGTTTCTCTCAAATACCTGTGTCAGCTAAAGATCAATCAAAGACTACTTTTACATGCCCTTTTGGTACTTTTGCTTATAGACGTATGCCTTTTGGTTTATGTAACGCACCTGCTACCTTTCAAAGATGCATGATGCCTATATTATCTGACTTTTGTGAAAAGATTTGTGAGGTTTTCATGGACAATTTTTCCGTCTATGGATCTTCTTTTGATGATTGCTTGAGCAATCTTGATCGAGTTTTGCAGAGATGTGAAGAAACTAATCTTGTCTTGAATTGGGAAAAGTGCCACTTTATGGTTAATGAAGGTATTGTCTTGGGCATAAAGTTTCTGAAAGAGGTATTGAAGTTGATAAAGCCAAGGTTGATGCTATTGAAAAGATGCCATGTCCCAAGGACATCAAAGGTATAAGAAGTTTCCTTGGTCACGCCGGATTTTATAGGAGGTTCATTAAGGACTTCTCAAAAATTTCTCGGCCTCTGACTAATTTTTACAAAAATATATACCATTTGTCTTTAATGATGATTGTGTAGAAGCATTTGAAATACTTAGGAAAGCATTAGTCTCTGCACCTATTGTTCAGCCACCTGATTGTCATTCACCCTTTGAAATTATGGGTGATGCTAGCGATTATGCTGTAGGTGCTGTTCTAGGGCAAAGAGTTGATAAGAAATTAAATGTTATCCATTATGCTAGTAAGACTCTAGACAATGCTCAAGGAAATTATGCTACTACTGAAAAAGAACTTTTAGCAGTTGTATTTGCTTGTGATAAGTTCAGACCTTATATTGTTGATTCTAAAGTAACTATCCACACTGATCATGCTGCTATTAAATATCTTATGGATAAGAAAGATGCTAAACCTAGACTTATTAGATGGGTTCTCTTGCTACAAGAATTTGATTTGCATATTGTTGATAAAAAAGAGCTGAGAACCCCGTTGCAGACAACTTATCTAGGTTAGAGAATGTTCTTGATGACCCACTACCTATTGATGATAGCTTTCCTGATGAACAATTAAATGTCATAAGTACTTCTCGTAATACCCCTTGGTATGCTGATTATGCTAATTACATAGTTGCTAAATTTATACCACCACTGGTAGAAAAAGGGCCTTTAGTCCCGGTTCTGGAACCGGGACTAAAGTGTCGGTACTAATGCCCTGACCCTTTAGTCCCGGTTCAATCCAGAACCGGGACTAAAGGCCCTCCACGTGGCCGGTCCACCTTTAGTCCCGGTTGGTAACACCAACCGGTACTAAAGGAAATTTCTTGATTTTTTTTGAATTTTTTTTGAATTTTTTTATTTTCAAATTTCTGAATTATTTTAACCTCTAATCTCTAATCACCCCTCATCACTGCTCAATTTAATCTCTAATCACCCCTCATCATTCCAAATCATCTCACTTCCCGAACGGTCACCCATCCTCTCACTACTCCAGCCTGAGCACGCTTAACTTCTGGGTTCTATTCTCCCTCGTTTCCAAGTCTGCACTTGTTGTTTTCTTTGACAATAGTAAGATGTCAATCCTATTAAACCTCAGGAATTTAGCTTGAGCATGAAGTCACATATTTCACTGTTTGAGTTTAAAACTATTGTTCTAAAAAACAATAATTTTTTAGTAACACTAATATTTTTGAATAAGTAGTTTGACCATTGTTTGACCACAGTTTGACCATAGTTTGACCAGATTTGACCTAAATTCAAAAAAGGTGAAATAATTATTTAATAACACTAATATTCTTGAATAATTATTTAGTAACACTGATACTTCTTGAATAAGTAGTTTGACCATAGTTTGACCAGATTTACTGAAAATTTAAAAAAACTGAAATTTGAGCATAACTTTTTTCCTTTTGGAATTTGAGGATTCTAGAAATTTGCAAACAGGCCGTAGGCGGTCTCCATCGGATGTAACTTTTCGAGTAGATGATTTTTCATATAAAAAACTTTTTCATCTGAGTTCATATGCAAAAGTTATGCCCAATTTACAAATTCCAGAGAGATTTTGTAAATAAAGTCGAAATTCATATTTGTAAATTTTCCCAAAAACTAGATCACATATCACATGTGAAACTTATTTTCTTTTATTTTTTTTTGACATTTCCATCATTTTCTTTTATTTTTTTTAAAACTGAAAAGGCGATCCACCGGGGGAGGGGGGTAGAGTTTGAAAATGGGACCTTTAGTACCGGTTCGTGGCACGAACCGGGACTAATGGTCTCACAACCATTGGTCCCGGTTCGTGCCTCAAACCGGGACTAAAGGTCTAATCTTTAGTCCCGGTTTGTGGCACGAACCAGGACCAATGGTTGTGGGCCAGGAGCGAGGCCCATAGGTCCCGGTTCATCCCACCAACCGGGACCAAAAGGTCTAGATGAACCGGGACTAATGCCTTAGCCGCACGAACCGGGACCAATGCTCACATTAGTCCCGGTTCTAGACTGAACCGGGACTAATGGGCTGAGTCGGCCTGGACCATAGCCCTGTTTTCTAATAGTGCACCTAGCTTCACATACCAACAAAAGAAAAAGTTCTTCTATGATTTGAGACATTACTTTTGGGATGACCCACATCTTTATAAAGAAGGAGTAGATGGTGTTATTAGACGTTCTGTACCTGAGCATGAACAAGAACAGATTCTACGCAAGTGCCACTCCGAAACTTATGGAGGACACCACGCGGGAGATAGAACTGCACATAAGTTATTGCAATCCGGTTTTTATTGGACTACTCTCTTCAAGGATCCCGTAAGTTTGTCCTATCTTGTGATGAATGTCAAAGAATTGGTAATATTAGTAGACGTCAAGCAATGCCTATGAATTATTCACTTCTTATTGAACCATTTGATGTTTGGGGCTTTGATTATATGGGACCTTTTCCTGCCTCTAATGGATATACATGTTGGGGAACATAGCAGAATTTTAAAATTTTCTACGCATCACCAAGATCAATCTATGGAGTCATCTAGCAACGAAGGGAAGAGGAGTGCATCTACATACCCTTGTAGATCACGTGCAGAAGCGTTCAAGAGAACGAGGTTGATGGAGTCGTACTTGTCGTGATCCAAATCACCGATGACCTAGCGCCGAACGGATGGCACCTCTGCGTTCAACAGACGTACGGTTGGGAAGACGTCTCCTCCAACTTGATCCAGCAAGGGGGAAGGAGAGGTTGATGAAGATCCAGCAGCACGACGGCGTGGTGGTGGAAGCAACGGTGATCTCGGCAGGGCTTCGCGAAGCACAGGGAGAGGGAGGAGTGTCACGGGAGGAAGAGGGAGAGGCCAGGGGCTAGGGTGCGGCTGCCCTCCCTCCCCCACACTATATATAGGGTCCCTAGGGGGCGCCGTCCCTAGGAGATCCAATCTCCAAGGGGGGGCGGCGGCCAAGGGGGTGGCTTGCCCCCCAAGCCAAGTGGGGTGCCCCCCACCCCTAGGGTTTCCAACCCTAGGCGCAGGGGGAGGCCCAAGGGGGGCGCACCAGCCCACTAGGGGCTGGTTCCCCTCCCACTTCTGCCCATGGGGCCCTCCAGGATAGGTGGCCCCACCCGGTGGACCCCCGGGACCCTTCCTGTGGTCCCGATACAAAACCGATTACCCCCGAAACTTTCCCGATGGCCGAAACTTGACTTCCTATATATAAATCTTCACCTCCGGACCATTCTGGAACTCCTCGTGACGTCCGAGATCTCATCCGGGACTCCAAACAACTTTCTTGTTACCGTATACTAATATCTCAACAACCCTAGCGTCACCAAACCTTAAGTGTGTAGACCCTACGGGTTCGGGAGACACGCAGACATGACCGAGATGACTCTCCGGTCAATAACCAACAGCGGGATCTGGATACCCATGTTGGCTCCCACATGCTCCTCGATGATCTCATCGGATGAACCACGATGTCGAGGATTCAATCAATCCGTATACAATTCCCTTTGTCAATCGGTACGTTACTTGCCCGAGACTCGATCGTCGGTATCCCAATACCTCGTTCAATATCGTTACCGGCAAGTCACTTTACTCGTACCATAATGCATGATCCCGTGATCAACCACTTGATCACATTGAGCTCATTATGATGATGCATTACCGAGTGGGCCCAGAGATACCTCTCCGTCATACGGAGTGACAAATCCCAGTCTCTATTCGTGCCAACCCAACAGACACTTTTGGAGATACCTATAGTGTACCTTTATAGTCACCCAGTTACGTTGTGACGTTTGGCACACCCAAAGCACTCCTACGGTATCCGGGAGTTGCACAATCTCATGGTCTAAGGAAATGATACTTGACATTCGGAAAAGCTATAGCAAACGAACTACACGATCTTAGAGCTATGCTTAGGATTGGGTCTTGTCCATCACATCATTCTCCTAATGATGTGATCCCGTTATCAATGACATCCAATGTCCATAGTCAGGAAACCATGACTATCTTTTGATCAACGAGCTAGTCAACTAGAGGCTCAGTAGGGACGTGTTGTGGTCTATGTATTCACACATGTATTTGAAGGAAATATGCCCTAGAGGCAATAATAAAGTTATAATTTATTTCCTTATATCATGATAAATGTTTTATTATTCATGCTAGAATTGTATTAACCGGAAACATAATACATGTGTGAATACATAGACAAACAGAGTGTCACTAGTATGCCTCTACTTGACTAGCTCGTTGATCAAATATGGTTATGTTTCCTAACCATAGACATGAATTGTCATTTGATTAACGGGATCACATCAATTAGAGAATGATGTGATTGACTTGACCCATTCCGTTAGCATAGCACTTGATCGTTTAGTTTGTTGCTATTGCTTTCTTCATGACTTATACATGTTCCTATGACTATGAGATTATGCAACTCCCGTTTACCGGAGGAACACTTTGTGTGCACCAAATGTCACAACGTAACTGGGTGATTATAAAGGTGCTCTACAGGTGTCTCCAAAGGTACTTGTTGGGTTGGCATATTTTGAGATTAGGATTTGTCACTCCGATTGTCGGAGAGGTATCTCTGGGCCCTCTCGGTAATGCACATCACCTAAGCCTTGCAAGCATTGCAACTAATGAGTTAGTTGCGAGATGATGTATTACAGAATGAGTAAAGAGACTTGCCGGTAACGAGATTGAACTAGGTATTGAGATACCGACGATCGAATCTCGGGCAAGTAAAATACCGATGACAAAGGGAACAACGTATGTTGTTATGCGGTCTGACCGATAAAGATCTTCATAGAATATGTAGGAGCCAATATGAGCATCCAGGTTCCGCTATTGGTTATTAACTAGAGACGTGTCTCGGTCATGTCTACATAGTTCTCGAACCCGTAGGGTCCGCACGCTTAACACTATGATGACAGTTATATTATGAGTTTATATGTTTTGATGTACCGAAGGAGTTCGGAGTCTCGGATGAGATCGGGGACATGACAAGGAGTCTCGAAATGGTCGAGACATGAAGATCGATATATTGGGCGGCTATATTCGGACATCGGAAAGGTTCTGAGTGATTCGGGTATTTTTCGGAGTACCGGAGAGTTACGGGAATTCGCCGGGGAGTATATGGGCCTTATTGGGCTTTAGGGGAAAGAGAGAGGAGAGGTTGGGCGCCCCCCAAGTCCTAGTCCGAATTGGACTAGGGGGGAGGGGCTGCGCCCCCTCCTTCCTTCTCTTCTCCCTTCCCTTGCCTTGACTCCTACTCCTACTACTTGGAAGGGGGGAATCCTACTCCCGGTGGGAGTAGGACTCCTCCAGGGCGCGCCATAGGGGCCGGCCCTCTCCCCCCTCCTCCACTCCTTTATATACGTGGCCAGGGGGCACCCCATAGACACAACAATTGATCTCTTGATCTCTTAGCCGTGTGCGGTGCCCCCCTCCACCATAGTCCCTCAACACTCGGCTGGATCGGAGTTCGAGGGACGTCATCGGGCTGAACGTGTACTGAACTCGGAGGTGTCGTACGTTTGGTACTTGATCGGTCGGATCGTGAAGACGTACGACTACATCAACCGCGTTGTGCTAACGCTTCCGCTTTCGGTCTACGAGGGTACGTGGACAACACTCTCCCCTCTCGTTGCTGTGCATCACCATGATCTTGCATGTGCGTAGGAAATTTTTGAAATTGCTATGTTCCCCAACAGTGGCATCCGAGCCAAGGTTTTATGCGTTGATGTAATATGTACGAGTAGAACACAAGTGAGTTGTGGGCGATATAAGTCATACTGCTTACCAGCATGTCATACTTTGGTTCGGTGGTATTGTTGGATGAAGCGGCCCGGACCAACATTACGCTTACGCGAGACTGGTTTTACCGCCGTGCTATGCACACAGGTGACTAGCGGGTGTCAGTTTCTCCAACTTTAGTTGAACCAAGTGTGGCTACGCCCGGTCCTTGAGAAGGTTAAAACAGCACTAACTTGACAAACTATCGTTGTGGTTTTCGATGCATAGGTAAGAACAGTTCTTGCTAAGCCCGTAGCAGCCACGTAAAATTTGCAACAACAAAGTAGAGGACGTCTAACTTGTTTTTGCAGGGCATTTTGTGATGTGATATGGTCAAGACATGATGAGATATAAGTTGTTGTATAAGATGATCATGTTTTGTTGAAGTTATCGGCAACTGGCAGAAGCTTGTGGTTGTCTCTTTATTGCATAAGATGCAAGCGCCAAATAATTGCTTTACTTTATCGCTATGCGATAGCAATAGTTGCATGAGCAGTAGTTTGCGAGACGACCATATGACGACACATTGATATAGATCAAGATGATGGAGATCATGGTGTCATGCCGGTGACGATGGAAATCATGACGATACTTTGGAGATGGAGATCAAAGGCACAAGATGATGATGGCCATATCATGTCACATATTTTGATTGCATGTGATGTTTATCTTTTATACATCTTA
Organism: Triticum urartu; assembly: GCF_003073215.2. Lineage (NCBI taxonomy): Eukaryota > Viridiplantae > Streptophyta > Magnoliopsida > Poales > Poaceae > Triticum > Triticum urartu. The sequence continues at coordinate 582,221,615 of NC_053026.1, forward strand.
TTTTGCTTAGTTCGACGGTAGCTTTATAAGATGATCTCTCACTAATTATCAAGGTACAAGTGTTCTCCCTGAGTATGCACCGTTGCGAAAGTTCTTCGTGCTGAGACACCACGTGATGATCGGGTGTGATAGGCTCTATGTTCCAATACAACGGGTGCAAAACAGTTGCACACGCGGAATACTGAGGTTTAACTTGACGAGCCTAGCATATAACAGATATGGCCTCGGAACACAGAGACCGAAAGGTCGAGCGTGAATCATATAGTAGATATGATCAACATATTGGTGTCTTTCTAAGTGGGAGTTCTTAAGTAATATGATTAATTGAACTTTAATTTTTCATGAACTTAGTCCTGGTAGTATTAGAATATCTATGTTGTAGATCAATAGCTCGCGTTTAGCTCCCATGTTTTATTTTTGATATGTTCCTAGAGAAAACTAAGTTGAAAAATGTTAGTAGCAATGATGCGGATTGGATCCGTGATCTGAGGTTTATCCTCATTGCTGCACAGAAGAATTATGTCCTTGATGCACCGCTAGGTGACAAACCTATTGCAGGAGCAGATGCAGATGTTATGAACATTTGGCTAGCTCAATATGATGACTACTTGATAGTTTAGTGCACCATGCTTAAACGGCTTAGAATCGGGACTTCAAAGACGTTTTGAACGTCATGGACCATATGAGATGTTCCAGGAGTTGAAGTTAATATTTCAAGCAAATACCCGAGTTGAGAGATATGAAGTCTCCAACAAGTTCTATAGCTAAAAGATGGAGGAGAATAGCTCAAGCAGTGAGCATGTGCTCAGATTGTCTGGGTACTACAATCGCTTGAATCAAGTGGGAGTTAATCTTCCAGATAAGATAGTGATTGACAGAATTCTCTAGTCACCATCACCAAGTTAGTAGAACTTCGTGATGAACTATGATATGCAAGGGATAATGGCAATGATTCCCAAGCTCTTCGTAATGCTGAAATCGACGAAGGTAGAAATCAAGAAAAATATCAAATGTTGATGATAGACAAGACCACTAGTTTCAAGAAAAGGGCAAAGGGAAGAAGGGGAACTTCAAGAAGAACGGCAAGCAAGTTGCTGCTCAAGTGAAGAAGCCCAAGTCTGGTCCTAAGCCTGAGACTAAGTGCTTCTACTGCAAAGGGACTGGTCACTGGAAACGGAACTGCCCCAAGTATTTGGCGGGTAAGAAGGATGGCAAAGTGCACAAAGGTATATTTGATATACAGATTATTGATGTGTATTTTACTAGTGTTCGTAGCAACCCCTCGGTATTTGATACTGGTTCAGTTGCTAAGAGTAGTAACTCGAAACGGGAGTTGCAGAATGAACATAGACTAGTTAAGGGTGAAGTGACGATGTGTGTTGGAAGTGGTTCCAAGATTGATATGATCATCATCGCACACTCCCTATACTTTTGGGATTAGTGTTGAACCTAAATAAGTGTTATTTGGTGTTTGCGTTGAGCATGAATATGATTTGATCATGTTTATTGCAATACGGTTATTCATTTAAATAAGAGAATAAATTGTTGTTCTGTTTACATGAATAAAACCTTATATGGTTACACACCCAATGAAAATGGTTCGTTGGATCTCGATCGTAGTGATACACATATTCATAATATTGAAACCAAAATATGCAAAGTTAATAATGATAGTGCAACTTATTTGTGGCACTGCTGTTTAGGTCATATTGGTGTAAAGCGCATGAAGAAACTCCATGCTGATGGGCTTTTGGAATCACTTGATTATGAATCAGTTGATGCTTGCGAACCATGCCTCACGGGCAAGATGACTAAGACTCCGTTCTTCGGAACAATGGAGCGAGCAACAAATTTGTTGGAAATCATACATACTGATGTATGTGGTCCGATGAATATTGAGGCTCGCGGCAGGTATCATTATTTTCTATCTTCACAGATGATTTGAGTAGATATGAGTATATCTACTTGATGAAACACAAGTCTGAAACATTTGAAAAGTTCAAAGAATTTCAGAGTGAAATGGAGAATCATCGTAACAAAAATAAAAGTTTCTACGATATGATCGCAAAAGTAAAATATTTGAGTTACAAGTTTGGCCTTCAGTTAAAATCAATGTGAAATAGTTTCACTACTCACGCCACCTGGAACACCACAGTGTAATGGTGTGTCTGAACGTCATAACCGTACTTTATTAGATATGGTACGATCTATGATGTCTCTTACCGATCTACCACTATCGTTTTGGGGTTATGCATTAGAGACAGCTGCATTCACGTTAAATAGGGCACCATCTAAATTTGTTGAGACGACACAGTATGAACTATGGTTTGGCAAGAAACCTAAGCTGTCGTTTCTTAAAGTTTGAGGTTGCAATTCTTATGTGAAAAAGTTTCAACCTGATAAGCTCAAACCCAAATCGGAGAAGTGCGTCTTCATAGGATACCCAAAAGAAAATGTTGGGTACACCTTCTATCACAGATCCGAAGGCAAGATATTTGTTGCTAAGAATGGATCCTTTCTAGAGAAGGAGTTTCTCTCGAAAGAAGTGAGTGGGAGGAAAGTAGAACTTGATGAGGTAACTGTACCTGCTCCCTTATTGGAAAGTAGTTCATCACAGAAATATGTTCCTGTGACTACTACACCAATTAGTGAGGAAGCTAATGATGATGATCATGTACCTTCAGATCAAGTTACTACCGAACCTCGTAGGTAAACCAGAGTGAGATCTGCACCAGAATGGTACGGTAATCCTGTTCTGGAGGTCATGTTACTTGACCATGACGAGCCTACGAACTATGAGGAAGCGATGATAAGCCCAGATTCCGCGAAATGGCTTGAGGCCATGAAATCTGAGATGAGATCCAGGTATGAGAACAAATTATGGACTTTTCTTGACTTTCCCAATGATTGGCGAGCCATTGAGATTAAATGGATCTTCAAGAGGAAGATGGACGCTAATAGTAGTGTTACTATCTACAAAGCTAGAATCGTCGCAAAAAGGTTTTCGACAAGTTCAAGGTGTTGACTACGATGAGAGTTTCTAACTCGTATCTATGCTTAAGTCTGTCCGAATCATGTTAGCAATTGCCGCATTTTATGAAATCTGGCAAATGGATAAACAAAACTGCATTCCTTAATGGATTTATTAAAGAAGAGTTGTATATGATGCAACCAGAAGGTTTTGTCAATCCTAAAGGTACTAACAAAATATGCAAGCTCCAGCGATCCATCTATGGACTGGTGCAAGCATCTCGGAGTTGGAATATACGCTTTGATAAGTTGATCAAAGCATATAGTTTATACAGACTTGCGGTGAAGCCTATATTTACAAGAAAGTGAGTGGGAGCACTGCAGCATTTCTGATAAGTATATGTGAAAGACATATTATTGATTGGAGATAATGTAGAATTATTCTGCAAAGCATAAAGGAATGTTTGAAAGGAGTTTTTCAAAGAAAGACCTCGGTGAAGCTGCTTACATATTGAACATCAAGATCTATAGAGATAGATCAAGACGCTTGATAAGTTTTTCAATGAGTACATACCTTGACAAGATTTTGAAGTAGTTCAAAATGGAACAGTCAAAGAAAGAGTTCTTGCCTGTGTTACAAGGTGTGAAACTGAGTAAGACTCAAAGCCCGACCACGGCAGAAGATAGAGAGAGAATGAAAGTGATTCCCTATGCCTCAGCCATAGGTTCTATAAAGTATGCCATACTGTGTACCAGACCTATTGTATACCCTTCCTTGAGTTTGGCAAAGGAGTACAATAGTGATCTAGGAGTAGATCACTGGACATTGGTCAAAATTATCCTTAGTGGAATAAGGATATGTTTTCTCGATTATGGAGGTGACAAAAGGTTCGTCGTAAAGGGTTACATCGATGCAAGTTTTGACACTGATCCAGATGACTCTAAGTCTCAATCTGGATACATATTGAAAGTGGGAGCAATTATCTAGAGTAGCTCCATGCAGAGCATTGTTGACATAAAAATTTGCAAAATACTTACGGATCTGAATGTGGCAGACCCGTTGACTAAACTTCTCTCACAAGCAAAACATGATCACACCTCAATACTCTTTGGGTGTTAATAACATAGAGATGTGAACTAGATTATTGACTCTAGTAAACCCTTTGGGTGTTGGTCACATGTCGATGTGAACTATGGGTGTTAATCACATGGTGATGTGAACTATTGATGTTAAATCACATGGCGATGTGAACTAGATTATTGACTCTAGTGCAAGTGGGAGACTGAAGGAAATATGCCCTAGAGGCAATAATAAAGTTATTATTTATTTCCTTATATCATGATAAATGTTTATTATTCATTCTAGAATTGTATTAACCGGAAACATAATACACGTGTGAATACATAGACAAACAGAGTGTCACTAGTATGCCTCTACTTGACTAGCTTGTTGATCAAAGAGGGTTATGTTTCCTAACCATAGACATGAGTTGTCATTTGATTAACGTGATCACATCATTAGGAGAATGATGTGATTGACTTGACCCATTCCGTTAGCATAGCACTTGATCGTTTAGTTTGTTGGTATTGCTTTCTTCATGACTTATACATGTTCCTATGACTATGAGATTATGCAACTCCCGTTTACCGGAGGAACACTTTGTGTGCCACCAAACGTCACAACGTAACGGGGTGATTATAAAGGTGCTCTACAGGTGTCTCCGAAGGTACTTGTTGGGTTGGCGTATTTCGAGATTAGGATTTGTCACTCCGATTGTCGGAGAGGTATCTCTGGGCCCTCTCGGTAATGCACATCACCTAAGCCTTGCAAGCATTGCAACTAATGAGTTAGTTGCGATATGATGTATTACACAACGAGTAAAGATACTTGCCGGTAACGAGATTGAACTAGGTATTGAGATACCGACGATCGAATCTCGGGCAAGTAACATACCGATGACAAAGGGAACAACGTATGTTGTTATGCGGTCTGACCGATAAAGATCTTCGTAGAATATGTAGGAGCCAATATGAGCATCCAGGTTCCGCTATTGGTTATTGACCGGAGACGTGTCTCGGTCATGTCTACATAGTTCTCGATCCCGTAGGGTCCGCACGCTTAACGCTACAATGATAGTTATATTATGAGTTTATATGTTTTTATGTACCGAAGGAGTTCGGAGTCCCGGATGAGATCGGGGACATGACGAGGAGTCTCGAAATGGTAGAGACATAAAGATCGATATATTGGACGACTATATTCGGACATCGGAAAGGTTCCGAGTGATTCGGGTATTTTTCGGAGTACCGGAGAGTTACAGGAATTCACCGGGGAGTATATGGGCCTTATTGGGCTTTAGGGGAAAGAGAGAGGAGAGGTTGGGCGCCCCCCAAGGCCTAGTCCTAATTGGACTAGGGGGAGGGGCTGCGCCCCCTCCTTCCTTCTCTTCTCCCTTCCCTTGCCTTGACTCCTACTCCTACTACTTGGAAGGGGGGGAATCCTACTCCCGGTGGGAGTAGGACTCCTCCAGGGCGCGCCATAGGGGCCGGCCCTCTCCCCCCTCCTCCACTCCTTTATATACGTGGCCAGGGGGCACCCCATAGACACAACAATTGATCTCTTGATCTCTTAGCCGTGTGCGGTGCCCCCCTCCACCATAGTCCACCTCGATAATACTGTAGCGGTGCTTAGGCGAAGCCCTGCGTCGGTAGAACATCAACATCGTCACCACACCGTAGTGCTGACGAAACTCTCCCTCAACACTCGGCTGGATCGGAGTTCGAGGGACGTCATCGGGCTGAACGTGTGCTGAACTCGGAGGTGCCGTATGTTCGGTACTTGATCGGTCGGATCGTGAAGACGTACGACTACATCAACCGCGTTGTGCTAATGCTTCCGCTTTCGGTTTACGAGGGTACGTGGACAACACTCTCCCCTCTCGTTGCTGTGCATCACCATGATCTTGCATGTGCGTAGGAAATTTTTGAAATTGCTACGTTCCCCAACAGTATTACGATTTCCGGATAACACAATTATAGCGTGAACAATAGACAATTATCATGAACAAAGAAATATAATAATAACCATTTTATTATTGCCTCTAGGGCATATTTCCAACAGTCTCCCACTTGCACTAGAGTCAATAGTCTAGTTACATTGTGATGAATCGAACACCCATGCAGTTCTGGTGTTGATCATGTTTTGCTCTAGGGAGAGGTTTAGTCAACGGGTCTGCCACATTCAGGTCCGTATGTACTTTACAAATCTCTATGTCTCCATTTTGAACACTTTCACGAATGGAGTTGGAGCGACGCTTGATATGCCTGGTCTTCCTGTGAAACCTGGGCTCCTTGGCAAGGGCAATAGCTCCAGTGTTTTCACAGAAGAGAGTCATCGGGCCCGACGCATTGGGTATGACTCCTAGGTCGGTAATGAACTCCTTCACCCAGATTGCCTCTTGTGCTGCCTCCGAGGCTGCCATGTACTCCGCTTCACATGTAGATCCCGCCACAACGCTTTGCTTGCAACTGCACCAGCTTACTGCCCCACCATTCAAAATATACACGTATCCGGATTGTCACTTAGAGTCATCCAGATCTGTGTCGAAGCTAGCATCGACGTAACCCTTTACGACGAGCTCTTCGTCACCTCCATAAATGAGAAACATATCCTTCGTCCTTTTCAGGTACTTCAGGATATTCTTGACTGCTGTCCAGTGTTCCATGCCGGGATTACTTTGGTACCTTCCTACCAAACTTACGGCAAGGTTTACATCAGGTCTGGTACACAGCATAGCATACATGATAGACCCTATGGCCGAGGCATAGGGGACGACACTCATATTTTCTCTATCTTCTGCCGTGGTCGGGCATTGAGCCATGCTCAATCTCATACCTTGCAATACAGGCAAGAACCCCTTCTTTGACTGATCCATTTTGAACTTCTTCAATATCTTGTCAAGGTACGTACTCTGTGAAAGACCAATGAGGCGTCTCGATCTATCTCTATAGATCTTGATGCCTAATATATAAGCAGCTTCTCCAAGATCCTTCATTGAAAAACACTTGTTCAAGTAGGCATTTATGCTTTCCAAGAATTCTATATCATTTCCCATCAGCAGTATGTCATCCACATACAATATGAGAAATGCTACAGAGCTCACACTCACTTTCTTGTAAATGTAGGCTTCTCCATAAGTCCGCGTAAACCCAAACGCTTTGATCATCTCATCAAAACGAATGTTCCAACTCCGAGATGCTTGCACCAGCCCATAAATCAAGCGTTGGAGCTTGCACACCTTGTCAGACTTGTTAGGATCGACAAAACCTTCCGGCTGCATCATATACAATTCTTCCTTAAGGAAACCATTAAGGAATGCCGTTTTGACGTCCATTTGCCATATCTCATAATCATAGAATGCGGCAATTGCTAACATGATTTGGATGGACTTCAGCTTCTCTACGGGTGAGAAAGTCTCATCGTAGTCAACCCCTTGAACTTGTCGATAACCCTTAGCGACAAGCCGATCTTTATAGATGGTCAAATAACCATCCGCGTCTGTCTTCTTCTTAAAGATCCATTTATTTTCTATGGCTCGCCGATCATCGGGCAAGTCAGTCAAACTCCATACTTCGTTTTCATACATGGATCCTATCTCAGATTTCATGGCTTCCAGCCATTTGTCGGAATCCGGGCCCGCCATCGCTTCTTCATAGTTCGAAGGTTCACCATTGTCTAACAACATGATTTACAAGACAGGGTTGCCGTACCACTCTGGTGCGGAACGTGTCCTCGTGGACCTACGAAGTTCAGTAGAAACTTGATCTGAAGTTTCATGATCATCATCATTAACTTCCTCTCTAGTCGGTGCAGGCACCTCATGAACATTTTCTTGAGCTGCGCCACTTACCGGTTCAAGAGGTAATACTTCATCAAGTTCTACTTTCCTCCCACTTATTTCTTTCGAGAGAAACTCTTTCTCTAGAAAGGATCATTCTTGTCAACAAAGATCTTGCCTTCGGATCTGAGGTAGAAGGTATGCCCAACAGTTTCTTTAGGGTATCCTATGAAGACGCATTTTTCCGACTTGGGTTCGAGCTTTTCAGGTTGAAGTTTCTTGACATAAGCATCGCATCCCCAAAGTTTTAGAAACAACAGCTTAGGTTTCTTCCCAAACCATAATTCATACGGTGTCGTCTCAACAGATTTCGACGGAGCCCTATTTAAAGTGAATGCGGCAGTCTCTAAAGCATAGCCCCAAAATGACAGCGGTAGATCGGTAAGAGACATCATAGATCGCACCATATCCAATAGAGTGCGATTACGACGTTCGGACACACCATTACGCTGAGGTGTTCCAAGCGACGTGAGTTGTGAAACTATTCCACAATTTCTTAAGTGTGTGCCAAATTCGTGACTCAAGTATTCTCCCCCACGATCTGATCGCAAGAACTTGATTTTCCTGTCATGTTGATTCTCCTCACTCTGAAATTCCTTAAACTTTTCAAAGGTCTTAGACTTGTGTTTCATTAAGTAGACATACCCATATCTACTCAAGTCATCAGTGAGGGTGAGAACATAACGATAGCCACCGCAAGCCTCAACACTCATTGGACCGCACACATCAGTATGTATGATTTCCAATAAGTTGGTTGCTCGCTCCATTGTTCCTGAGAACGGAGTCTTGGTCATTTTACCCATGAGGCATGGTTCGCACGTGTCAAATGATTCGTAATCAAGAGACTCTAAAAGTCCATCTGCATGGAGCTTCTTCATGCGTTTGACACCTATGTGACCAAGGCGGCAGTGCCACAAGTATGTGGGACTATCATTATCAACCTTACATCTTTTGGTATTCACACTATGAATATGTGTAACATTACGCTCGAGATTCATTAAGAATAAACCATTCACCAACGGAGCATGACCATAAAACATATCTCTCATATAAATAGAACAACCATTATTCTCGGATTTAAATGAGTAGCCATCTCGAATTAAACGAGATCCTGATACAATGTTCATGCTCAAAGCTGGCACTAAATAAAAATTATTGAGGTTTAAAACTAATCCCGTAGGTAAATGTAGATGCAGCGTGCCGACGGCGATCACATTGATCTTGGAACCATTCCCGACGCGCATCGTCACCTTGTCCTTCGCCAGTCTCCGCTTATTCCGCATCTCCTACTTTGAGTTACAAATGTGAGCAACCGCACCGGTATCAAATACCCAGGAGCTACTATGAGTACTGGTAAGGTACACATCAATTACATGTATATCACATATACCTTTAGTGTTGCCGGCCTTCTTGTCCGCTAAGTATTTGGGGCAGTTCCGCTTCGAGTGACCACTTCCCTTGCAATAAAAACACTCAGTCTCGGGCTTGGGTCCATTCTTTGGCTTCTTCCCGGCAGCTTGCTTACTGGGCGCGGCGACTCCCTTGCCGTCCTTCTTGAAGTTCTTCTTACCCTTGCCTTTCTTGAACTTAATGGTTTTATTCACCATCAACACTTGATGTTCCTTTTTGATTTCCACCTCTGCTGATTTCAGCATTGAATATACCTCAGGAATGGTTTTTTCCATCCCCTGCATATTGAAGTTCATCACAAAGCTCTTGTAGCTCGGTAGAAGCGACTGAAGGATTCTGTCAATGACTGCATCATCCGGGAGATTAACTCCCAGCTGAGTCAAGCGGTTATGCAACCCAGACATTTTGAGTATGTGCTCACTGACAGAACTATTTTCCTCCATCTTACAGCTGAAGAACTTGTCGGAGAATTCATATCTCTCGACCCGGGCATGAGCTTGGAAAACCATTTTCAGCTCTTCGAACATCTCATATGCTCCGTGTCTCTCAAAACGCTTTTGGAGCCCCGGTTCTAAGTTGTAAAGCATGCCGCACTGAACGAGGGAGTAATCATCAGCATGTGACTGCCAAGCGTTCATAACGTCTTGGTTCTCTCGGATGGGTGCGTCACCTAGCGGTTCTTCTAGGACATAATCTTTCTTGGCAGCTATGAGGATGATCCTCAGGTTCTGGACCAGTCCGTATAGTTGCTGCCATCATCTTTCAGCTTGGTTTTCTCTAGGAACGCGTTGAAGTTGAGGGCAACATGGGCCATTTGATCTACAAGACATATTGTAAAGATTTTAGACTAAGTTCATGATAATTAAGTTCATCTAATCAAATTACTCAATGAACTCCCACTTAGATAGACATCCCTCTAGTCATCTAAGTGAAACATGATCCGACTTAACTAGGTTGTGTCCGATCATCACGTGAGACAGACTAGTCAACATCAGTGAACATCTTCATGTTGATCGTATCTTCTATACGACTCATGCTCGACCTTTCGGTCTTCCGTGTTCCGAGGCCATGTCTGTACATGCTAGGCTCGTCAAGTCTACCTAAGTGTATTGCGTGTGTAAATCTGTCTTACACCCGTTGTATTCGAACGTTAGAATCTATCACACCCGATCATCACGTGGTGCTTCGAAACAACGAACCTACGCAACGGTGCACAGTTAGGGGGAACACTTTCTTGAAATTATTACGAGGGATCATCTTATTTAAGCTACCGTCGTTCTAAGCAAATAAGATGTAAAACATGATAAACATCACATGCAATCAAATAGTGACATGATATGGCCAATATCATTTGCTCCTTTTGATCTCCATCTTCGGGGATCCATGATCATCGTTGTCACCGGCATGACACCATGATCTCCATCATCATGATCTCCATCATTGTGTCTTCTTGAAGTTGTCTCGTCATCTATTACTTCTACTACTATGGCTAACACTTTAGCAATAAAGTAAAGTAATTACATGACGTTTATGTTGACACGCAGGTCATAAATAAATAAAGACAACTCCTATGGCTCCTGCCGGTTGTCATACTCATCGAGATGCAAGTCGTGATTCCTATTGCAAGAACATGATCAATCTCATACATCACATATATCATTCATCTCATCCTTTTGACCATATCACATCACACGACATATGCTGCAAAAACAAGTTAGATGTCCTCTAATTGTTGTTGCAAGTTTTTACGTGGCTGCTATAGGTTTCTAGCAAGAACGTTTCTTACCTACGCCAAAACCACAACGTGATATGCCAATTTCTATTTACCCTTCATAAGGACCCTTTTCATCGAATCCGATCCGACTAAAGTGGCAGAGACAGACACCTGCCAGCCACCTTATGCAACTAGTGCATGTCAATCGGTGGAACCAGTCTCACGTAAGCGTACGTGTAAGGTCGGTCCGGGCCGCTTCATCCCACGATGCCGCCGAATCAAGATAAGACTAGTAACGGCAAGCAAATTGACAATATCAACGCCCACAACTGCTTTGTATTCTACTCGTGCATAGAAACTACGCATAGACCTAGCTCATGATGCCACTATTGGGGAATGTAGCAGAATTTTAAAATTTTCTACGCATCACCAAGATCAATCTATGGAGTCATCTAGCAACAAAGGGAAGAGGAGTGTATCTACATACCCTTGTAGATCGCGCGCGGAAGCGTTCAAGAGAACGGGGTTGATGGAGTCGTACTCGTCGTGATCCAAATCACCGATGACCTAGCGCCGAACGGACGGCACCTCCGCGTTCAACACACGTACGGTTGGGAAGACGTCTCCTCCAACTTGATCCAGCAAGGGGGAAGGAGAGGTTGATGAAGATCCAGCAGCACGACGGCGTGGTGGTGGAAGCAACGGTGATCTCGGCAGGGCTTCGCCAAGCACAGGGAGAGGGAGGAGTGTCACGGGAGGGAGAGGGTGAGGCCAGGGGCTAGGGTGCAATTGCCCTCCCTTCCCCCACTATATATAGGGTCCCTAGGGGGAGCGCCGTCCCTAGGAGATCCAATCTCCAAGGGGGGCGGCGGCCAAGGGGGTGGCTTGCCCCCCAAGCCAAGTGGGGCGCCCCCACCCCTAGGGTTTCCAACCCTAGGCGTGGGGGGAGGCCCAAGGGGGGCGCACCAGCCCACTAGGGGCTGGTTCCCCTCCCACTTCAGCCCATGGGGCCCTCCGGGATAGGTGGCCCCACCCGGTGGACCCCCGGGACCCTTCCGGTGGTCCCGATACAAAACCGATTACCCCCGAAACTTTCTCGATGGCCGAAACTTAACTTCCTATATATAAATCTTCACCTCCGGACTATTCCGGAACTCCTCGTGACGTCCGGGATCTCATCCGGGACTCCGAACAACTTTCGGGTTACCGTATACTAATATCTCAACAACCCTAGCATCACCGAACCTTAAGTGTGTAGACCCTACGGGTTCGGGAGACACGCAGACATGACCGAGACAACTCTCCGGTCAATAACCAACAGCGGGATCTGGATACCCATGTTGGCTCCCACATGCTCCTCGATGATCTCATCGGATGAACCATCATGTCGAGGATTCAATCAATCTGTATACAATTCCCTTTCTCAATCGGTACGTTACTTGCCCGAGACTCGATCGTCGGTATCCCAATACCTCGTTCAATCTCGTTACCGGCAAGTCACTTTACTCGTACCGTAATGCATGATGCCGTGATCAACCACTTGGTCACATTGAGCTCATTATGATGATGCATTACCGAGTGTGCCCATAGATACCTCTCCGTCATACGGAGTGACAAATCCCAGTCTCGATTCGTGCCAACCCAACAGACACTTTCAGAGATACCTGTAGTGTACCTTTATAGTCACCCAGTTACGTTGTGACGTTTGGCACACCCAAAGCACTCCTACGGTATCCGGGAGTTGCACAATCTCATGGTCTAAGGAAATGATACTTGACATTTGGAAAAGCTATAGCAAACGAACTACATGATCTTAGAGCTATGCTTAGGATTGGGTCTTGTCCATCACATCATTCTCCTAATGATGTGATCCCATTATCAATGACATCCAATGTCCATAGTCAGGAAACCATGACTATCTTTTGATCAACGAGCTAGTCAACTAGAGGCTCACTAGGGACGTGTTGTGGTCTATGTATTCACACATGTATTACGATTTCCGGATAACACAATTATAGCATGAACAATAGAAAATTATCATGAATAAATAAATATAATAATAACCATTTTATTATTGCCTCTAGGGCATATTTCCAACAATACACATATTTTAGTTGCTGTTGATTACGTTACTAAGTGGGTAGAAGCTATTCCAACTAGTAGTGCTGATCATAACACTTCTATTAAAATGCTTAAAGAAGTTATTTTTCCGAGGTTTGGAGTCCCTAGATATTTAATGACTGATGGTGGTTCACATTTTATTCATGGTGCTTTTCGTAAAAAGCTTGCTGAATTTGACATTAATCATAGAATTGCATATCCGTATCACCCACAGTCTAGTGGTCAAGTAGAACTGAGTAATAGAGAACTCAAATTAATTTTGCAAAAGACTGTCAATAGGTCTAGAAAGAATTGGTCCAAGAAACTTGATGATGCATTATGGGCCTATAGAACTGCTTATAAAAATCCTATGGGTATGTCTCCGTATAAAATGGTATATGGAAAATCTTGTCACTTACCTCTCGAACTAGAACATAAGGCATATTGGGCTATTAAAGAGCTCAATTATGATTTCAAACTTGCCGGTGAAAAGAGGTTATTTGATATTAACTCACTTGATGAATGGAGAACCCAAGCTTACGAAAATGCCAAGTTGTTTAAAGAAAAAGTTAAAAGATGGCATGACAAAAGGATACAAAAGCGTGAGTTTAATGTAGGTGATTATGTATTGCTATACAACTCTCGTTTAAGATTTTTTTGCAGGAAAACTTCTCTCTAAATGGGAAGGCCCCTATCTTATCGAGGAGGTCTATCGTTCCGGTGCCATAAAAATCAACAACTTCGAAGGCACAAATCCGAAGGTGGTAAATGGCCAGAGGATTAAGCATTATATCTCAGGTAATCCCATAAATGTTGAAACCAATATTATTGAAACCGTAACCCCGAAGGAATACATAAGGGACACTTTCCAGAACGTTTCAGACTCCGAAAAGGAATAGGTATATGGTACGGTAAGTAAACCGACTCCAAAACAATTTTCAAGGCAATATTTCTCCGTTTTGGAATATTTAGAAAAATAGAAAATTAAGTAGCAGTCCGGGAAGGACACGAGGGCTTCACGAGGGTGGAGGGCGCGCCCTACCCCCCTGGGCGCGCCCCTACCTCGTGAGCACCTCGTGTGCCTTCCGGACTCCGTTTTCTTACACGATACGTATTTTGGTCGGTAAAAATTCACTATATATTCTCCCGAAGGTTTTGACTCCCGTATCACGCAAATATTCTCTGTTCTTGTTTCGAGCTGTTTTTCTGATAGATCTAGATTATCATGACGTCCCCAAGTGCTTCCAAGGACAAGTTCTTAGAGAAGGTCATCAACCCTTACCTCGCGGAGGTGCTGCGACACCCTCAAACCATTGAGATGCGTGATGGGTTTCTGCACATCCGCGATGCTGAGGGACCAAAGGGAACCGGAAGAGTGGAGACGAGGCTCGAAGCAATGGAGCAACAAGTTTTCAAGTGCCAAGGGATGGTGGAGCATGGAATCAACGCTAGCCACACGATGCTCGTGGAGTTCACTAACAACTACAAGCCGGATGCCAAGAACACCGAGGAGGCCATCTTCAAGCTATATGAGAAGATCGAGCACCTCCAAGCCCAAATCTATGACCTACAAAAACCAAAAGTGTGAGTATGAATATAGATTCAAAAGAATGAGTTTGGCTGCAGATTCGAGGATTCCGGAGACTCGATCATCCTTCTATGATGGTGAACCTATGCCTTGGAAGATGGATGACAAGCCTGCATCATCAACAACACCTCCACCTTCTTCACCAACCAAGGAGATATAATAACATGGGTATGGGCACTCCCCTTGGCAACCGCCAAGCTTGGGGGAGGTGCCCCGGTATCGTATCACAATCACAACTCCTATCTTTACCGTTTTCCTTAGTTCGATCCCATTAGTAGTATTTTGATCTAGTAGAATAAAGTTTATGGCATGATCTAGTTTTGAGTTTTGCTTTATGATCTCTCTATGTAATCGAGTCCGTGAGCTATATAATAAAGATTAGTGTTGAGTCAAGGGCTTGATTTTCTTGCAATGATCTTGGGTGAATAAAAGAAAAGAGAAAAATAATAAGAAGAAACAAAAGTTCATATTGATCTTATTGATAGTAATGACTTCACATAGAAAGAGTGTGAGGATTAAAAGTTGTTGGGAGTTAGCAGACATAGCTTTGGCCATCGTTACAATTAATAGGAAGTAATAAGGAAAGAGAGGTTTCACATATAAATATACTATTATTGACACCTTTTATGATTGGGAACACTCATCAAAATATGACATGCTAAAGAGTTGATGTTGGACAAGGAAGACAACGTAATGGGTTATGTTTTCTAATATCTGAGATAAAGTATGTTGTCATGGATCATCCAACATGTTGATCTTGCCTTCCCCCCTCATGCTAGCCAAATTCTCAGCACCAAGTAGAGATACTACTTGTGCTTCCAAATACCCTTAAACCAGTTTTGCCATGAGAGTCCACCATATCTACCTATGGATTGAGTAAGATCCTTCAAGTAAGTTGTCATCGGTGCAAAGCAATAAAAATTGCTCTAAATATGGTGTGGGAGAAATAAGCTTTATACAATCTTATGATGTGGAAGTAATAAAAGCGACAGACTGCATAATAAAGGTTCATATCACAAGGGGCAATATAACGTGACGTTCTTTCGCATTAAGATTTTGTGCATCCAACCATAAAAGCGCATGGCAACCTCTGCTTCCCTCTGCGAAGGGCCTATCTTTTATTATTATCTTCTACCTTATACAAGAGTCATGGTGATCTTCACCTTTCCTTTTTAGATTTTATCCTTTGGCAAGCACAGTGTGTTGGAAAGATCCTGATAGATATATCTAATTGGATGTAGGGGGGCATGAGTTATTATTGTTGACATTACCCTTGAGGTAAAAGGTTCTGGGGCGAAACTATAAGCCCCTATCTTTCTCTGTGTCCGATTAAAACTCTGCAACCACAAGTATTGCGCGAGTGTTAGCAATTATGAAGGACTAGATGATAGTTGAGTATGTGGACTTGCTTTTAGCTCTGACATAGACTCTTTCTGATGTTATGATAAATTGCAATTGCTTCAATGACTGATGTTATAGTTTGTTGGTTCTCAATAAGGTTTTTGATTCATACTTTTGCATTGTGAATAGATCATCACTTGAACATAAGTAATCATACGACAATATCTATGTATGTTGCTGTTATGAGAATAATCATGATGCCCTCATGTCCGTATTTTATTTTTATCAACGCCTCTACCTCTAAACATGGGGACATATTTATTGTTATCGGCTTTCGCTTGAGGACAAGCGAGGTCTAAGCTTGGGGGAGTTGATACGTCCATTTTGCATCATGCTTTTATATCGATATTTATTGCATTATGGGCTGTTATTTCACATTATGTCACAATGCTTATGGCTATTCTCTCTTATTTTACAAGGTTTACATAAGGAGGGAGAATGCCGACAGCTGGAATTCTGGGCTGGAAAGGGAGCAAATATTAGAGACCTATTCTGCACAACTCCAAAAGTCCTGAAACTCCATGGAATGCCTTATAATAAATAATGAAAAATCCTCACCAAAGATGAAGACCAGGGGGCCCACACCCTTGCCACGAGGGTGGGAGGCGCGCCCCCTACCTCGTGCGCCCCCTGGTAGCTCTCCGATGACCATCTTCTCCTATATGAAGTCTTTCGTCGAGAAAAAAATAGGAAGCAACCTTTCGGGACGAAACTCCGCCGCCACGAGGTGGAACCTTGGCGGATCCAATCTAGAGCTCCGGCAGAGCTGTTCTGCCGGGGAAACTTCCCTCCCGGAGGGGGAAATCATCGTCATCGTCATCACCAATGCTCCTCTCATCGGGAGAGGGCAATCTCCATCAACATCTTCATCAGCACCATCTCATCTCAAAACCCCAGTTCATCTCTTGTATCCAATTCTTGTCTCCAAGTCCGGGATTGGTGCTAGTAGGTTGCTAGTAGTGTTAATTACTCCTTGTAGTTGATGCTAGTTGGTTTAATTGATGGAAGATCATATGTTCAGATCCTTTATGCATATTATTACCCCTCTGATTATGAACATGAATATGCTTTGTGAGTAGTTACATTTGTTCCTGAGGACAAGGGAGAAGTCTTGCTATTAGTAGTCATGTGAATTTGGTATTCGTTCGATATTTTGATGAGATGCATGTTGTCTAGCCTCTAGTGGTGTTATGTGAACGTCGACTACATAACACTTCACCATTATTTGGGCCTAGAGGAAGGCATTGGGAAGTAATAAGTAGATGATGGGTTGCTAGAGTGACAAAAGCTTAAACCCTAGTTTATGCGTTGCTTCGTAAGGGGCTGATTTGGATCCATATGTTTCATGCTATGGTTAGGTTTACCTTGATACTTTTGTTGTAGTTGCGGATGCTTGCAATAGAGGTTAATCATAAGTGGGATGCTTGTTCAATTAAGAACAACACCCAAGCACCGGTCCACCCACATGTCAAATTATCAAAGTACCGAATGCAAATCATATGAGCGTGATGAAAACTAGCTTGACGATATTCCCATGTGTCCTCGGGAGCGCTTTTCCTTATATAAGAGTTTGTCCAGGCTTGTCCTTTGCTACAAAAAGGATTGGGCCACCTTGCTGCACTTTATTTACTTTTGTTACTTATTGCTTGTTAAAAATTATCTTATCACAAAACTATCTGTTACCACTTATTTCAGTACTTGCAGAGAATACCTTGCTGAAAACTGCTTATCATTTCCTTCTGCTCCTCGTTGGGTTCGACACTCTTACTTATCGAAAGGACTATGATAGATCCCCTATACTTGTGGGTCATCATCCCGTAGCATGCACGTATGGTGAACCGGTATGTAACGAAGTCGGAGCATGAGATATTTTTTGATTGTCTTCCTTATGAGTGGTGGTCGGGGACGAGCGATGGTCTTTTCCTACCAATCTACCCCCTAGGAGCATGCGCATAGTAATTTGTTTCAACGACTAACATATTTTTGCAATAAGTATGTGAGTTCTTTATGACTGATGTTGAATCCATGAATTATACGCACTCTCACCCTTCCACCATTGCTAGCCTCTCTTGTGTCGCGCAACTTTCACCGGTACCATACACCCACTATATACCTTCCTTAAAACAGCCACCATACCTACCTATTATGGCCTTTTCATAGCCATTTCGAGATAAATGCCACTTCCACCGTTCCGTTTATTATGACACGCATCATCATTGTCATATTGCTTTGCATGATCATGTAGTTGACATCGTATTTGTGGCAAAGCCACCGTTCATAATTCTTTCATACTCCCTCCGTTTCTTTTTACTCCACATATAAGATTTGGTCAAAGTCAAACTACACAAAGTTTGACCAAATTTATATAAGAAGATATGAATATCTATAATACTAAAACTATATAGTATGAAAATACGTTTCATGGTGCATCTGATAATATTGATGTCATATTGTGAATTTTTATGTTTTTAAATATAAAGTTAGTCAAACTTTCAAAGCTTGACTTTGACCAAACCTTATATGCGGACTAAAAATAAACAGAGGGAGTACATGCCACTCTTGATTCATTACACATCCCGGTACACCGCCGGAGGCATTCATATAGTCATATTTTGTTCTAAGTATCGACTTGTAATTCTTGAGTTGTAAGTAAATTAAAGTGTGATGATCTTCATTATTAGAGCATTGTCCCATGTGAAAAAAGGATGGTCAAGACTATGATTCCCCCACAAGTCGGGATGAGACACCGGACAGAAAATAAAATAAAAATAAAAAGAGAGAGCCAAAAAAACAAAAAAAATGAGAGAAAAAGAGAGAAGGGGCAATGCTACTATCCTTTTACCACACTTGTGCTTCAAAGTAGCACCATGATCTTCATGATATATAGTCTCCTATGTTGTCACTTTCATATACTAGTGGGGAATTTTCATTATAGAACTTGGCTTGTATATTCCAATGATCTGCTTCCTCAAATTGCCCTAGGTCTTCGTAAGCAAGCAAGTTGGATGCACCCCCACTTAGTTTGTTTTTGAGCTTTCATAAACTTATAACTCTAGTGCATCCATTGCATAGCAATCCCTACTCACTCACATTGATATCTATTGATGGGCATCTCCATAGCCCGTTGATATGCCTAGTTGATGTTAGACTATCTCCTTTTTGTCTTCTCCACAACCACCATATTCTATTCCACCTATAGTGTTATGTCCTTGGCTCACACTCATGTATTGCATGAAAGTTGAAAAGGTTTGAGAACATCAAAAGTATGAAACAATTGCTTGGCTTGTCATCGGGGTTGTGCATGATTTGAGTATTTTTTGTGATGAAGATGGAGCATGGCCAGACTATATGATTTTGTAGGGATAAGCTTTCTTTGGCCATGTTATTTTGAGAAGACATAATTGCCTTGTTAGTATGCTTGAAGTAGTATTGTTTTTATGTCAATATTAAACTTTTGTCTTGAATCTTATGGATCTGAACATTCATGCCACAATAAATAAATTACATGGATAAATATGTTAGGTAGCATTCCACATCAAAAATTCTGTTTTTTTCATTTACCTACTCGAGGACGAGCAGGAATTAAGCTTGGGGATGCTTGATACGTCTCCAACATATCTATAATTTTTTATTGTTCCATGCTATTATATTATCTATCTTGGATGTTTTATATGCATTAATGTGCTATTTTATGTGATTTTTGGGACTAACCTATTAACCTAGAGCCCAGGGTCGGCTTCTGTTTTTTTCCTTGTTTTTGAGTTTCGCAGAAAAGGAATATCGAACGGAGTCCAAATGACCTGAAAATTTACTGTGATTTTTTATGGACCAGAAGAAGCCCACGAAGCAAAAGAGTTGGGCCGGAAGAGCCACGAGGCCTCCATAAGGGTGGAGGGCGCGTCCTCCGACCTTGTGGTTGACTCATGGACCCCCCCTGACTTGTTCTCGTCGCCAAAAATTCCTATAAATACATAAACCCCCAGAAATAAACCTAGACCGGGAGTTCCGCTGCCGCAAGACTCTATAGCCACAAAAATCAATCAGGACCCTGTTCTGACACCCTGCTGGAGGGGGGAATCATCACCGGTGGCCATCTTCATCATCCCGGCGCTCTCCATGATGAGGAGGGAGTAGTTCAACCCCGGGGATGAGGGTATGTACCAATAGCTATGACTTTGATCTCTCTCTCTCGTGTTCTTGATTTGGCACGATCTTGATGTACCTCGAGCTTTGCTATTATAGTTGGATCTTATGATGTTTCTCCCCCTCTACCTTCTTGTAATGGATTGAGTTTTCCCTTTGAAGTTATCTTATCAGATTTAGTCTTTAAGGATTTGAGAACACTTGATGTATGTCTTGCATGTGCTTATCTGTGGTGACAATGGGATATTCATGTGATCCACTTGATGTATGTTTTGGTGATCAACTTGCGGGTTCTGTGACCTTGTGAACTCATGCATAGGGGTTGCCACACATTTTCGTCTTGACTCTCCGGTAGAAACTTTGGGGCACTCTTTGAATTTCTTTGTGTTGGTTTGAATAGATGAATCTGAGATTGTGTGATGCATATCGTATAATCAAACCCGCAGATACTTGTGGTGACATTGGAGTATTGATACGTCTCCGTTGTATCTACTTTTCCAAACACTTTTGCCCTTGTTTTGGACTCTAACTTGCATGATTTGAATGGAACTAACCCGGACTGACGCTGTTTTCAGCAGAATTGCCATGGTGTTATTTATGTGCAGAAACAAAAGTTCTCGGAATGACCAGAAACTCTACGGAGATTATTTTTGGAAATAATAAAAAATACTGGCAAAGAATCAAGGCCAGGGGGCCCACACCCTAGCCACCAGGGTGGGGGCGCGCCCCTGCCTCGTGGGCCCCCTTGAGCTCCACTGACCTCAACCTTGACTCCATATATTCGTGTTCGAGGAGAAAAAATAGAGGAGAAGGATTCATCGCGTTTTACGATACGAAGCCGCCGCCAAGCCCTAAACTCTCTCGGGAGGGCTGATCTGGAGTCCGTTCGGGGCTCCGGAGAGGGGAATCCATCGCCATCGTCATCATCAACCATCCTCCATCACCAATTTCATGATGCTCACCGCCGCGCGTGAGTAATTCCATCGTAGGCTTGCTGGACGGTGATGGGTTGGATGAGATTTATCATGTAATTGAGTTAGTTTTATTAGGGTTTGATCCCTAGTATCCACCATGTTCTGAGATTGATGTTGCTATGACTTTGCTATGCTTAATGCTTGTCACTAGGGCCCGAGTGCCATGATTTCATATATGAACCTATTATGTTTTCATGAATATATGTGAGTTCTTGATCCTATCTTGCAATTCTATAGTCACCTACTATGTGTTATGATCCGGCAATAATCGGGACCACTCCCGGTGATGACCGTAGTTTGAGGAGTTCATGTATTCACTATGTGTTAATGCTTTGGTCCGGTACTCTATTAAAAGGAGGCCTTAATATCCCTTTGTTTCCACTAGGACCCCGCTGCCACGGGAGGGTATGACAAAAGATGGCATGCAAGTTCATTTCCATAAGCACGTATGACTATATTCGGAATACATGCATACATTACATTGATGAATTTGAGCTAGTTCTGTGTCACCCTAGGTTATGACTGTTACATGATGAACCGCATCCGGCACAATTCTCCATCACTGATCCATTGCCTACGACATTTCCATATATTGTTCTTCTCTTATTTACTTTTCCGTTGCTATTGTTATCATCACTACAAAACATCAAAAATATTAGTTTTGCTATCGTTACCTTTTGCTACCGTTACCACTACTATCATATTACTTTGCTACTAAACACTTTCCTGCAGATACTAAGTTTCCAGGTGTGGTTGAATTGACAACTCAGCTGCTAATACTTGAGAATATTCTTTGGCTCCCCTTGTGTCAAATCAATAAATTTGGGTTGAATACTCTACCCTCGAAAACTATTGCGATCCCCTATACTTGTGGGTTATCAAGACTATTTTCAGGCGCCGTTGCCGGGGAGCATAACTCTATTCTTTGAGTCACTTGGGATTTATATCTGCTTATCATTATGAAGAACTTGAAAGATCCAAGAACAAAAATTTATCCCCCAACTACGAGGGGAGGTAAGGAACTGCCATCTAGCTCTGCACTTGATTCACCTTCTGTTTTGAGTAAGCTTGCGACACCTAAACCTGCTTCTGCTATTAATTCTTATATGTCGCATATTATTGATGATGCCACTTTTGCTATGCATGATACTTATCATGAAACTACTTCTATGCTTGATACTACTATGCCACTTGGTGAATTTCTTGAGGAACAACTTGCTAGGGCTAGAGAGAATGAAATTACTGAAACTGATAATATTGATGAAAGTGATGATGAAGGCTCTCCTAATAAATATGAATTGCCTGTTGTGCCTGAGGGCTATGTTATGGATGAAGAAATTAAAAGAGACTTTCTTGCATGCAATGATAGAAGTGATCTTAAGAAATTATTAGCTAAGCTTAAACAAAAAAACTATGAATGCTAAAATGAAATATGATCCTACTTATGCTACTTCACCTATCTTTGTTACTGATAAGGATTATGAATTCTCTATTGATCCTGATATAATTACTTTGGTTGAATCTGATCCTTTTTATGGTTATGAATCTGAAACTGTTGTGGCACATCTTACTAAATTAAATGATATAGCCACCCTCTTCACTAATGATGAGAGAACTCGCTACTTTTATATCCTTAAAATATTTTCGTTCTCATTAAAGGGTGATGCTAAGATATGGTTTAATTCTCTTGATCCTGGTTGTGTGCGTAGTCCCCAGGATATGATTTATTACTTCTCTGCTAAATATTTCCCTGCTCATAAGAAACAAGCTGCTTTAAGGGATATATATAATTTTGTGCAAATTGAAGAAGAGAGTCTCCCACAAGCTTGGGGGAGGCTTCTCCAATTACTTAATGCTTTGCCTGATCACCCCCTTAAGAAAAATGAAATACTTGATATCTTTCATAATGGACTAACCGATGCTTCCAGAGATTACCTGGATAGTTGTGCTGGTTCTGTTTCAGGGAAAGAAAACCGGATGAAGCTGAAATTCTATTGAATAATATGTTGACAAATGAAAATAATTGGACACTTCCTGAGCCAGCTCCTGAGCCAACTCCTGATCCTATTCCTAAACCAACTCCGAAGAAAAGGGGTGTTCTATTTCTTAGTCCTGAAGATATGCAAGAGGTAAAGAAATCCATGAAAGAAAAGGGTATTAAAGCTGAAGATGTTAAGAATTTACCTCCTATTGAAGAAATACATGGTCTTAATTTACCGCATGTTGAAGAAATATATGGTTTTAATCCATCACCTATTGAAGAAACACATGGTCTTGATAACCCGACACAGGTAGTAAAGGTAAATTCTCTCTATAGATATGATAAAGCTGAAATCCCTCCTACTAAGTTTGTTATCCAATGTTTGGATGAGTTTGATAACTTTATGGTTAAGCAAGAAGACTTCAATGCTTATTTTGGCAGACAATTGAAACAAAATTCTTATATGATTTAACACTTGGGTGATTACATATCTAGAGTTAAAGGTGAACTTAAACTCATTAGTAAACATGCTTCTATGGTTACCACTCAAGTAGAACAAGTACTTAAAGCTTAGAATGATTTGCTCAATGAATTAAATAGTAAGAAAAATGATAACTCTGTTAGATTTATGACTAGAGGTGGTAAGATGACTCAGGAACCTTTGTATCCTGAGGGCCATCCTAAGAGAATTGAGCAAGATTCCCAGAGAAATAATATAGATGCACCTAGTCCTTCTAAAAGGAAGAAAAAGAAAAATGATAGGACTTTGCATGCTTCTAGTGAACCTGTTATCGACACACCTGAGAATCCCAATGATATCTCTATTTCTGATGCTGAAACACAATCTGGTAATGAACATGAAACTAGTGATAATGTTAATGACAATGTTCATGTTGATGCTCAACCTAGTAATGATAATGATATAGAAATTGAACCTGCTGTTGATCTTGATAACCCACAATCAAAGAATCAACGTTATGATAGGAAATACTTTGTTGCTAGGAAGCATGGTAAAGAAAGAGAACCATGGGTTCAGAAACACATGCCTTTTCCTCCCAAACTGTCGGTGTACTAGAGTAGGGGTACCCTAGTATCCCGAACTTGTGCACGGGCAGTCGCAGCATCCCGCGGCAAGGCTTGCCGGGTGACCGCCAAGGTCCACCGTGGTTCCCTTGGAGCCATTCAAGGAGACAAGACCCCGGCAAGAGGAGCTTGCCGGGAAGGCCAACTAAGGCACCTCAAGACCCCGGCAAGAGGAGCTTTCCGAGAAGGCCTCCCAAGGCATCTTAAGGAACTTGCCGCGGCGCGTCACGCGTCCCGACAAGGCCCGGTGAGCGACAAGCTCCCGGACGCGACAAGACAATGACCGCGGCAAGGCATTTGCCGCAGCAAGCCACCACTCTGTGTCCGCACTCCAGCACATCCACCAACGTGTCGCTCTGGGACCCATCCCAGCGTACGTGGCGGGAGGCTGTGCAGCCAGCGGTGAGCGGTGGCAAGCGGCGCTGACAAGATTGCCGCCGTGGCAAGCGGTGGCGTCCCTGACGGTCCCTTTTACATTGTTTAGGCGACACAGACGGGCATTTAAGGCCCTTGTCCCCTGCCGCCAGGGTTAGGTATGATACACTGTAGCAGGTAGCTGTACCAACTGCAGCACCTTTCCCTTTTTTGCCCTTCTCTACGTTGCCACCTGTCGGTGACCCCTTGAGCATATAAAAGGAGGCCCATGCGCAACATAGAGGGGGGTTAGCTGGTTCGAACACTCACGCTCGGTCTCGTTAGCTGCTGGAGAGAACTGTAGCACTCCGCGCTCCCGAGCAAGAACTCAATACAAACCACAAAGCAGGAGTAGGGTTTTACGCATCCGTGCGGCCCGAACCTGGGTAAACTGCTCGTGTGCTTCGCCTCGATCCGCTCTTTGCACGACCTCCGCCCCCGCCGAACCGAAAGGGACTCGGCCTGCCGGTCCCATAGGTGCCCGTGGATCAGTACCCCGGCATCTTTGGCGCGCCAGGTAGGGGCATCGAAGTTGTGTGAACCAGATCCGGCGTTCACATGAGCTAGATCTCCATCATCTTCATCAACATGCCGCCGAAGAAGAAGGCTTCGGAAGCGGCTGCTCCGTCCCCGCTACCACCGGAGCAAACGGCTGATGGGGCGGACGCCGGCGGAAGAACGGGCGTCGACGAGGGAGCTCACAGTGCTGCCAGGTCCAAGGACAAGGCTGCGCTGCCCATCGGCGGCGTAGCCGGCTCCCACAACGACCGGGCGCACTCCAAGACCTCGGCGTTCGTACATGCACCGCGCCCACCTCATGAGGCGCGGGACCGGCAGCGTCACGGTGCTCATAGTACCATGCGTTTGCTGGACCAAGATCAAGCTGGTGGGTCTCGGAGTGCTCCAGACCAGCATGCACACCAACATGCTGGCACGAGCGAGGCACGGTCGCCTGGACGAGATACTGTTCCTTCTAACATAGTTAGAAGTCTGAGCATATCCCGCTCCTCGCACCGTACGCCACCACCACCCGCCACTGCAGCAGAAGCTTTGGCGCGAGCTCAACTGCTCCTAGACTACCCTCCAACAGTAGATAAGATCGACGACTGGAGGGCCACCATCCAGAGTCTCATCGGCTTCGCCAACGGCGACACTCAGTGGCAGCCGAGCACGTCGCAGCCGCGGCAAGTCAGCCAGGCACGAGCCGGTGACGACAAGACCGGTGGGGGTGCAACCTCTGTGCACTCTCCGCCCCGAAGGCCAAGATTGCTGACTCGCCGGATCCACCTCGACGGCGACTCCACCACGTCATCAGATCCACGAGCTCGTCACGATCAGCGTCAAGTTCTTCACGAACGACAACAAGAGGACGCTCGTACTCGCATCGAGCGCCGAAGAGAAGCGCGACGTCAATCAGACCAGCGCGCTAGGCCCTCTGTCGACATGCATGCGCCAGGGGAACCAGGCGACTTGCCGTACGCGGTAGGTTGCCCTGCGTTCACTCGTGAGCTGCGGCAAGTCCAGTGGCCCAGCATGAAGAATTTCAAGCCAGACGTACCAGAGAAGTACGACGGCAAGTCGCATCCGTCGGAGTTCCTCAGCATCTACACCATCGTGGTGCAGGCTGCCAGGGGGGCGGGACGACAAGATCCTTGCCAACTACTTCCCGCTGGTGCTCAAGCCCAACGTCAGGTCCTGGCTCATGCACTTGCCGGACAACTCCATATCCTCTTGGGCAGACCTATGCCATCAGTTTGTGGGCGCCTTTACAGGCGGCCACAAACCTCATGGCCAAGAGAGCGACCTTCATCTACTCGCCCAGAAGGAAGGAGAGCCCCTGCGCAAGTATATTCAGAGATTCAGCCGTGTGCAGCACAACATCCCAGATGTCTACCCTGCCGCGGTCATCAGTGCGTTCCATCAGAACATGCGTAACCGCAGGATGCGGGAGGAGATGGCGATGTGCAAGATCAGAGACGTCAGTGAGCTGTATGCCCTGGCCGACAAGTGTGCACGTGCTGAAGAAGGGAGGAAACTCCCTGGAGAGAATATAGCAACAGGAGGATCTGACAGCGAGGATGCCGCCCCGGCAAAGAAAAACTGGCGGCGGAACAGGAAGAAGAAAGGCAAAGAGGTGCTAGTCGTTGAGCAGTCCGGCAACGAAGGTGGCGCCAAGAAGGCCAAAGTTGGTAGCTCCGGCAAAGAGGTTGCCGCATGCACCAACTGTCAGGCTGTGGCGGTCGCCGACAAGCAGGACGGCACCGACAAACAGTACTGCAAGATTCACCGCACCAAGGGCCATGACCTCCAGAGCTGCAAGAAGGTCGAGCAGCTTGTCCAGCAGCAGAAGGCTGAGTACGAGCGACGAGACAAGGAGAGAGCCCAAGGAGGCGCTGGAGAATCTGGCAAGAAGCGCGCCGGCCGGGGAGGACGTCGCGGCAAGGCCAAGCAGCGGCAAGGAGACAGACCTCCCCGCGGCCACGACAAGGATGAAGACGACGACGACGACGACGAAGACATGGATGACGTTGAGACCAGCGAACAGGAGTTCCAGAAAGCCACAGAGGTCTTGTGTGTTGACGGCGGTGCTTCTCTGCATACTTCGCACCGCCAACTCAAGCAGTGGGTGCAGGAAGTCAATGCAGCAGAGCCACCTGTCGAGTCACGCAAGCTTCTGAAATGGTCCAGCACGCCTATCATCTTTGATATTGAGGACCACCCTGACCGCACAACTGCGGTCGGGTGCTTGCCGATGTTGGTTTCTCCAACTATCCGCAACCTCAAGGTCACTAAGATGTTAGTTTACGGCGGGGCCGGCTTGAACCTGATCTCCTCCGCTGTACTCCAGAAACTCCAGATCCCTGACAGCGAGCTTGAAGAGACTGGCACATTCCAAGGAATTAACCTGGGAAGGAGCAAGCCGAAGGGGAAGGTCACGTTGCCAGTAACATTTGGCAGCGAGCTCAACTTCAGGACTGAGAGGGTCACTTTTGACGTTGCCGATATTCCATTGCCTTATAATGGGATACTTGGCCGTCCAGCACTCGCCAAGTTCATGGCAGCCTCTCACTACGCATACAACATGCTGAAGATGCCAGGTCCGATAAGCGTCATTTCTGTCCCCGGCGACAAGAAGGATGCTCTAATCTGTGCCGACAAGATCTACCGGGAAGCGGCAGCCGCAACAGACCACAAGTCACTTGCCACTGAAGCTCCCGGGGGGAAGAAGAAGACCAAGTCCGGCAAGAGTTCTGATGCCCACTCCGGCAAGCGCACCTCTTCGGAGTGCTGCGCTGCCGTCGAGGACGCACCATCGAGCTCCACCGGCAAGTGTAAGAAGACAATGGCAGCTCCGCCAAAGACGAAAAAGGTGTCCGCCAAGGAGGACGGCACTGGTGGTACCTTCACCATCAGTGCCACTCTCGACCCTAAATAGGAAAGCGCGCTCATTGCTTTCCTGCGGGTGAATGTCGACGTGTTTGCGTGGCAACCGTCTAACATCCCCGGTGTTCCCAGGAAAGTAATTGAGCACCACCTTGCCGTTTGTCCTCATGCACGGCCCGTCAAGCAGAAGGTCAGGAAGCAAGCAGTGGAGCGCCAAGAATTCATTGCAGAAGATATCAAGAAATTGGAAGCGGCGGGCCTTGTCAGAGGAGTGCTCCATCCTACGTGGTTGGCCAATCCTGTAGTCGTGCGCAAGGCAAACGGGAAATGGAGACTTCGTATCGATTTTACCGATGTTAACAAAGCTTGCCCCAAAGACCCATTTCCTTTGCCGCGCATTGACCAGATTGTTGACTCCACAGCCGGATGTGATTTGCTTTCATTTCTTGACGCATACTCAGGATACCATCAGATCTTCATGGCAGAAGAGGATGAGGAGAAGACCGCATTTATTATTCCATGTGGCACGTACTGTTTCATACGGATGCCTTTCGGATTAAAAAATGCTGGTTCAACATTCGCAAGAGTAGTCCATGTCGCTCTGGAGCCACAAATGCATAGGAATGTGGAAGCCTACATGGATGACATACTGGTCAAGAGCAAGGACAAAGCGACTCTGATTCAAGATTTAGACGAGACCTTTGCAAATCTGCGCAAGATCAGCCTCAAACTCAACCCAGAGAAGTGTGTGTTTGGAGTCCCCTCCGGCAAGCTTCTCGAGTTCTTCGTGTCTCAGCGGGGAATTGAAGCCAATCCCGACAAGATCAAGGCCATCGAGCAGATTGAAGCACCAAAGCGCGTCAAGGATGTACAAAGACTTGCCGGTTGCGTGGCTGCTCTCAGCAGGTTTATCTCTAGGTCTGCTGAGCGCGCCTTGCCGTTTTTCAAATTATTGAAAAAGGCATGTCCAATGAAATGGACTCAGGAAGCGGAGGCTGCGCTGCAAGACTTAAAGAGATACCTGTCCTCCCCTCCAATACTTGTCGCACCTAAGCCACAAGAGAAGTTGCTGCTATACATAGCGGCAACCAATCAAGTGGTTAGTGCTGCGTTAGTAGCAGAGAGGGAGGCAGATGACGAGCCAGCAACCACGACAAGCGCATCCAGCAAAAAGCAAGGGGCTTCCCCGGCAAGCTCTGGTCCCGACAAAGATGGATCTGCGCAGATGCGCGAGGAGACACAGAAGAAAATGGTGCAGCACCCAGTTTACTTTGTCAGTTCCCTTCTGCAGGGGGCTAGGTCAAGGTACTCTGGCGTGCAGAAATTGCTTTTTGGCCTTCTCATGGCCTCGAGAAAGCTGCGCCATTACTTCCAAGCACATGAGATCACAGTTGTCACTCGCTTTCCGCTGAAGAGGATACTACAGAATCCAGAAGCGACAGGCAGGATTGTTGAGTGGGCACTGGAACTGTCAAGCTTTGGCCTCAAGTTTGAGAGTACTTCAACTATCCAGAGCAGAGCATTGGCAGAATTCATAGCAGAATGGACGCCAACACCAGATGAAGAAATTCCAGAAACGAGCATCCCCGTCAAGGAAGCAAGCAAAGAGTGGCTGATGTACTTTGATGGTGCCTTTTCGCTGCAAGGCGCCGGCGCTGGCGTGCTGCTTGTCGCACCCACCGGAGAGCACCTCAAGTACGTAGTCCAGATGCACTTTCCCAAGGAGCAAGCAACAAACAATACTGCAGAGTATGAAGGCTTGCTTGCCGGTCTCAGGATCGTGGCAGACCTTGGGATCAAGAAGCTCATTGTTAGGGGTGATTCATAGCTTGTCGTCCGCCAAGTAAACAAGAACTATCAGAGTCCGTTGATGGAAGCCTACGTCGACGAAGTGAGAAAGCTAGAAGAGCACTTTGACGGCCTATAAATGGAGCATGTTCCAAGAGCTCAGAACGCTATTGCTGATGGCCTGTCAAAGTGCGCCGCACTTAAATTACCTGTGGAACCAGGGATCTTTGTGCTCAAGCTAACTCAACCGTCTGTAACACCATCAACTGGACAGAACAAGAAGAGGAAGTTGATTTCTGGTGACTATTTTCCGGCAGAGCTTCCTGAAGCCGCCGCCAAGAAGGTCCCCAAGATCAACACCAAGAACGCTGAGGAGCAGTCTGCTCCGGCAAGCCCTAAGGTTTGTTCCTTGAAGCAGAAGCTCCCGACAAGTTTTGCTCCGGTAAGCTTGTCGGGGAACGTCAAGCTCCGGCAGAGCCACAGGTTCTCGCCGTTGAAGCGGATGTTCCCGCAGCAGCTGAGACCAACACCAAGAGCGCTGAGGAGCAATATGCTCTGGCAAGCCCTAGGGTTTGTTCCGTTGAAGCAGAAGCTCCCGACAAGTTTTGCTCCGGCAAGCTTGTCGGGGAACGTCAAGCTCCGGCAGAGCCGCAGGTTCTTGCCGTAGAAGCGGATGTTCCCGCAGCAGCAGATTTGCCTTTAGTCCTCGTTGTCGAGCCACAAGCTCTAGCATGGGCACAGCAGATTGTTCGTTTCCTTCAGACAGGAGAACTTCCCGAAGAGCAAGAAGGAGAGGAAAGAGTAGCCCGGCAGTCAAGTATGTACCAGTTTGTCGACAACACACTGTACAGAAGAAGACTCAACGGTGTGAAATTGAAGTGTATTCACCGGGAAGACGGACAAAAGCTGTTGGCAGAGATACATGGATGCATATGTGGTCACCACATTGGCGCAAGAGCACTTGTCGGCAAAGCGTTCCGGCAAGGTTTCTTTTGGCCGACAGCCCTCCAGGATGCAACTGCACAAGTAACCAAGTGTGAAGCGTGCCAGTTCCATTCCAAGCAGATACACCAACCAGCTCAAGCTCTCCAGACGATCCCTTTATCCTGGCCATTTTCGGTCTGGGGGCTCGACATTCTCGGCCCCTTTCCCCGAGCAGTCGGGGGCTTTGAGTACTTGTACATAGCGATCGACAAGTTCACAAAGTGGCCAGAAGTGGAACCAGTGAGGAAGGTGACAGCACAGTCAGCAGTAAAGTTCTTCAGGTTGATTGTTTGCCGCTTCGGAATCCCTAACAGGATAATCACCGACAACGGTACACAATTCATGAGCCGCACCTTCATGCAGTACGTCCAAGATCTTGGCGCGAAGGTCTGCTTCGCTTCTGTTGCTCACCCGAGAAGCAACGGTCAAGCGGAGAGGGCAAATGCTGAAGTGCTGCGCGGGCTCAAGACCAGGACTTTCGATAGGCTGCACAAGTGCGGAAGAAACTGGATCGAGGAGCTGCCGGTGGTTCTTTGGTCGATCAGAACGACGCCAAATCGAGCCACTGGACAGACACCTTTCGCTCTAGTCTATGGAGCAGAGGCAGTTCTCCCCACAGAACTCATATATGGGTCACCTCGAGTGCTCGCTTATGATGAGCTTGAGCAAGAGCAGCTGTGACAAGATGACGCGCTGCTCCTTGAGGAAGACCGTCTTCAGGCTGCTGTGCGAGCTGCTCGCTACCAGCAAGCTTTGCGCCGCTACCATAGCCGCAAAGTTAACGCCAGAAGTCTCGAGGAAGGCGACCTTGTTCTTCGGCGTGTTCAGTCCGCCAAGAATTCCAACAAGTTGACGCCGAAGTGGGAAGGCCCTTACCGGGTGAAACGAGTCACTAGGCCCTGGCGCTGTCCGCCTGGAGACCGAAGACGGTATTCCAGTGAGCAACTCCTGGAACATCGAGCATCTTCGCAAGTTTTACCCGTAAGGCGCGGTTGCCGGAACCTGTTCCGGCAACCACCTTTTGTACAAGTCTTGCCGCTGTTGCATGTAATCCTTTGTACAAAGCCGGGCGCAGACCCCGTGCATAAAGTAAAGCTCATGTGCCCGCGCATTTTGTCGATTTTATGCTTTCTATTTTTTGGCATATATGATCTGACACTTTGTGCAGCACCTACTCCACGGTAAGCAATAACGAGCCGTAAAGCTCCATATCTGTATTGTCTCTCTTTCTTTTGAAAGGAAGGTTCCCCTCGCCACAAGTTTTGCCGGGGAGGAGAGGAGAAGATGATGTATGGACCAGGCGCGTTCAAAGAAAGTTTCGGCCTTGCCGGGAGCAAAAAACAGAAAGCTAAGTTGCCAAAGTTTGAGCAATTAAATTTTTTAATTTTTAAAGTTATTTCCCTTGAACGACCGCCACTTTGTATGGATAACCTGTGCGCGGAGGAACCTACTCGTAGCTAGTTGCGCCCTTACTTTTTTTCGAGTCCGCTCAACAAATTAAGTGAGCTGCTAAGCGCCCTTACTTGTTTCGAGTCGCTCAAACAAATTAAGTGAGCTGCTAGCGCCCTTTACTTTGTTTCGAGTCCTCTCGACAACTTAAGTGAGCTGCAACTAGTTGCGACAAGGTTTCTTGTGTAGCGGCACCGCCAGCAGGCTGCTGACGTCCGCACTCAGCGCTCGCGGCTCAGGTGCCTGCACCGGCAAGTTCCCTAAAAGCGTAGGGCAAAAAACATACAAAGGAGGAATCAAGTAAAGGGAATAACATTGCAATCATTGCCCAGAATAGAGTTATATTACAAAGATAGCTTGTCGCAGCTCTAATAGATTGTTTTCATGACATGATAAACAGCGACAAGGAAAGAAGAAATGGGCGGCCTAATCTACGCGATCGCCTTCAACCCTCTTGATCCCGCTCACCTTGTCCACAATGGGTGCGACAAGGGCTTTGAGCTCCTCCAGATCAGCTTCTGGCGGCAAGGTCCTGAGGATGTTGGTGAGGCGGAGGCCCGGATTGCGGAAGGCCACCTTCATCAATACTTTCTGGAGGGCCCCCGCGCAGATCTTGCGCGACTCGTCAGCCAGTTGCTTGGGGATCCTCTCCCGGAGTCGCTGAAGGGCCGTCGCCACGCCCTTGAAGAACAGAACGAGCTTGGCGCTGGGTTGGAGGTTGTCGTCGGAGGGATACCCGAGATCCTCCATCCCCAGTTGCGCCAGCTCCTTGTCGATGTCCGTGGCGGCGTTCACAAGACTCTCCGTCCAGTGCGTCACGGTCTCCCTGAAGGCGTTCTGGGCGGTGGCAGCACTCTCCAGCAGCGCCTTGTCGGCCTTGATTTCCTCCTTCAAGGCCGCCTCCCGCTTCTTGGCGCTGTCCAGAGTCTTGGTCAAAGTGGTTAGCTTCAACTCAAGATCCACGTTGGAGACCTTGGCGGCGCTGAGCTCCTTGCCCTTCTCGGAGAGATCGGCCTCCAGCCGCGCCACCTTCGTCTTCAACTCCTCCTTGGCGGCCTTGGCGGCGGCGGCAAGCGTCCTCCGCTTGCTTGAGGGCTCCGCCAAGTTTCTCCTCGCGTGAGGCAAGCTCCTCCTCGTGGGCGTCAAGATTGACCTTCCGCGCGCCAGCTCACCCTCCTCTGCGGCGAGCTTCACAGTGGCAAGTCGCTGGCCTCTTCGGCTTCGGCCTTCTCGAGGAAAAGGGGGGGAAAAGGGGGGCCCCTTTTTTTTCGCGCTTTTCCCCACGAGCCTTTTTTGTTTTTTTTTTTTTTTTCCCCCGGCTCCTCCGCCAGGGATCGGACGGCTTCCCGGTGGAAACCCCCGAGCTCTTCCGCGCGTTTTTCAATGTCTGCTCCCGCCTTCGCGACAAGCGCCTCGCGGGACTCCAGCTTGGCTTTCCGCGCGCGGTAGAGCGACATCAACTTCCGCAACAGCCGCTCTTCTTCGGGCTCGTTGCTGCTGCCTGCTTGGCGCGTCGACCAGCTTCAA
This sequence comes from Triticum urartu, assembly GCF_003073215.2. Taxonomy (NCBI): domain Eukaryota; kingdom Viridiplantae; phylum Streptophyta; class Magnoliopsida; order Poales; family Poaceae; genus Triticum; species Triticum urartu. The sequence goes on from NC_053026.1 coordinate 582,255,423, forward strand.
CCCCGCGGAGGCAAGCACTTCTCCGTCGAAGATCTCCCCTCGACCGGCGCTCTAGAGCTTGATGCCCAGGGAAGATTGATGAAGACGTTGTCGCCGGCCTTCAAATAGACGCCCGGCTGGGGCTCCTCAGAGCTTGGCGCTGCGGTTTCGGCGGATGGGTTGGCGGTCGGTGTAGCGCCTGGCGCTCCTGCGGCCTCAGGGCCGTCAGTGCGATCGTCGGACCCCTCGCCAGTTGCCGCGGCGTCAGCCTTGGCGGCCTCTGCGCCGGCGGCCTCTCCAGCACCAGGCTTCGTCGGCGGCGACCTCGGTTCCATCTGCTCTGCAGCGGATGGATCTGACGGCCGGAAAAGGGGGAAGAGTCAAGCAAAATCCAGCAAAAACCAGAAGATCAAAAGAAGAAGAACCCAAGGGAAGTTTTGAAGCAAGAGGAGTACCTGCACCAGGTTCTGCAGTTGTGGTCTCCGCCGTCGGGGGGCCGCTGGTGCTGTCCCTTGCCGGAGAACCCTCCCTTGCCGGAGACTTCTCCCTTGCCGGAGAACCCTCCCTTGCCGGAGACTTCTCCCTTACCGGGAAGCCCTCCCTTGCCGGAGAATTCTCCCTTGTCGGGGGATTCTCCCTTGGCTCCTGGTGAGGCTGCTCGGCTCCTACACAAGTCAACAAGCAGATATCAGCAAAGACAAGTACCCAAGCGCGCCTCGCAGCAGAAAGTAAATCATACACTTACGCTGGGGGCTGCCCTGGAGAAAAGTCGCCGGGTCCGGCAAGGTTGTCTCGGGCGCGCCACCTGCTGTCGCAGTGGGCTCGTCCTCGATGACGATCACCGGGGCCTTAGCTCTCTTCGCCGCTCTCTGGGCCAGAGTCCTGAAGAGGAACAGGTTCAGGGAAAAGCAAGTGAGAAACAAGACAAAACAGCAAGAATTGAAGAACTATAAGTACAGCAAGAGAAGCTTACTCTTCTTCTTCTTCCTCGTCGGAGCTGAACGCGGAGAAGTCGAAGTCCGGCGCGCGCCCGGCGTGAGGAGGCGGAGGGGTAGCTTCCCTTGGCCGCTTGGCGGGAGCGGTGGCGGTGGTCTGAGACGACCCCGCTCCGGCTGTCGGCGCGGCGTGAGTAGCGGCAGGGACTGAAGCGGTGGTCCGGCTAGACTCCGCTCCAGTTGCCGTCGCAGCATGAGGCGCTCCCGCAGCAACGGTGTTTGCCGCGTAGAGCGTGTCACGCGGCGTAGGCGACTGTTGACCCGCTTGCCCGCTCGCACACGTCACCGACCTTGCGGAGACGCCTTCTTGGCGGGGATGGAGGCTCTGCTTGCGGTAAGCTGCTCGAAGATGAGGAGGAAGAAGAGTTGATTTCCAACGAGCGCTCGTGTCCTTGGCAGGCTCGCTCGGCTCGGCGTCACGCCCGGCAAGCTCCTTCTTGCCGGCGGGCTCCCCTCGCTCGGCACGGTTTGCCGCTTCCGCTGCATCAGCCTCCTCCACAGTGAATCCGAACTCGCCCGCGGCTGCGGCTGCCGCCCTCCTCCAGCCTAGTGGCGATGAGCGCCAACTCCGCATCTGGTGTCGCGGGTGAGGCCGTCCTTCTCGTCGGGCGGACTGGCACTTCCACCAAGTCGTCGAAGAACTGCTGCACGACCTCGTCTGCAGGCTCCTGCCAAGTTGGCACAATCCATGCGAGTCGCACTCCGGCATCATTGCACGGATGCGGTCGAGCGAGGAATTGTTGCACAAGGGAACGACGCCCCCCGGCAACCTGAAACCTCGGGATGTTGGGGGTCATATTTGAACAGCTCCTGCAGCATTGCGTTGAGCTCCAGGACTGTGAAGTTATAGTTGAGGCCCGGCCGCAGCCTCATAATGTCTGCCGCGTTCTTGAACTCCCAAGTGGGCCTCCCCCGTTCCTGCAGGGGGGCGATGCGGCGGCGAAGGAAAGTCTGCGCCAACAGCGCCAACAGTAAGCCCGGCAAGCCTGAGGCGCAGGATCCTGGTGACGGCAATCTTCAGCCTGTCGTCTTCCGGGGCCACGTCGCTCCAATCGCTGCCGCGTGCTACTGGGGTTTGGCGCCGGGTGGTGAATGGCTGCGGATTCTCCTCGTCAATCCAGCACCAATCTGCTCTCCACTCCTCCCACTTGCCGCGGAACTCTCCCTCCAGATAGTTTCCTTCTTGCCGGCCCTTGAGATCCAGGCGATTCCGCCGGATAGAGGCTCTCCTCTCTCTACTCGGGGTATGAAGAAGTGGCGGAAGAGGGCTACGTTGGGAAGGACTCCGACAAAGTTTTCGCAGAGATGTGCGAAAACTGCCATGGTCAGGACGGCATTGGGGGTGAAGTCAAGGAGGTGGAATCCATAGGTATTCATGATGTCGCAGAAAAATCAGAGAAAGGCGGGCAGAGCCCGCAGTAGAAGAACAGAGCAAAAAGGGGTATCCATTCGGAGCCTTCTTCCAAGCGCGGGGAGTACCTTTGTGCGCGGATGCGCGCGCGTCTCCGCCGACCAGAAAAGGTAGTAGTTCTCCCTCAGCTCCTTCGCGCAAGCTTGGGGGGAAGACGCCCGCTCCTTCCGCAGCGCCGCGAGCCGCTGCGCCTCGGTCGACTTCACGGCCTTCCCCTTGTCGGCTTTTGGAGCCATGGCGGAAGCAGTGGAGGAGGTCGACGGCGTTGGTGATGCTGGCGGCGATGGGGGGCGGGGCGCTGCTCTCTCTCCTCTCTCTGCTCTGGGAAGGCGAGGGAGCGGCGGAGATTTCTGAGATTGGAACAGCAACGGGCGAATGTGCGAACTGCCCCTGTTTCCCCTGCTTATAAAGGGAGGGGGCGGACGTTCCGCATTTCCGAATAAAGAACCCACGATCTCTCCCACGACGCCGCATTCGACGCGTGCCGTTCGGGGAGGGCGCGGTGGATACGGAGTAGATACGGCGTAACCTAGGCCGCGCGTGCCCGTGCCCTGTTTTGGGCCTGGCCCAACAGCGCTCGGCACCGTGTATGGCCCAGGCCCGGGGGCTCCTGTCGGTGTACTAGAGTAGGGGTACCCTAGTATCCCGAACTTGTGCACGGGCAGTCGCAGCATCCCGCGGCAAGGCTTGCCGGGTGACCGCCAAGGTCCTCCGTGGTTCCTTTGGAGCCATTCAAGAACAAAGTGTCCAAGCCAAGAAGACAAGACCCCGGCAAGAGGAGCTTGCCGGGAAGGCTAACAAAAGCATCCCAAGACCCCGGCAAGAGGAGCTTGCCGGGAAGGCCACCCAAGGCATTGCAAGGAACTTGCCGCGGCGCACCACGCGCCCCGGCAAGGCCCGGTGAGCGACAAGCTCCCGGACGCGACAAGACAACGACAGCGGCAAGGCGCTTGCCGCGGCAAGCCACCTCCCTGGGCCCGCGCTCCAGCACATCCACCAACGTGTCGCTCTGGGGCCCTTCCAGGCGTACGTGGCGGGAGGCTGTGCAGCCAGCGGCGTGCGGTGGCAAGCGGCGCTGACAAGATCGCCATCGTGGCGAACGGTGGCGTCCCTGGCGGTCCCTTTTCGCACTGTTTAGGCGACACAGACGGGCATTTAAGGCCCTTGTCCCCTGCCGTCAGGGTTAGGTATGATACACTGTAGCAGGTAGCTGTGCCTACCACAACACCTTTCCATTTTTGCCCTTTACCTCCGTTGCCACCTGTCGGTAACCCCTTGAGCATATAAAAGGAGGCCCGTGTGCAACGTAGAGGGGGGTTAGCTAGTTCGAGCACTCACGCTCGGTCTTGTTAGCTGCGGGTGTGTACTGTAGCACTCCGCGCTCCCGAGCAAGAAATCAATACAAACCACAAAGCAGGAGTAGGGTTTTACGCATCCGTGCGGCCCGAACCTGAGTAAATCGCTCGCGTGCATCGCCTCGATCTGCTCTTTGCACGATCTCCGCCCCCGCCGAACCGAAAGGGACCCGGTCCGCCGGTCACATAGGTGCCCGTGGATCAGCACCTCGGCAGGCAGCCTCTGCCGCGCTCGCCGGGCCGCTACAACTGCCATCCATCGCCACCACCGCCCCGCCCTGGCTGCAGTGGCAGCCGCCGCCCCTGGCGGCCTCCGCTGCGCCCGGTGCTTCGCCGCAGCAGCCGCTGCAGCTGCAGCAGCCACCGCCGGTCAGTTTCGGCCCCACATCGACGGCGCCGGCGGGAGTCCCAATCCACCAGATCAAGTTTCCGCCGTCGCCATCACCGCTTCCCCAGGACGTCCCCATCCAGCAGATCATGTTCCCGCCGTTGCCGTCACCGTTTCCGGCTTGGATCAGTACCCGTCACGTGTCGGCGGTGGTGAGGCTGCAGGCTGCTGCGCGCGGCCTCCTAGCGCGTCGGCGTATGCGGGAGATGCGTGGTCTGCATCTGCCGCTCCTCCCAGTTGCACTTCGCTGCACAAAGGACCTCAATCTTGTCCGCTGCGCAGGGGATCTTGGGCATGTTGTTTTCCCCATGGACATCGACCTCAAAGTCTGCGACATCGGCGGTTGGGGGGCGCACCCCTCCTTGCCATTCTCCATCGACAACCCTCCACTCTTCTCTGTGCGGCGCAGACCAACAGCCGTCCGGCAGGGAGATGGCATGGTGTCACCGACAGGAGAGCACCACATAGCACCGCTACATTCCGCCGCCGGCCGCTGCGAGGGCGCCTCTGCTGGTTGCTCTTGCGACCACTTCCAGATGGCCATACACATACACTCCTTTTATCCAGATGGTGTCCATGGGATCCAGGTGGCTGTACACGTGCACGTCCGACGTGCGGATGGTGTCCACTTTATGTTCAGGGATCCAAAATAAAGTGTCCCAGTTCATTTCAGGTTGAGAGTAATAAAACAAGCCGAGATGTAAAAGGCTTGTTGAGTAAAGTCTATTTTAAACCTTGTATTTGTAGACATTGTCGGAATCAGACCCTGAACTCCAAATCCCTGAATTCGGCACACTGTATTCAATAATCCCAGTCAATCTCGACCCTAGGCCTATTTGTCGCATAGGGAAAGGGACAATCCCGACCGGGATACCTAGCTTATCACACTGACTATTCGGACCCACATGTCATATTCGTCTTCTTTCCCTTTTCTTCCCCCCTCTCATCTGACAACAGATTCATCTAAAAGTCTTCGTACATCAGGAACAACGTGTGTTGTGTGCATGTGTGCTCGGGTCTGGCGCGGGCGTGGTAGCTAGAGAGGTGGCTCAGCGGGAGCCGGTGTGCGACTGTGACCTGAGAGGAGCGCCGAGGAAGAAAGGAAAAGAGCACCGATGAGGTGCGGCTGTTGCCGGAGAGGAACGTCGGGGGCGTGGTGTGCATCTCGATCTCGACGGTGACGAGGCGGCCTACTGTATCTGAGCGGTGAGTAGGCGCGCGGGCCGGTTCTGGAACTGACGGCTGACCTGCAGTATGGTGTTGCGTGAGCAGAGCGCGGCGCGACGCGCGATGACATCGATCGATAACGCACTGAGCTACGGAGCGAGTGCTCTCCCTACGGCCTGTACAACCGGAACTGCCCGCCCTACGCCCCCGCGGCAGCTTGACAGCGACGCTCCGACCAGATGCACGTACGAGTCAGCTACAGCCATTTGCTTTCAGCCCGAGAGACAAATAGACGATACGCACGTACTCTCGCGGTCTCGCCGCCGCCTTTGCACAGGCACACGCTATGCCTAAGCAGCTAGATGGATTTCCTAGCTACAAAACACAAGCACCCGTATGTAGCTAGCTTTGCACTAGCCAACTGCACATATATATACACGCCTGCTGTAGATCGATTGATCGCGTCGGAAAACACGCGACACGGGCACCACTACCGCTACTTATCTCTTCCCCGTCGTTGGTGAAGACTGGTGTGGTGCGGTGCAGGGTCCTGTCCCGCCGCCGAGGCTGTAGCATGGCTGATGCAAGCGGGAGCGGGCGAAGAGACCGGCTACAGCCGCATCCTCTTGGGACCGGCGTGCCCAATTTTTCCCTCTTAATGGAGTTACTTACGGGGCTGAGCCGTTGAGTGAAGAATATAGGTATGACATGTGAGTCAACATAGTCAGTGAGAGTAGTGTGGGATCCCAACCGGGATCACCTTTTTCCTGGTGCGCCAAACAACATCAAACATATTTTGGGTTAAGATTGACCGTGATCACTGAATACAGGGTACCAATTTCAGGGATTCAGAGTTTACGGGTTTGCTTACGACCATCTCTATGAACTCAAGGTTTAAAATAGACTTCATCCAGGCTTGTTTTTAGGTGTTAGGTTTGTATTGCGTCGAGTCATGGTTATAAGTTGGTTAGGCTGCAGTTCGAGGACAACCTGCATGTCCAGGTGGGGTGTAGTGTTAGAGTACGTAATGGGCCTAATGGCCTGGGCTGGCGGTATAGCCCGTTAATCTTAGGGTTAATTAGAGATGAGGGTCGCTTACTTAGGGGTCAAGTAAGCCTTACTTGGGAGTCAAGTAAACCTCTCTATATAAAAAGAGAAGATGTATCAATCTAATCAAGCAATAATTAAGAAGAAAATCCCTTTCATCTTGCCCGGCCGTGGGCAAAAGGCCCCCTGCCGGTCCTCTCGCGCCCTCCTCCTAGCAGCGCCATAACATGAGACCATTTATCCGAGCATTGGAACCAACGATGAAACAAACTTCACATCCAGCCTAATGTAACCATGCAAGCATGAAGTGATTGACTCAATAACTAAACTAATATGCAATGGCTAAGCAAAGGTACATACGTAGACAGGCAATCTCAATAATAATAATTTCCTTGGTCTCGCAAGAAAGGAAATAACCATTCCACTCAAGTCTCAAGAGTAATTGATAAATAGCATACATCGAGAGAAGTAGCATAGCCATAAGTATTAAATCTGGATATGGCATATATGATAACAATTATGTAGGCATTACTACTAAAATTTGGATGACATATATGATAATAGTACCATATGCATTACTTCCACATTGCCATGATAATATCCTTTGTCACTTTCAGTTCAGCAGGCAAGATTGTAGATATCACCTCCTTGAGAAGAGATGGGCAGCTGGATTTCAGATGCTCATACCCATCACTCTTTGCCACCATCGCCTCCAAATTGGAGGGGGTAGCAAGGAATTTCAAACAAGCTTCTTTCAGATGATGAAAACCATGTTGTTCGGCTAAAACCAAACTGGTTGCCACCATGCTGGAATCAATGTGATTGCATAATTTCTCCTCGCATATTAGCTTTAGCCTGCCAATGTTGTACCTGCCAGCTGCTACGAGCAGATGGCCGGCCATCACCACATCAAGCACTGTCGGAACTGAGTCAGTGTATATGAAATGGAGCAAAGACTCGAACACATCTGGTTCCATGTCACAGATTTCAATAGGGCTAGCGGCAGAACTCTCTTGCATGGCCCCGAGGAGCTCCGCCTTGAAGACGGATGACCGAGCAGCAAGGACACACCTATGAGCGGAGAATATCTCTCCGCCAACTTGAAAGGTTAGGTCTGCTGCGTCTTTGTTATACAGGAGGTCCCTGAGATGCCGGTGCAGGTCGCTCGGAGGAACCCTTGATTGTTCGTCGGTGTGGGTCTCCTTCATGATTGTGACATCGCACCTGATGCTGAGGCAATTGTCTCTCAGGTGCGCCGATCCCTCTAGATCAACCTTCTTGACGAAGTCCTGGTAGCCCCTGGATGAAACTGCCCTTGAGAAGGTATTTGCATGGCCACGGCTATATGAAGGCACCGGTTCTCCATTCAGGTCAAGCACACTGAACGTGTATTTCGCCTTCACATCTTGGACACCAACAGGTTCGAAAAATAGATAAACAGATATGAAATCGGGGTAGCTCTTACGGCTACCGTTTGGATAATACCTCACGACCCAGTCGTGGCCGCCAACACCAAAACGGGTAGAAGTCATGCACTCGCCATTCTTGAGTAGTGCCTTGGCTCTCGAGTATCCATCTACCTTGAGCACATACGACACTTCATCAGATTCAACTACAATGGCAGCAGAGATCGTGCGATGCTCTGCCATTCTCTATGTGAAATGGAGGATCCATCTGTGACCTTTCTGGTATCTCGTATTAATAGAACGATAGATGTATGGAAAGAATCCCAATTAGAATCCGTACCATAATGGCCCTCCCTGATTGCATAAGCAAGTATGGGAAGGAATAACCGAATATCTTTTCTTTCCTTTGAAGATACTGGTATTTCTTTTTGGGAAATGTTAACTGGCCGATGTCAGTTTTTCACGTTTTTTGGGTGAACCTTGTTATTGCCGTCCGATCAAGCTGCACAGATCGATCTCGTTGCAGGTTGCCTGCCACGTCATGTGCACATAGTCGTTCGTTGTGCATCATCGTTTTCTGGGTGAATCTTGTTATTGCCGTCTTCGTTGCAAAGCCTGTGCGGTGGCCCGTGAAAAGAGTTCGCCGAGAGTGAATTGCAAAAAAAACCACATTTGGGGCATCGATTGCAGAAAACCACCTAGTTCCTAATTTTGTGCAAAAATCATCACGTTTCTAGTAAACTTTTTGTAAATTCCACTGGTACGGTGATTTGTCCCATTTAACCACTTTCTGATAAGTGGGGCCAGATTGTAAGAGAAAAAAATTTACACACACCCCTTGATCGAAAACAAAAAAGCAATCAGCCCCCCCACCCCCACCCCTGCGCAGAGGCGCGTTGGGCTTTGGGTTCCTGGCCTCCGCCGCGCTGCTTGGCTTGGGACGCCGGAGCGACGCGCTGGGCTGACGGCGGGCGGAGGCGCTGTGGGCCACAGGAGGAGGCGTGCTCGCGCTGGGCCGGGGATGCTGGAGCGACGACGAGCAGCAGCAGCCGCGGGTGGCGGCATCCTAGCGCACGATGCCTCCGCGTCCGCGTGGCTGGGCTTCTGTAGATTGTGCCGGTGGCGGCGTCTTGGCGAGCAGCGGCGGCGTCTTGGGGCACCGCAGCCTTCAAGGTCGCGAGCAGCTGATTCCAGCGAACGGCAGGGCCACGGCCGGCACCATGCTGCTGGGCGTCCCGCCCACGAGCTCCGATCTCCTCCATGGAGGAGGGTGGCCGCCCCGCCCACGAGCAAGGCCAGGGAGGAGGGAGGTCGTCCCGCTGGTGGCCGCCTCGCCGTGGCCAGCCACCACCTGAGGGTGGGAGGGGGGCTGATTGCTTTTTCATTTTTTGAATAAGGGTATCTTTGTGAAATCCAGGGAGTTGTATGTCAATTTTTTACCAAATCATCTCCTTACAATCCGGCTTTATTTGTCAGAAAGTAATCAATCGGGCTAAATCACCTGATCAGTACAATTTGCAAAAAGTTTACTAGAAACACGGTGATTTTTGCATAAAATTAAGGACTAGGCGGTTTTCTGCAATCGATGCCCCAAATGTGATGGTTTTTTGCAATTCACTCAGAAAACTCGATGTGCATTGCCGCCGCATCGCCGGGCAACCTTCCTCCCGCGCCGCATCTGCCATTCGCGCGCCGTTACACCCCGTCCCACAGGAGGCCTCGGACGGCGCGGCGGCCTCGTGTCCGAAGACTGCCGGCTCGGTTGTAGGGATATCTTGCAGAATTACTGGCTCCTTAGCCCTATCAATTGTTGCTGAAGATTCATCAACCTCATCAGGTTGTACTTGCATCCTACTCACTTTTTTAGCGAGAAACTCTTTCTCGAGAAAGACTTCGTTCTTAGTGACAAACACTTTGTTATCGCAAGATTGGTAGAAGGAATACCCAACTGTTTCCTTGGGATATAACCTACAAAGTAACATTGTCCAGTTCTTCCTCACGACTCATTCCCGTCTTCACCTTCTCCCCCATAGACCCTGTCACAAGAACTCAATCCTCAACTTCCAATTTTCCGTCTACCAAAATCACTTTCTCCTCCTTATTATCTAGTCCCGAGGAAATCCTCCCGCTGGTTTCTTGCCTGGATTGCGGCAACCGTGTCATCAGCTTCATATCTGTAGGTGGTGGCAATACGGGGCATCGTTTCTACAAGTGTGTCAGAAAAGATGTAAGCCTCGTGGCAAATCTGAAATTAATTCATGTTTTTTTTTCTTTCCGGTGTACATCCATGCCACACTAAACCTGTGAGTCTCTTAATCACAGGTGGACTAAGTGGATTCCCCAAATCTACAGATACATACGGCAAGCAGCTGATTTGGATGTCATCTCGGCAGCAGTACCAAGTCGAACAGCCTGCACCTCCTCACTCGCCCGCGCATCGATCTGCATAGCAGAGTCCGGCGGGAACAGCAATTTGAGGACGGCAAAATGAGCGGCATTTATTTCTGCAGGTAAAGCCAGTTATGCTAAAACATTTCCTTGTTTGACTTCCTTGCTTAGCTTCATGCACAGATTATGCAGAGACTTCTTTGTGAATGGAAAATTCTCCATCGAGCCAAAAACTACCAGTTACTCCCTCTGTTCCAAATTACTCGTCGTGGTTTTAGTTCAAATTTGAACTAAAACCACGACGAGTAATTTGAAACAGAGGGAGTACGTTGCATCTTGTTCGCTTCACATTCAGTCGGCTCCATATCGGATCCCAAAACCCTTCTCCCAAGAATACAGGTTGAAGAAATCGTAAGCCTCGCCAAGCAAGTTGAAGCTTGTCCCAAGCACTGGAGTAATAACATTTTCGGTTGGGTTATCAGTAAAACACCTTGCTCCTTTCTTGGAAGCACTCACAAAGGACAGGCGGGGTGCCCTGCCGGGGGCAGCAGCACAGATCCTCAACCTGTAGAATTTTCAAGACAATTTTCAGTAAAAAATCTTACCTCAACAAACAAGCTGACTTTTATGAACTGAAGTACTAACCCACCCAATGATCACTCTACGCGAAGTATGATATTTCATTAAGATTCAATACTTCATCTCCAGAGTTTCTAACACAGGGCAAAGATGCTTACTCAAGTCACTGAGACTCCAAACTCAGACCAAACTAGTACTGCATATTAATTAATAAAGGAGATACCAGTCTAGAGCAGTTTGGATCAGTATACAGATAATATGAATTTGTAACACAGATACCAGTATTTGAGCATCCTAGCTCACACCAAACTTCTACTGCCTACTAATTCGCAAATGAGATACCAGTTTATAGCAGTTGAGATCAGAGTTCAGATAATATTACTTTTTCCGAAAGATGCTCACCTCTTTCTTACTCCAGCCGGGTGCTTGCGACTTCATCTTCCCTCTTGAAAGCTCGAAGGCTTGAGGCGAACTCTCCTGCCTCACAGCCACTGCCACATCTGCCTACAAGATGCATGCTTCCGCACTCAACGCCGACGGAGGTTGCTCCACCAACTCGGTGCCGCATTCTTGCTCCCCGGCAAATCGCCTGGCAACACACTTTCCCCAGCCTCCTCAATAAGAGTAGATCTGTGAGCGCTCAAAATAAGGTTCTATCAAACAACAGAACCCTCCTATGGCGCTGCTAAAATACAACCTCTGAAGCACGAATCAACTCACGCCTGATTGGCTGCAAATAGGAACTCCATTACCGGTGGCGACCTGTTGATCTGAAGCAGACCTCTCAACAGCTACAATGCAAAATGTCGTGCAATCAATCGGATCCTGAAGGTGTCGACGGAAAGCAATTATCCTGCCACGGACCAGATGGATTTTGCAATCCTGATCCACGGCTCGGTTCTGAACATCCCGATGGCCATTCAGGATTCCCATCCACCTGAAGATTGCCTACAGTGAACATGGCCCGCGCCCGCTCCTGCCGTGTACGTATAGATGGCCCACAAACATTTACAACGCTCCAGTATTCAACAACTAAAGTAATAAAGTAATTGGCACACATCCTCACGCACTAACTTCACACAGGATATCACCACTATTGGAATTCTGATGTCATGCTCTTCGCCGATCGCTAAAACACGGACACTCGGCAAAGAAAACAACACCGAGAGTCACTCTCGGCAAACCTAGCTTCACGGGAAACTGTCTTCTTTGCCGTCACTGCCTCACGGCAAAGAGGCACCGCACGACAAACCCTGCAGATGCCGAGATCAGCTCACGGCAAAAAGGAGCCATGTGGCATGTCTGTCCGCAACATACGGCTCCGTCAGTTACTGTGTACATTATCGAGAGCCGCCCAACGACACTCGGCAAAGTATATGCCACATCCTATTTTCTTTTTTGTGTGTGTCCTTTATAACTGACATGTGGTCCCACTGGTCACATTTATCAGTAAAAGTTTTAAATAATTTGCTAAATACTTTTGAAAAAAATGATGATATCTTTGTCAAAAGCTGCTCTCGGCAATTCTAAGTTGCATGAGCGCGGCCGCAGCCGCCATGCGCGTGCTAACAAGGTGCATGAGTGCGGCCGCAATCTGCGACTGGGCGGCTATGGCAGCCCAAACGGCCGCTGTTGCTTCTCAGGTGGCGACAGCAACATCTGTCTCGGGGATAACAACTGGCGAGAGCGGCACAGCAGCTGTCCGTTCCGCAGCGGCGGCCTTAGACCTGATGGAGGCCACCCATGACCATGTCGAGGCCGCCCATGCCCAGCTCCTGGCGGTCACCGCACAAATCGTACGAAGTTTCTCCGACAACGGTCGGCAACCCATGGCCGAAGAGCTGGCAATCGCCGAGAACGTTCAAGCAGCCGCCCGTTCCTCCGCTGCATACCTTGCGACAACGGAGGCCGTCCAAGCCCAGATCGCGTCCGCCCACACCCAGCACGTGGCGGCCTTTTCCAAAGAGATGGCGGATGCGGATGGCGACATGTTTGCCGAGTATGGTGCGATGGATGCCACGGAGCCCCTTCCCCAGGAGACCGTCGGGCGCGAGCTGGACATGGAGGCGGCGGCGAAGATCGACGAGCACCAGCCGTAGTAGTACTCTTTATTTTGTTTAATTAAGAACGCCGATCTTTAATTTGTTAAAGTAATGTTTAGGTCAGCTAGATCTGTTTAATTGCTGAACTTGCTCGATTAAGAAGTGTGGGTGTGCTGTAGTCTTCTTTGTGTACCCAAATTATACAATGACGTGGATGACCACTGTAACCATGGAAATTCGAACCAAAATGTTTGACATTCAAACTCATCACTCACAGTTCTGAATAAGGGACCGTATCTGATGACACTTTGCGCGTCATTTTTTTCGCCGAAGCGGTTCCAAATTTTCGGCTTTCACGAAAATATCTACCTCCCTGCCCCCCTCCCTTACCAAAAGCCACATTTTCCCTGTTTTCGCCTTCCTTTCTAAGTTGAAACTTTCACTCCTTACTTGCAGCGCCGCCTCCTCGTCGGCGACCCTCCTTCACGCTACTCGGACTCGTCTATTCAGGTAGGTAATCCACACCCGACCCCCATCCTCCTCCTCCTTCCACATCCCACATGCCCCGACCGTCGGCGCGAGCGTGACACCTTCCATCCAAATCACCGACCCTTCCACCAAATAAGCGCCTTTCTAAGCCATGGTGCACGCAGTATAGTCAGGATCTCAAGGAGCATTTGGCAGCGGAGAGGCAAATCGCGGCCGCACGCACGGATGAGGCCGCAATGGCTACCATTCGTGCCGACCCCCAGATCTTGGAGGAGCACCTTGTCATTCGCTAGCTACGCCGGTTAAACATGTTCGGTTTACCCGTTGCGTGCGCTGCTCCTGCCTTTCCTTCACAAATTCTAGTGAATTGTGCTATCTAATTTTACTATGCAATATGTTGCTTTAGTGTATATGTTTTATATGTGGTGCAGTGTGATGCTCACTTATTAACTGTTTTGTTAATTAGTTGTCGTCTTCGGTTAACTGTTTGGTTCAATTTTGCAAATGTGATGTTCAATTCTTCAGACTGCAATTTTGTATTGTCTTCCATGTGAGAAATAAATCAAATTTATCTTTACAAAATACATGAGAAACGAATACAATTGTTATATTTCCAAGTTGTCAAGCATGCTTGGTTTGGTTATACATTGTGCAATGTGGTGCTCAGTTAACATTTGGTTCATTTGTGTTGTGGTGGTTAGTTAACTGTTTGTTTAATTCTGGAATGTGATGTTCAATAGTTGTGGGTGTATTCTATTATTTATACCATGTGAGGAATAAATTGATTTTGGCTGTAGTAAATACATGAGAAACAAATACAATAGCTACAATTGGCTGTAGTTAACTGTTTGGTTAACTGTCTGATTTTCTATTAAGAATATGTTATATTATGCAATGTGGTACTCAGTTAATGTTTCATTCATTTGTTGTGGTGTTTAGTTAACTGCTTGGTTCAATTATGCAATGAGATGACCAATTGTCGTGGGTAGAATTTTGTATTGTTGTGCATGTGAGGAATAAATTGAATTTGGCTGCACTTAATAATACATGAGAAACATATACAAGTGCTATATTTCCTAGTTCTTAATAATGCTTGGTTTGGATAAATGAATTTTCCATGTGGCTTGAATTAATCTAATGAATCTGCAATCTGCTTATTTTTTATCAACATATTTACTGATAGCATGTGAACCCTACTTAACCTGATGACTAACCACCTTATATGTGTTGCAGGGAAACAATGGGAAGCACTGAGGTTTACAATCGAGGTTAACACGTGCATGGCCCGTTGTCTAATAGCACATTATTGTGTAATTGCAGGAACCATTCTAATATTTTGGTTTTTAACAATTTGGTCTTGCACATGTAGGTCCTGTTGTCAGAGGTTTTGACCCACTGCTCGACCCTTTTTGCATATGGGAAAATGGGTTATCCATGAATATCAATCAAATTAAGAAACTCAGAAAGATTGTTAAGATAAATAAACTAGCGACAAAAAATAACAAGATCTTTGTCTGCACAATGAAGAAGACATCAGTTCACTACAAGATGGTACTAACTATTATACCTTGCCTTTTTTTATTCATTTTCCCCATTTCCAATATAGAGAAGATATTTATGCACATCCTTATTTTCAGGCCTTTCCAAAGCAGTTCACTGATGATTACCTCTCAAACCACCTCTATGGTCAGGAGGCGAGGAATGTTTTCATACAACACCCATGATTCAATATTGAAGTGTTCCTGAAGAGGACGAAGGACGAACGGTCAATCATGCACAGGCATTGGCCTAAAGTTGCAAGGACCTTCAACATGAATGAAGGCTCAATATTCGCTTTCTGCTTCAGCAGTTTTCCAGATGAGATGCATCTGTCTATATACCGTCTATGATGCTAATTTTAAAAGGTTCTACATGTTACATGTGAAACTTGGTACTGGTGTAGTTGTGCAATGGGGTAGCTGAGTGCTGAAGCTATACCATGTTGTACTTTGATGTATTTCAATTATGAAATTCTGTTTCCTTAATATGAAAATGAAATATATTATGTGCTTAATATGAATGTCAATTAGATTAATAAATGGATTATTAATAATAGGGCAATCAGCTTGCTAATGACGAATTAGCCTGCTAATTGGGTTTTGTTATTGCAAACGGTTATTGAAAAAATACCGTGGGCGATGACCTCAGGCAACGCACATAGTTTCTAGAAAAAACCGCATTGGATCAATGAACAATTACACACGACTTTCTCTTGAAAACTGTTTGCGTTAGGCCACCTTGCGCAAACATTTATCACATAAAAATTATGTGTGATGGACAGCCTTTGCCACACAGTTTCTTCTACGAACCGTATGTGATACATTCAATAACACAAACGATTTAATTAGAAAAATTGTGTGTGATGTACCTGTGAACGGAAATGTTTTCCCTGCAGCAACTGTGTGGGATGTACATACGAACGAAAACGTTTCACAGGGACTAATTGTGTGGAATGTACTTGCGACCAGAAACAATTTCGCCTGTATAATTGTATTTTTTAGCTCTACTGTATGTATTTCCGTATTTGAGCGCTCGCCGGTCGTACAAGACCTCATTTTGTCGAGCTGGTGTGCCAGAAGGGCATATCCCCGACGGTTTCTGGGTCGTGTGGGAAGGACGCCCCTATCGTCCACACTCACTAGGTGACGGTTGCAAATGCCGTCGCGGAAAGGGGTTAAAATCGTTTGTATAGCACCGACGTGCACCAGTGATAGGTGCATGGTTTGGGTCATGAGGATTGTCCAACCAAACATGTCTACCTATCCCTAGATTACAAGCGAACTTGGCAAGATTATGAGCCTCAAAATTAAAGTTTCTAAGCTCATGGATGAAAGAACAAGAGATAAAACTATTACAATGATTCATTATTTTATGTACTATTGCTGCATTGGGACGTCCTGTCCCGTTGTTGATATCGTTCACCACCCCTTGGCAGTGCGAGGCCACGCATATATTTTGGATAGCTAGGTCATCAGCCAGTGCTAAAGCTTCTCGGCAAGCGTATGTCTCCAAAATCAGAGGGTCAATGATTCCGTGAAATACCACTGTTGAGGACTCTAGGTATAGACCAGAATGGTCTCGACACACAGCGGCAACTGCTCCCCCATGATGAGATCTTGCTATAGCCCCATCTATGTTCACCTTCACAGCACCACTAGGAGGCGTTAGCCACTGTTTTGGTTGTGCAGATGGTACTGCGGTTGTTTCTTGTCGCTCTTGCTTGACTGCCGATTGCCCAAACTCTGCAATGAAATTGTTTACAAAAGAGATTGTCTGTTGTGAGCTTTGGAAGATGGATTCATACATTGCTTTACTTCTAGCATACCATATGGGTCAAAGGGTGACGGCCATCCTTGTGAAGCTCGCATGATCCAAGGAATCAAAGAGCTCAAACATCCAAGGTCTCACACTAGGCTCCATATTAGGGACCTCCTATATACCGCACTCTGTGGCAAAGTGTTGTCGCTTCGCACAGGCGGCCTCCGACTGGGTCGGCCCAGTACCGCCAGTGGACTTGTATTACTGTTGCCGCACTCTACGGAAAAGTGTTGGGTCGCTTCGCACAGGCGGCCTCCAACTAGGCCGGCCCAGTACCGCAAGCGGACTTGTACATACTATTGTAGCTAAAAAAATCAATTTTGCAGGGAATCAAACCAGGGATCTCGTGCTACAGATTAGGATCTGCGACCAGCTGAGCTAGTGAGAGAGCGTTTCCATTTAGATAGCAGTGTCAATCTTTAAGAACCAACCCACAGGGCAGCTCCGAATTATTTTTGGAATTTTGAATGCATTTTTTAAAGAAAAACCGAGTATTTTCTCAAACGCAAATACCTTTCAAATTTCATAATAGTTTTTCATAAACTGAAATGTTTAAGAAAATAATGAACATTTTTCGAAATCAGGAACAGTTTTCTTAATGGGAACACTTTTTGAAATTCCAAAACAAAACTAGGCAAATGCGAACATTTTAAAGTCCCGACTAAAATTTGCAAACATGAACAATTTTTTGAAATTTCTGAACACTTTTTTACATGGGAACATTTTTGAAGCTTCAAAAAATGAAAACATGAACATTTTTTGATAACAGGAACATTTTTTGGTAAGTTATGAAATTTTGGAGCAGAAATATTCCGAACTTATATCTAAAGAACACACATTTTTTTTGAATAAGCGAACATTTTTTGAAAATGTATGCGATTTTTTTTATTTTTTTGGAAAAATCATCGTATTTGAATTTTTATCTTTTCTAGAAGCAAGAACATTTTTAAAAATCACAAACATTTTTTTAACATCCGAATATTGTTTGAAAATTTTGAACAAAAGCATTCGCAACATTTTATCAAAAACAAGAACATTTTTCAAAAATCATGAACTTTTTTCGAATTTATGAACAATTTTTTAAAAACGACCATTTTTGAAATTTCGAACATTTTTCTAAATTGAAGAACAGTTTTCAAACATGAACTTAGTTTTAAAAAATAACCTTGAAAAAGAAAAAGGAAAAAAAGTAACAGAAAACGAAAAAACAAAACAAAAGAAAAGGTGGAAAAAGAAACAGAAACAAAAAAAACAAAAGAAAACAGAAAACCCAGTAAAAATGACCGGCTGGCTAGTTGCGATTGTACGCTCAAAAACTGGGCCGGCCAACCGCGTCGGTGCTCGGTCGCTCGCCTATGCGAAGCGCCGGCAATTTGACTCAAAGAGTGTCAAATAGGATTTTTCCTTCATATTATCTGTCATGCGCGAGACAAGAGCTTCATCAGACAATGCCCAAACACACATTGACATAGTGCATGGCAATAGAGCGTGCCGCCACGAGTCCTCGCAGCCACAGAGCGGGCATGCATCCTGTATTGACATGTTATGTGATGGAGTCACCTACCACTAGGTAGGCTCATTGGTAGGATTGCTAAGAGACCCACGAGGCCCAAGCCCACATTTCCATGGTTTAAATATCAAATATTCAAGAGAATCATTTAACTCAGAAGCTATCCAGCAAGAGAATCCCTTTCTTTTCAGAACACATTAGCAGAAAACAGAACCACAACAGTTGGGCTTAAAAGAAAACTACAAAAACCAGTTTCCACTACAATCCCTTTTAAGACCGACTTTTCAAATACTGAATCCGAACAATCATCAACAGTATAACAAGTGTGTATAATCGACTTTTTTTTAGAAATGGAG